>NW_028186348.1:581532-759934 GCF_003343005.1 Rhea americana | reverse complement strand
GGACGAGGGGGGCGGGCGGGGGCGGCGCCGCCAAACCCAGCCCCGTCCAGCGGGGTTTTTTGTTCTGAGGGAAGAGGAAAGATGTTCCCTTCCCAGGAAACTGCCTAATGATTTCCTATGAAATTCTCCTAATTAAATCACCCGTGAGATACAGCCCAGGAGATTGAGAGGACCTGACCGCAAAGGCAGGAAAAAATCCGCTAACGGGTATCGTAGTAACTCAGACGACGCTTCTGCGGCCAGAAGTTTGCAACACGCGAGTCGGATGAGCCCGAGCTATCTCCCAAACGACGGCTCCCTTGCAGTGCACACGGGACTCGGGGGCTCCGGACCGTCGTGAGCCCCCTGCCCACCTCCGCCGTGCACCCGACGCAGGTTTGCAAGCTCTCCCCGGCTCTTACACAGCAGCCTCCAAGTCTCTTCTAAATGCTACTAAGAGTTTACACCGAGCGAGGCGTTGCAGGGCCGTGGGTAAGAGCCTGCCCCCCACACAAAGTCACGGTCTAGCACGAGGCACCGCTGGCGTGTGCCCGTGCCAGTCCTCGCGGACCGCAGTGACATTGGGGCTCATCAGAGCTGCGCCAGCGATGCACAGGTTATAAACGCCGCGGAGGCGACCGATGCAGTAGGTGCCTCAGCTCGTGAGGTTCTCCCCAGCTTGTTACGTCTGACCTTGAAGCTTCCTTTGGGGGCTTTCCAGAGCATGGGAAAAGGCACTGTTCCTGAAAATACGTGGGAAAATCTGCCACGGATGGATGTAAAGTCCAACCCACCCTGTCTTAAAGCTCTTTTGTAAATGCATGAGTACCGCACATATTAACAGGTTTCTAAGTACATTATGTGGCACAAGTTTATTTCAGCCCTTACTCCTGGTTACTTATTGTAATTTATGGCCATAGCTTTTTCCCCACCGCAGGCTTTGAATATAGCACTTGCAGACCTACATCACAGACCTCATCTAATCAACCCAACTACAATAACAGCAGACAACCAGCAGAAAACCAAAGGCCTCCATGCAAGGATACATCTTGTGAGGAGTACAGGAAAGGCAGGATCGTGGTTCCTCCTCCTGGTTCCAGAGGGAAAGTCACGCAGCTACGGGCGCAGAGCTGGCGCCGCTCTCGCTCGGGTCTGCCGAGGGCACTGGACCCCAGAACGCAGCCTGGAGAGCCAGGACACTTCATCGAGCGGAAAGGCAGAGCCGCTCCGGCGGATGACCCAGGAGCCCAGGCGGGACCCAATTTTCCCGTTTCCTCCTGCGTGCCAGAGGGGGGATCCTCGCTTCTGTCGTGCACCCGGGGCCTGCCCCGGCTCTCTGACGTGCTCTGCTCGTTCAGAGCCACCCAGCTGCGGCCGTGGCGAAGCACGGGGCTACGCGCCGCTGGCGCAGACCGCACCGCTGGCTCCCAAACCCCTCGCAAGAGGCAGAGCCGTCGCTACCGGCTCCGCCACGACTAAGTGACCTTCAGCAGGTCACTTCCCTGCAGAATAGGGATGACAGCGTTTCTTACCTGACCCTGTCCCTGCGAGGTGCTCACGTACTACCCTAATGAGAAGCTCAGTGCATATATCATACTATACATAATGAGAAGACAGCTTAAAAATAAAGCAAGTTGGTACAAGCTGTGTGATACAGAAGCTCTCTGTGAGTCCCTATAGGATGCAATTATAAGCAAACAAATCTCCAGCCAGTCATGAGGCATGACTGCGTGTGATGCTGTCGCTGGGAAGGCTGCGCACACCCAGGGTTCGGGCTGGGTACGTGCGAAACAAATTGAAATCAGCATCTTCAAAGCATCGTGATGAAAATGTATTTTTATATGCATTATAAATTGGATTTCTTCTGTGTGCGTTTGAGGATCAGATCCACTTTCTGAACATGCTCAATTAAAAGAATAGAGCTTGGCAAAAAGCGAAAGAAAGATTGTCCTGCAACTCCCAGAAAGAGCTGGAATTGGGGCAGAAAAGAAAGAAAAAAACAAAGCACAAAATGAGTAGACAAAACGCGGAGGAGAAAAGCATGCAGCCAGCCAGGAGGGTAGTCAGAGGCAGAGAGAAAATCCATCCTGCTGTGGCGATCGCCTCTTGTCAGCCCCGACAAGAAGTGCTGCCTGCTGACGAGCTGATCCGAGCATTACAAAGAGGTGAGGAGGAGGAGGAGGAGCCAAATCGCCTGGCACAAGCGGGGAGCGCTACCCCACAAGAAAGGAGGCTCCGTAGAGCCTCCGCTTTCGCAGGTTCTGGTCCCTCTTCGGTTTCTCCAGCACTTCCCAAAAGTTTCGCGGTGCCATGGACCTGCTGCTTTTCAAACCAGTGCAAATCAAGAGCTGCAGAGGCAGCGAAGCAGTTGCAGCCCCCAGACCTCTGGCTGGCTCCACGGTGGACCTCCGCTGAGCTACGGCCACCGAGCATCTGACTGCCAAAGCGGAGCAGCAAAACCCCAGGTACCCTGTCGACTTGTGCTGTATCTCTGATGCCACAGGAAAGGAATATAACACCCCCCCCGGGGATGCAGGGCTGTGTTTACCTTTCTCACTGTGTGCATCGGATACAGAGCTGACAGGGACTGGGGAGGGCGAACGAAAGGATGCGGGAAAAGCTTAGGTGGCCTATAAGTTGCTCTCCCTCACGATGAAACCCTCAGCACCTCTCCCTCACTCAGCTTTATGCCACATTTAACTCTGCAGAAGCCTCAGAAAATCTTGCACCTTGAGATCAAAAGGCTTCATCAAAGTAGGAATAGGTCAGTACCTTTTCTGCCCGTTTCTTTTCATCCCTGCTCTACCGGGCTCCTTCAGGAGTTTGGGCAAGCTCTCCCTTGGTCCTCCCACCCCCAGGCTGGCTGCTCTTCAGCACAAGCTGGACGAGCACTTTGCTGAATCAAATCTAATTAAGTTATCCAGAGGATTTACTAGATTACACCTTGCTATCTGCAGCTGCTGACTTCTTCACTGGATCTTCCTCGCTAGGACCCAGGCAGCTCCTCCTCCGCTCTGCACACAACCCCCACAAAGCCTTTCGGGCATGCACAGGAAGAGTGCACGCAGTCGCTTTGGTCGCCTAAAAATATGAAATCTATCATCTTAAATGCCGGGCCATCCATTTACAACTGACAAATCCAGCTTGGATTGTCAGTTGGCTACATGAGAAGCCATTTGCCCTACAGAAGTGCTAAGACTCGCTGGGATTTGCGTGTCCATGCTAACGAATTGGAAGCTAACACTTCCATAGATGTACAGAGCTCAGGACCCTTCCCCACGCCAGAGCTCCCAGCGAGCTGGACTTCGGGCTTTGGCAAGAAAAATCACAATTCCGGTCAGCAGGGAAGAGGAAGAGGACAGGGGGCTGTAGCAGGGTACACCAACACTCAGCCAAGCTGCCATTGGACCCTCTGTTCAAGCAGACCAGCTCCCTTTAAATGCAATGCCTAATCCCCCTGTGTGTGGTTAGTCCCCTGTAAGGTGAGATTATCAACAACCAAATCATTTCAGGCAGAGAATCTGGCTAATGCAGGTAATTGCCACTCTGGGCTCTGTTTTGGGTTGAACAACCCAGTTTTTCAGCAGTGGCTTAAAGGAATGCATTGCTGTAATGACCTCTTACAAATGACTCCACCCTGCAGGACTGTACTTGTGTTATACGTGAGTCAGAGATTTCCCAGTAGAAAAAAGTCTTAAAGGCCAAAAAATAAATAAATGCCAAAAACTCATTAGAGAAACTGCTGCTAATTGGGTCTGCCCCAGAAAATATATTTCATCCTTTTTGGACATGACGTTCACTAAAGCTTTCCATACACACAGCTCCCCGAAAAGTATATAACAGCAAATAAAGAATATGGACACAGTACTGAATCTGTTTTATAAGCAGAGCTTAGCTTGATGGTAGGGAATGGCTCAAAACTGGCCCCCAAATTACTAGGTTAGAAACGTGTGATTTCAGCACGCCACTGCAGTGATACACAGAAGACTTCTCCCACTGCTTGCAAACATCGCAACTGGACCACTTCCTCTTACCATTCAAAGGGTCGCACCCGGAGCCTGCCTGTTTTGGGGAGGGTTTGTGAAGTGTAGATCTCCCCTCATTCCCACTGTCATTAGTCGCTGGGCACTGGCTTAAGAAAAGCGCCCGCAGGAGTGTGCTCTGCTCCTATGAGTGCTCGTCCAGCGGCGCCTGCCTACACGCCGGTCCAAGGCATCGGGACCTGGGACAGTCCCTGAGCACTTTGGTGAGGAGAAAAAGCTACAGCCACAAAGCAAGAAACGTGTGGAGCAGCAACCCAGGTGTCCTGCAGTGCTAACAGAGCGTCTCAGAGCTAATACTCAGCTGATGCTACATTAAACACTACAGGTTGAGGTGCCTTAATGAATTAATGGAATTGTCTTACGTCCTGTTCAAGTGTGTGTGGGGGTTCTCCTCAGATCCAGCTACATACAACATAGCCCGTTGTTACAGAGAAATTAGCTATGGGGAAATACCAACAACGTTGCGTGGAAAAGCTCCAAATGCCTTTAGTTGCAAGGAGAGGCTCTCAGGCTCTGCACGGCGGAGCCCCGTGATGCTGAGAAGAGGCATCAGCCCTGGTGCAGGCAAGCTGGGGTTAAGCCCCAGGGAGCGGGAAGGACAGCTAACAGCAAAGGTTCGACACCGTTTCACACACAGAGGGTAAAGCTGGACTGAGAGTTTGGAAATGCGTCCTTCCCACGCCTCACTAAGATAAGTAGCAGGCGACACCAATTTTCTGGTATGTGCCCGCCTCACTGCTGATGTAGTTCTGCACACAAGCAGAGTTCTCTCTGGAACGGACTTGGTCCAGCGGGTTCTTCATTTTAAGATCTGTACATTTTGCAACACAAAGACAGCATAGAAATCCAGTATGGCTACATGAATCTGAGGGTGCTCGAAGGCCAAGCCCTCAGAAGATAGGCTGATGTCAGTGGAGACGCACTGATTTATCTCAGTTGAGGATTTGGCACCCTTATAATCCAACATCTGCTTGTGATCTTAGTATCACTCTGCGTATTGTTTCTTTTGTCAGGAACACATAAACATCCAGTGCTGGATTTTCCAAGATGCCAGACGACACACACCCATGTTCTTAAGATTAAAAATAGAGCTCTTAATCTGATTTCATTTTTTCAACCTGCTAGAAACTGGAGAGCATGCATAAAAGGAGATGTACGGAGCCTGGGTGTAAGAAATGACAGAACTCACCAGCACACTTAATTCTGTCTTACGCTTCTTTTCTTTCTTTCCTTTTTTTTTTTTTTTTTACCATGTTACTTTGAGCATAGCCTTGATAATAAATTCTTCATAATATCCATGTAATTTCGTATCGCATACCTAATTGTGCCTCAGGCAGGGCCTTTATTCTGTGGCTAAAGAGGCAAAGCTGAGTCCCTTTGCCTCTGTTGTGGCTGATGCCAGGGACATTGCTTTTTAAAGCATTTTAAATAGAAGTTGGTGGATGGGGCACCTTGGATCTCGCTTTCAGATCTTCCTTGCTGCCTTACAAAAGCTAAGCAGTTAGGTGCAATGACTCATTCACACTGACATTTTGGGGAGAGAATGATGCCTTTTATAATAACATTGATATTCCCCCACTGATGTCTCAACACTGGCTAATTTAGAAAAGAAACATGTAGTGCAAGGTTGAAAGGTCACAAGGCAGCCAAAGAGCTCTTGAGATCACGGGACCATGAAAGAGGCTCCGGCTTCAAAAAATAAAATAGCCTCTTTTTTTTTTTTTCTTTTTTTTCTTTTTTTTAAGGAACCGACAAACTTTTCTGAAAGGCCAGGAATTTAATTTGAACTCTTCTTTCACATACTGTACAAATAAAACTATGCTGCAGAACCACTTGAGGGGGTTCAGTAGAGTTTATCTGCAGAGGTCACTTTAATCTATCCTGATGGGAGAGGGAGAGGGAGGGACACACATTTACTTTCAGAAAGCTGCCAGACCTCTTTAAGCTCTGATGTTCCCACTGCCAAGCCAACACCCTTCTTAGATTATTCTCCCCGCAGTCAGTAATGCCTCTGTAGCCTAGAGAGTGTGAAATTAAATTATGAAATATTGGATTATTTGTGGCTGTTGCATTCTGCTCTATCCACACTGTTTTTTCCCCTTTCTTAACCTCCTGATTTTTTCTTGCTGGAGCTAAAGAAGAAGAGGGAGGGGAAAAGCTTATAATAACTTTACTTCCACAGTGTTATCTAGACTGATGTTTGAGCCCTGAACACAATTTAACACAGATTCAGATTTGAGACTAAAACCAGGGGCAGATTTTCCGGCTTTGGTCCTTTCCAGGATGGCTAACCCATCAAGCATTCCCACCGTTGCCTGGTCGGTTGGTTTCCTCGTTCTGCAGAGAGGACGCTAGTACAGTTTCCTCCCAATATGACGTGTGTCTGAAAACGAATACAACCTGACGAGAGAGGATCTGTCAGACTCTAAACGGAGAGAGCTGCTTTTCCTGCGTCAAGGAACCTGAACGCTGGTTAACGCTGGATTTACAATACCCAAGAAGCCGAAAGTGTCGCGTTCCCTTTTCCTTCCAGGGCAGTAGCAACTAACAGATACTATTTGTTGATGCAGTACACACAAGCCATACATCTTTACATGCAAACTTGTTATTAAAGCAAAGCAATTAGGCACAGAGAGCCTTCGCAGCGACAGGTACGAGCTGAGAGAGGCAAAGCGGCTGCCTAATGGGACGCGCAGTCGGTAAGAGAACAAATTACTCTTTCGCCGTTCATGTCTTCAGAGTTTACGAAAACGACGACTAGCTGCTACAGTGAAAAACTGTGCTTTAGCCGAGCTATCCTCTCAAGCTTTGACAATAAAACGTATTTCACAAGTGTCTCTCTGTTTCTGTGCCTTGTCAAGGTTAGCAAGGTTCACAGACTCCCAGGTAACCGAGTGCAACCTGACTGAGGAGAATTCCCTTTTGGGGCACATGCCAGAACAGCACTGGCAAAGCGCGTGCCTTTGCTTGGCCGAGCGAGGACGCGACCCGGCTGCCACCGCTCAGGCCGGTGTCAGAGCACAGCGCTGTTCGCCGCCACGGCCCTCCCCAGCTCCAGCCCGGTGGGACACCCTCTCCTGACTCTCCGAACACACCAACACACAATCTCCTTCCTTAAGAAGCTCGTAGAGTACTTGCCTGTAAAAATGTATAACTTGCCTTCTGCTGTAACATCCTTAGGTATTCACACCCTTCCCATAAGGAATTCTGTAATTCCATTTCTTTGGAAGCCACAGAAGAGTCCAGGGCTCTTTTAGCATCCCCTTCCCACCAATTCCCCCCGACACACACACCCCACCACACATATTTCAGGGCTTTTTCAGTTAGTTACTTGCATGAAGAGTTCAGCAGTAACCCAACGCCACCCCTGTCATCCAGCATCCATCATGAAAATATTTTTAAAAGTTCTCCATTTTCACTCCCCTGATCCTCAACTATGTGGATGAGTGCTGATGAGCCTGTAAGTCCTCCTAAATGCTGTGGGCTCCGTCAGCAAGCCTACGGGTCCGCTACACTATACGGCGTTACAGTGAAGTTACAGTTTCTACGCAGTCAGTTCCGTATCAGCACCTGCCTCCCGGCTCAAGTTCAATCGTGAAGTGAATATTACAGTCCAGAGCTGTCCCCTCTGGGCTGCTGTCCTCCCCTAAAGGCAGGCCGAGGTTGCCCCATGACTGGCTGCCGTTGGCTTGGCTGATCTCAAGGTAAAAGCACTGTGCAGGGCGTCCACAACGGCCCCTGGGTTATCGAAGGACCTGGTCAGTCCTTATCAATTATAACGGTACGCTGCTTAAGCTCCTAACGGAGGCTTCGACAATCTCCTCTCGTCCCATCACTCATTCTCCACAACTCACAAACATCTGATTCACTCGAGCAAGAAAAATGGGCTGGTGAACACCCAGCCCATAATTCAATTTTAAGGCACAGAAATAGAATTTTCCCCCAAACTCTCCTTCCTGATGTTGTGTGAAATGAACTGTTCAAAATTATCTATTCGAGAAGGAGCTGAAAACCCTTCCCTCCAAAAAGTAGCCGAGTAAATGTGCTCTTTGCGCCTCGAGAGACACAGCATAGTCCACGGGAACAAGTCCTCTTTTTCATCATTTACAGGTTTTGATAGAACATTCTGTTCACGTGAGCTTGGCAGGTTTGGCATTTTAATTCATTTTTTCATGTCATCATTTTAACAGTTGCTTCTGTACATGAAAAGCAAAACCGGAACTGCTCAAATGCAGAGAAAAGCTCTGCAAAATTATTTGTTAGCTCAGTAGGGATGGCTGTAATCTCTTTTCTCAGGCAAAACTTCCCTTAACATCAATGGGAATTTTTCATAACTATCAGCACAGCTATCACAGCTGAGCGCAAGACGCAGATGGCTGGGAGCTGAGAGGCTTTACGTAGGCAAGCACAGCCACGAGCTCTTCCCCAAAGGCCACTAATGGCTGTTGTCGCAGACGGCCCTTTGCTCTGACCAGTTCTTACGCACGCTTTACACAGTCTAAACTTACTGTTCGGGTTATCCGAAACCATTTAACGTGACCCATAAATAACACATTCGCGAACCAAGTGAATCACAGTGAGGTGCCTTGGTCCCACCTCGGCTGCCCCAGCAGCAGCACGTGGGTTTCCCAGGACTGGGTGGCTCAGTACCACGAGCCCAGCTGTGCCGGGGACAGGCTCCCAGCTCTGGCCCCATCCCACTGTGAGTGAGAAACCTCCTGGGAACATCTGGGCAGCTTCAGCTTGCTTGGCCGTCCAGGAGAGAGAAGCATGATTGTGCCAAGTAGTATCTAGCAATATATCTGCGGCAGCAATGGAGGCAAAAACCCCAGCAGAACCTTAATGTAATGGATGTGGTTCTTTTTTCCAAAGTTCCTGTTTTTTTGGTATGATGTATGTACAGTGATACTGGCAAAGAACACAAGGTAGAGATAGCCAAGGACGTTTGTGAGGACACTAAATTCGTCCATCACGATGGTACCCCTCAGCGTCTCTGCGCAACCTCCAGCTCCTCTCTGTATTGCCTGTCTCTTCTCCCTCACTCCATGCACCTTCCTGCTTTCCCTGTCCACCGGATTTGTTCTTTACTCAGCTAGAGGGGCTGCTGCTAGGATGCGTTTTTCCTACCTGAGCGGATTGCTTTGCCTCTCCAATGCTCCTCCTGACCCTACTAGTCCAGGGAGCGAAAAGCTAACACGACAAACTCCGCTCGTGTCTTCCTAAGAGCAGCCACAGAAACTGAGACGGGCAAGCTTTCACTTGACTTGTTTTCTATCCATTCTGCAATGCAATGCCCATGGTTTAGCCATGAAGAGGTTTAATTTGCATGCAATAACCAAGCAAATCAGGAACCCACTGCAGAGCTTGCCATGCAAGACTCCTTGTAGACAGAGCTTTGACTCAATGATTTGCCAATTCATTTGATTGAGAAGGCTGATAGTAGGTCTTTAGGGAACTTGTCAGAATCAAAAAAAAAAAAAAATCTAGATCTGAAGGTGTCCTATATCTTTCTAAAGCTTCCTTTAGTTGAGAACTGAGCTTATCTGCTTTAATTTCATATAATGAGAATGGACTTAGCTTAGTAAAGAACATGGCAAATATTAATTAAGAAGTAGACAGCAAAAAGAATGTCAATAGCTACTAGGGAGAGTAAGTCTGAAAGTTTGAAGTTTAGATTTTATGAGGTTGAAAAAATAACAATAATCAGAAAGTACGGAAATTAAAAGCAGTACTTGTTAATTAGAGAATATTGAAAGCAACAGGATAATGAGAAATGAACCCGGTTTTCACCTGTGAAAACCAGAGACAACTGCTTCCAAGAATTAAATCCCTGGTCTTTTTGCACATGGCCCTGTTACTGTAGCGTACCAATGGCACTGCTAGAGATGGGGATCGCTATGTCAGATCACCTACATATTGCATGTGCAAGCGGAGGATTGTGCCTCACTGTACGGAGGGTTCTCCCCTAAACCACACGGCATTCGCAAACTGATGGTTTTGAGCTGACCTCATGAAGCTGAAATATCCATTTGTAAAGAAGGTCTTTTCTGGAGAAGGTTGAGACGGTGCCATTATTGCACCTAGGCAGAGTTTGTGTGGGGACAGCTCAGTTACCCCATCTGCGGCTTCTTTTCTGACTGGGCTTTGGCCATAAGGGAAGAGCAACGGAGGATTTGCATCGCATTTCTGGTTTCAGGCAGCAACCTATTTTACTAAGAGGACAGAGACAAAGGCTCTATAAATAAAACTGCACTGGGGTTTTACGAATCAATGTTTTAAAAACTTAACTTTCTATGCCTCCATCTATTTCTCTGCTCTCTGTGATGCTACTGTATCGCAGCAGAGATACGGGCAGCCTGTACTCTTTTAACCTCAGCAGGCTGTCACGGGTCTTTGATACAGCAGCTGTCTCATAGCTACCACTAGATTTGAATTAAACTAGCCTATATTTAGGGTGAAAATAAGGCTATTTTAAATTGTCGTACCTGCCAATTTTTATTCATTCTCAGCTGTAGTTATTTTATTTGATATTCCTCTTTATTTGATATTTAAGATGTGTCATCCATAAAATTAAAAAGATACTGAACTGTGATGTATTTTATATTTGCATCACCAAAAATCTATCATTAAAAGCAGCACTTCTACAGAGCAGAATACGTTTAAAGATGATAAACAGTAAAACGCTCTCTGCTCATAACCAGGGTTGCTAGCATAGAGTTGCCATGGTGGGACAATACAAATGATTCTCCAATGCCAAGAAGAGTTAAATTCAATACATTTCTCACTGATCACAAGGGTCTATTTCCAATAACATTAGCACTTCCAAGGAAAGAAATGGAGCGCTGGATGTCAGCGTATCACTTGCGTGTTGCCAGGTGCACTGCATTCGCCTTAGGAACAGATCATGCGATTTAGGGTAAAATAGTGATGTCTCCTTGCATTCTCATTTCAGTCATCTCTTCCCTCCATCTCTATCAATACATCATTCACATTTCATCGGCAGATAACACACGCAACTCTGCCGTATTAGCTCGATTTAAATGGCGTTCAGCCAGCAGAAGACACACTGGGAGCATCCCTGAGGGTTGCTACAACTCGTATTTCCCGCCATCGTTTCACCAAACGCTAACTCTTTCTTAACTGGTTCGCAAGGCAAAGGGGCGGTGGGCTCGCCGGCCCCGTCCAAGCAGCAGTCGAGCGCCTCCAGGGGAGCGCCGAGCTCCCACTGCCTCCGCTGCCAGCCGAGGGGCAGCAGCTCGACGCGCCGGGGAGGCCGTCGACGTGCCTGGCGCGGGAGCTCCTGACACCCTGCTCGTCGGATTCCCCGCTGATTTGTAAGGGGACGAAAGCTTCCTTTCCTTCGTGCTGCCTGTTTAGTTGCTCTCGCATTCAAGACACCTCTGAGCCTGGACCCAAATCTGGAGCTTTCGCTCGGATGCACGATCCAAGAGCAGCTAATGAAGCAGCCTGCAGAAAGGCAGATTTTTAGGAGCAAAACACTTACTGAAGATGAAGTGCTTTTAATAAAACTACAACCCTTACGATGCAACACGCTCTCCAGAATACCCTACTGCTGGCTGTGGGTACAGCTGTCCATTAACCACCATAAGAATTGCTATCTATATACATGTGCAAATATATACACACACATGCACGCACACTCACCATGGCTGTGAGTCTAGTCAGTATTAAGAGTATCTCTCTCCTCTAAAATGTGTGAAGAACCTGTATTTTTAGATAACGCGATTACCTGCATGAAACTGATGGTGCATATTTTTACATGAATAAGAAGGAAAATCTTATTTGAGTCATCTAAAATTTAATATGCTAGTAATGGAACTAAAGCAAAAGATAACCTTTTCATGCAAAATCCTGCTCAAAAATAGTCCATAATCATACTTGCCACATTTTGGTTGATGGCATGGACTTACTAAGTGCCAGAGCTGTTTTTCAGAGACAAAGCCTATTGGAGAGAGAATTAAAACAAGCATGACCACATCCTGACACGCATAAAATGCTGATTGTTTCACTTTCCTTAAATGTCAAGCGCTTACTCTCGCAAGGTATTTGGAGCTGTCAGCTCCAGCTGAACTCAGCCAGACAGAGAGGTGCTCAGCACAGCTTAAAAATACTGGGCAGCAGGAACAAGCCTCAAATATACTTTATGTTTGCCAGCAAAATGCACCACAGGAACGGTGGCAATTCTGGAAGAACCACTCGTGTGAGCATTGCTGGAACTTTGTACCATCCTTCAGAGAAAGGACATGGGCAAGACGGAAGGGTTTGCAAAAGAGCTACAGCTGTGACTCGAAGATTGGAAGCCTACTAACAACGAGAGACTAAATAAATTCTGCCTGTTTAGCTCCTTACATGCAAAACACAGAATCAGAAGATCACCGTTTAAATGGTCAAAGGCAGACACCCAGAAAATAAGAATATCAGAATGGTTATACCTATAAACTGTGGAATACAGTCTGACATAGCCTTTAGTTACATATAGTTGGGTGCATTAGTCATCTGCCTCAGCTGGGGCATTAAATGCGCTGGGTAGTTATTCAACACTTTGGTTTAACCTTCCTCTTCTCAGTAGGCTTCAGAAACTGCCTTGCTCGCTGCCTATTAACCAAGCCTAGTTTTGAAGACAGAACAATTAATTTCTATTTTTATAGCAAGATGGTATCAAAGCACTTCAAAAAGTCATGGAATTTGTTTCCACAACAAAGATGCATCTTTACAAATGGTCGTCAAGGCTTCTTTTTTTTTCCTTTTTTTAAAAAGAAACATTAAAAATAAACAAATAAACCTAAAGATGTGCTTCCCTATGCTTATTCTTAGAAATAACTGAATCATTTTGGCTGAAAACTTAACAAAAAAAATATTAAGCCTTATGCAGTCATTTAGCGTGGAAAATAACCCTGATTAGAAATCATCCTATCTGGTTTCAGTTTGGCAAAATAATAAGAGTTTGTGAAGAAAAGTGAGAACCATCAAGGAATCATTCTATATCCCAGAGAATATTAAAGAGTGAGGTTAGTGTTGAGTGTGTATATGGGGACGAAATTTCTCCAAAGCACACATCTTCATTATCTAGGAGAGAAAGGCATAATAAGAACCTTTGAATGGGAGTAATTCAGATGAGATTAGATACTTTTCTTTTTAAACCACCAGGGAAGTAGATATGAGAGCAGCCCATTCAGGGATGTGTTAGAATCTCCATTTCTTGAAGTCTTGAAATCAATAGCAGACATATTTCTAAAAATATGTCAGTTCTAGCAGATGCTGGGACATCAGTGTGAGCCTCTTTCAGGGCAATGGCCACGGCGTTGTAGGAGGCTGG
The DNA here is from genome assembly GCF_003343005.1 of Rhea americana. NCBI lineage: Eukaryota > Metazoa > Chordata > Aves > Rheiformes > Rheidae > Rhea > Rhea americana. The sequence goes on along the minus strand of NW_028186348.1, from coordinate 746,575 downwards.
ATCACAGGATCCCTTCTGCCCTCCAAATGTTATTCTTTCCACAATACTGAATAACAGCTACTGTCTTTTCGGGTGGGACTGGATGGATTCTTTTCTGAGGCTATGGCTCCTGCTCTTTGACTAGCAATTGTCAATTTTAATCGCGTCCCTCTTTTCATACGCACACGAGCCCTCTTTGGCGCTTCTACTCGAACCGCCGCTGATGCGCGCGGCGAGGGCTGCAGCAGCGGATCAAGGCTCCAGCACAGCTCTCGTGAGCGTGAGCTCAGTATGTGCTTGAGATTCCCACCCCGCGCTCCCTCCCCGCGCGGCGAAGCTTTGCCTGCGCTTCTGGAACCACAGGCGAGACCCGCCGCTACCCGCGGCCTCCTGCCGCTCCTGTTCTCCTATTGACCAGCACAGCCGGCGCAACAGCTGTAACGTTTCTCCTCTTTCTGTTGTTGTTTTTTTCGCCTCTCCCCATTTGGAACTTCTCGCCCTTCCTTCTGCTGTGGTTTAGCACATCTCTGATCTTTTCACCAGCCTGGCGTTACTCATTAGTTGTCTTCTGCTACGGCTTAGAACAATTCCTGATGCCTCGGTGCCTCGTGCAGCTTTTAACAGCACTTCTAATGCAGCTTTCGCTCTTTGCTGGTTGTTCAGCGCTCTTGAGCTCCGCGGCCTTCCTGCTCCTTCTGCAGCTCCCTCTCAATTTATTCCACCCCCGGTCGCCGTGCGCCGGTTGCCAATTTTCGCCGCTGCTCCGTGTCGCACAGCTGCCAGGGAGCCCGGGCAGGCCGACACGGCGAGGCGCAGGGATCCCGCGGGAACGGCAGCAAATTGACAAGTGACAGCGGAACACGCGGCAGTGACCAGGTTTTCACCCGCAGATCTGATTTCACGTTTAATGTTCCTTGAGATGATATGTGAATAAAAAGCTATTTCAGTGTTACTCCTTTTTGTGAGGTCTGCTACTGAAATGTGAGTAGTTTAGATCCATTGCTCAGAGGAATCTCATTTTCGCTGAGGTTTTTGTCACAGATTCATGGGCTCTCTGTAGGAGACAGAGCAAGAGACACATGAGGGACGGGACTCGGAGGAAGCCTGGTGGGCACGAGGAAACCAGGCTTGGTGCGCAGGCAATGACGGGCCAAGCAGAGACAGCAGAAGGTGCATTTTGCCGGCCTCCCGGGGCTCATCAGCGTTCTGGGAAGGGTTGGGGGCCATGGCACGGAGCCCCCAGGCTCTCCTACCCGAGAGAGCCTGCTGAAGATCAGCTACACGGAGGCTGACAGCTACCACACCGAACTGCACGTGCCCAGATATGTATGTGCATTCAGAAGTCTCTCTCTGTCCAGGTGCACACCCGTGCACAGGCACCTTCCCAAGCGGCACACGTGGGCACGGAGTCATATGCAAGCAGATCCCACGTGCATAGCGCAAGCACGGCTTGTGCTAGGGCTAAAAGTTTAAGTGCACATTCACAAGATGAACATCCATTTTTAAAAAACTTTCTTCTGGCTGTTTTCTTTGCCACAACCTTCACAGAGAAAAGAGATTTTGTGGGCCTGACACAGCTCTTGCTTCTCAGCTCAGCCTGAATTACTATGGTGGGGCAACAGCTCCTCAGTGAATGGCAGCAGGCTACAAACGGACTCACAACACACGCGCAAACTTTGTGGATACGGTCACTGCTGTTGTCATGGTGTACTGAATTTGCTTAACTGTGCAGTCCACCTTTATTTTCCTCCGAGACCGCTCACTCTAGGTTCTGGTATGTACCTGCAACGTCAGAGGAAAGCTGATAATTAATGCCCCTAACCTAAGGCCTTGCTTTCAACAGAAGCTTGGGCCAGATGAGACTCCTTTCAAACTAGTCCTTTCTATGATATATTAGAAAGGGAAGCATAACGATTTCTTAAGGTCTTTGTGGGAAATTGTGTAGAAAAATTGTGTAGAATACACAGTTCTGGATAAATCTGGTGAAAAAAAGACCAAACTACCTTGTTCTGCTAATGCTGAAGTTTCTAAATGGTTCCAAAATTTGATTAACGTGTCTAATGGGACAGACAGGACCTAACTGCTGTCAGTAATTATTTAGCTGCTGGTTGTCTTGCTTATCTTGAAAAGATTAAAGAAGCTGCAAATACACTTCACAGTGAAGTCAAGGAATGAAGTAAGATTATCAGCCTTTATGAGAGTGAACATTTTGCCAGTAAGTCAGTAAATTTTATAAGCTTCATACTTCACAAATGTCAACACTATGAATCTTGGGAAGAACCGTAGGATCTAGTTAACATCATAGAAACGATATTCCCCACATATCGCACATCCCGGCCGTGATACCGCGCAGGAGAACCAGGCAGGCGTGCCCAGGTTTGGTCAGGAGAAGTGCTCTTTACGGGAGCTGTCTGACCTTAACGGCTTCTTAAACTCCACGCTGCGGAGGTCTGTACGTTTTGCACGAGGGATGTCAGGTGTTACTTTGACAGCGAGGCTGAGGGCTGTCCGTAGAGCAATTTCATTGCTGCTCTGTGTGAGCAGTAGGGTTGCCATTAGCCCAAGTTTACTTCAAGTTTAGGGATTCAAAGCAGCAACCTTTAGGAGGAAGATTTATGGCAACGTTTTGGGTCAGACAGTGAGAAATGCTGTATTCCCCTTGCAGTCGGGAGAAGGCAGAGCAGAGAGAGATGGAAACAGGTGGAAAACAGCCAGCAGGGAGTCTAAATGATTAAGAGAGAGATGGCTCTGCCAGGCGGTACCACGCTGAAGCTTAAGACCGCTGTTCGATGAAAGCCTGCACGCGTAAAGCAACCCCCCGCGCACACTTACAGCTCCTTACGGAGCGCTGCAAAGCCGGGGCCTTTGCATTACATCCCCGAGACCGCAAACATCCCGGAGAGAGGGTCTTTCCTCCACTAAGCGTTCGCACAGCATGCAGGGCGAGAAGAGCTGTCTTGGTGGGGAACTCAGGACTATAATGAAATACAAACAACAGTTACCAGGAGGTAACTGCGCGGTGCCACTGCTACCTCAGGCAAGCACGGTGTTTTATATTAACTGAAAAGCGGCACTGAAAGCAGCAGAATTAACCTACTAGTAGAGGTCTGTACTTTTTTTTTAAAAGAAGTTGTGAGCTAAATACATTTCTCCATTACCTACTCGCTGTATTCTGACCTCAGAATACGATACCATTAAATATTAACTGATTCCCCAGAGGGCTTAGGATTATTTCTTTCTAAATAGGCTGAATAATACCGTAAAAAAATTTAAGCAAAATTTTAAAACTCATCAAGTAGCTTCAAGCTACAGTGAATAGCTGGAACACCACAGCTGATGGTAGATTGTCTCCCCTGGCATCTTTTCTTCCTTTCTTTCACTGTTTCCCTCGCAGTAGTACAGTGACTGGTGGGGGACCATTAGTATTCAGGTGGGCATAATATAAAGCACCCTAGGAACTATAATTTAGCATCAATTCGCATCCACTTTAGATAAAGTTAGCAGCCAAGGCAGTTGCACATTAAAGAAATGAAAATGGAAATTAGAGTCTAATTGTCAAAGAAAGTGTCTAAAGAGTATATGACAGTTTTTACCTTTTTTTTCTTAATTCAGGTTAAATCTTAAATCAACATCCAGACATAGCACAAGAATTATCTTTATTTTTTTCATAGAGCGAAGTCAAATATACCAATTTGCTTTGAAGTTTAAATCGCATAAGGAGATAAGAGCTAGCTGGGCTGAGCAAAACCACGCCATATTTGCAGAATACTAATTAAGAAACCCCAACCCAAAACAATTCTCCTCTCTGTTTAAATCGAAGGTTTGTTCATATCGAACTCTGTCACCAGCGATTATTCAGAATGAAATAGGTCAGGTCCCTGAACACCTCTAAATTAGCCTGGAAATTCCCTCAATTAATGAAACCTTGTCTGCCTGAATTTATCCTGCCTTCCCCATAACGCTTGGACAATCATAGCGGTAACAGGGAAGCTTAATCCATCCCGTTACTTTGCGGGGAAGGGCGCCGGCGTTGCGCTCTGACCCTCCGGAGAAAGACTGCTGCTTTTTCACTCCCCTCCACGCTCGGCAAACCCCCGCTCCCGCCGTCGGGAGCGGCGGCCTTGCCGGCGCCCCGGGGGCTCGAGCGGGGCCCTACAAACCGTTCTTTCAATTACTTGGGCATAAGCCCGGAGCCCCTCGCTGGCGAGTCCCTCACCACTTCCCATGGGACTGCTAGCTGGTCCCGAGCAAGCAGCTGTCCACCTAGTCCCACGTTGGCTCCAGGCTTTCCATAAGGTTTCATTTTGCTGCTTTGAGGATATGAACTGGGCTACTCCTGCCCCTAGGAGGGAATAACGGGGGGGGGGGGGTGAAGCACAGCGAGGGCCAGAGCCAGCCCTCAGGTCCCTCTCCTGGTGCCCCGCGCCCAGCCAGGCTCCCTGCCTGGACAGACGCAACCGGGCTGGACATCACTTTGGTAAAGCAGTGATAGGAAAACACGAGCAGCGCTTTTCTTACAGGTAGCCCAAAGCCAGACATTTCAACGTTTGAACTGGGACATTTCAGTCTCTGCTCACTTTGCAAACAATTCAAGGGAAATTAAACCACTGGGAGAGTTGTGTCACTGTGGGAGCCACAGAGCCCCCCGCGGGGGACGGGGGGCATTGAGCTCTAGAGCAAGCTCTTGCATTTAAGGAATGTTGGCCTCATGCAGCATCCTCTCTCCTCAGCCACCCATTTTCATGAATGTACAGGAACATACTAGCTTTGAAACCTCACCCCCCTGACAAGTTTGGCTGAAACCAGCCAGCAACCTCAAAAAAACTATCGGAGAAGCAAGGAGATCCGAAGAAAGACACAGACAGTGCCTGCACACACTCCTTTCCACGGGAAACAAAGTTGAAAGCAAAATCGACAGCATCCCAAGGCTGCTACTCACCCAGCACTGCCACATCGCCTTTCAGCTTTACTCGTCATAAGGAGCAGTGGAGGAACTGCATCACCCACCAGAGCACCATGAGGAGGACCTCAGCTACTGATAGCAGAGCTCGAATCCAGAAGCACAGTGGGGTTTTACTCCCCTAGGCTTCATATTGGCCAAGTCCACTAGTGAGTCAGAAACTTTATCACTCACACTACTGTACCAAGCTATTCAAAATGACCAAAACAGGCAAAAAAATCTGTGTGGTTGCTGCTATGCTTTTACTTAAATATAATGTCAGTGGCAATCACTAAACAGCTTTGCAAAAGCAAAAAGGTAAATGATGCCTCTCGATCTGTAATTCAATCAAAAGTAGCACACACGTCTTTGGTACCTGCTCTGTCCTAAAATGCACTCCCATCAGAACCTAATTAATGGAAACAAAGACTTTTTTCCAGTGTTTAAGATTTTCTGCTGTAGTGTGCAGGCTTCTTACCAATACTAATGCAAATGGCATATTCTTACTGCACTCACCAACAATGAGGCTATTTGTAATTCTTTCTAAATCACCAGAGATGGGCACTGTAGAAACTGAGAATGAATTACATGAATGCTCTTGATTAAATAAAATGCTGTCAACTTCCGTTAATAACATCAGCAACTCAGTGATTAAAAACAAACACCAGAAAAAGAAGTAATGCAAGTAGCTGAAGTTAGCATGGGATCGAGTTAAGCAAGTAGGTAACACCAGCTTCTCTGGTGGTGTTTTTTGACTGGCTGGTTTTTGACTGCATTTGGTGGAGGAAAACGTTCAATTGCATCTACTGCCATTGTTGAAATCCTGTGGCAGGATAAAACGAAGTCACGTTTACAAAATTACATAGGATCAGCTTGAAGAGAAAGGACTTTTTTGAAGGTTTGCCCATCAGTCTCCAGTTACGCACACCACGAGGCCCCCTTCTCCTGTCCTTGCCCCTTCAGCACACAAGTCCTCACAGGGCAGCTATGGTGGTGGTCCATGCTCGCAGACCCCCTCTCCCACCACACTCCTGAACGCAGTTCGAACCCATAGGCCCCAGCTCCACCACATGTTGGCTGAAAGCTGCTGCTGAAGATAACTGCTGTTGAAAATTATCAAAGTACTCAGTCTTCAAGGAAGCCTCAGTTCTCACAACAAAGAAACCTGTCCTTTCCCTTCTCTTTTCACCATTTGAAATGTTTTATCTAAGTAAACCTAGATTAAAAATGAGTAAGAGCTAATGGCCCCGAGGGAGCAGTCAGGTACGAGCTGGAAGCAGAGCTGGGAGGGTTGAACACCTGCCTGCTCTTCGGGACCTGGCTGGAATGGACAGAGGGAGGTGAAACAGGTTAGTTCAGATCACCTTGGCTGGCTACAAGGAGCCTCTGCATCTTTTTCCCTGCATCCCAGACTGCACCATGAAGTTAAAAGCACATGTCTAATCAGCATGCGTAATTATGTCAGCCATAGATGAAAATGATGCCTGGAGGGACAGCTCTTAAGGACACAGAGTCAAAAAGAAATCGATGCAGAGCACATGAGTACCAGGCAATTTCAAACCCTGGCGAGCACAGCTCAGCCTTGCGGTGAAGCACAGCCTCTTATTTTGAAAACAAATGAGGTTAGGGCAATGCAGGTCAGGCTCCGAGCTCGCAGTTTACAGAGACTCCCCGGGCTCACACCGCGTATCCCCGAGGCAGGTCGCACGTCTCAGTCCCTACGAAGCAGGTGCCAGGAACTGGGCAGCGCTGCTGCCAGCAGCTCCCGCTCGGCCCAGCTGCCCCGCGGCAGCAGCTCAGGAGAGCTGCCCACTGGTGGTGTCGGAAGGAAATTCCTTTACAGTTCCCCGGGGCATTTCAGGTAGTCTCACAGCGGTCGCCACTCCTTCCATCCTTGTGCCCAGTCTTGCAACTACATGGGCACAGGAGGAACTGGATGGAAAACTAATCTTTCCTTTTGTCCTCCTTTCTTTCTTCTTTCATGGGCAAATTTCCACCCCCTGAAACACCACAAACGCTAGATCTTACCTAGGGATATGCAGCCCACGAAGGAGAGTGGACCTGCCTCTTTCCACATAGGGCTGCAGTTACATCAGATGAAACTATATTAGAGTCTAACCTGATCTACAGCAATAAGCTTTACAGAGAGAAAATACCACCAGATCTCTAGTTTGGCCTCTCACATTTCTTGGACCTTTCCTTCTCTGCCAGTTAAATCTATTTTTGACCCCAACTCTTTGTATTTGAATGCAATGTATCTTTTAGAAAGTCTGATCTGAAGACACAAACACCAATGACCTAAGCAATATTTTCCAGTGGTAAACTAGCATCATTTGCTAAAAACATACACTTAATTTCTAATTTAAATTTGTCTGGTTTTACCTTCCAGCAATAGGTTTTCATCTATTCTGTCTTTTCCGATTTGAAGGAAAGCTTTAATGTTTTTGCCCCTCCATGAAGACACTATCTATTCAACAACTCTCATCTCCTATTTGATAAGCTAAATACACTGAACTCTCATATATACACACTTATCTCTAATTGCTCTCTTCACTGTAGAACCAGCAAAACCTTGAATCTAAAATTGTAATCTTCCTTCTCTGTAGCTGTCTAAAAAGCTCTTAAACTTCCAGTTTCTATTTAGGTTTTTCCATTTAAGTACTGTCCTCCTAATTTTCTTTATTTGGGAGATAGATAGTGAACCAGCCAGAATACACGTTTCTGGTTTGGCCTTCCATTTATTTGCTCGTGAGTTCTAGCATCTATGCACTAGTCTCAATTCTAGGGATCAAGTAAAAGTTTTCCTTCATAGCAAGGTCCAGACAGGACCATCTTATACTGAGTATGGTGCTTTGCATATTAGAAAAATCATCAACTGTAATTGTAGCATGGTGTAAGCTATAATTTCTTCTTTTCCATAGACGCTGCTGCAGGATGCTTAGTCACCCATACACCAAGGTTTTAGTGGTGTTGCCTACACCCAGCATATCCTTCCATATCCATCTTGATAGTGTCCAGAAGAAATACTGGAAAAAAATCAGAAATATGACTGCAAAGAGGTCTGCAGGACTACAAAAGCTCTGTCTCTCAGCAGATTTCATTATCTCTAGAGCCTAGCCACCACTCATGCCCAGGCCTGAGCTGGTTTCACATCCCACCGCCACGGGCACCTCGGCTCCTTGATCCGACACAGCAAGCTTGGAGCCAACCTCTCTACGGACGCGGACCCTCAGCATCGCAGCCTGCGACACCGTGCGCTTGTCCAACGGCCAGCAGGCATGGGCTCCTCTCCGGGAAACTGGGCTGGCTCGTGTCTTTTGGACACGCCAGCAGCAGGCTCTGCTCCGCGGCGCCCGCTCCTGCCGGAGGCGATGCGAGGGAGAGCCGCGGCAGGCGCTGCTTGCGGGTACACGCAGGGCTGACGCTATCAGTATTGAACAAACTTGAAATACGCACTGTGTCTAAAAACTGACCTGGAAGGGCAGGATTTCTTACCGATGAGAGTCTCTTTTCAGACTGTGTTTTCACTTTATTTCACTGTGACACTTGAAATTTGGTTATTAGGAGCATTCAGCTTATCAGTTAAATGGATTTTTGAGTAGCTCTTCATCATTCCCCTTCAATATTGTCAGGTTTTGAGAGAAGATGTTTATAAGCCATTATATAGCGATATCTTCTACGTGTGCTAAAGAGCTCTTTCTCAGAGATCTTTGCACTCTAACGTATAATCAGCTTTTACAGCTATATTAAAGTCTTCAGAAAAGGAGTTGGTTTTTACAATGAAAATTCCAGCCATATGCTTAACTACCCCATTGCTCAGCATGAGAGCATAGGATTATTTTTAATATGATACATACAATGTTTTATCATGAAAACTGCAATTACTTTCAACAGAATAACATTTTCCAACCAGAAATGCTGACCTGACTATTTTTATTTGGGCAAAAGCATAAACCATCCCATTGGAACATTGGAAAATAGAAAAGAATCTCTTCTCTGATAAAAACAAGAAAGAAAAAGTTATAAAAACTAATGCTTATACTGCAAATAGTTTTAAATGCCATATAATTTGGGTTGTAAATTATGCTACCACTAGAACTATACTCATTTTCAGCAGGCCGCTATCTGGCCCCTACCTCTATGTAACGCTAGTATTAATTCCTGGTGCTTTTTTCGGTGAATGCTCTATTGTTATTTCTTTCAGCAGGTGTTCTGTGTTACTGCATGGATTGCCTCACATTTATCTGATATACTGAAAGTTATGGCATATCCTATAACTTTCCAGCAAAGGAAACCAGAAGCTTTAAGTGTTTTTTTTCTTACTATATTTCAAAATATATTTCCTTGGTGTTTGTGGAAGAAGAAAGAATGACAGTAGTTTAATAATACAGAGCCCTTTGCTAATCTCTGCAATCAGATCTTCGGGGCTTTTGCCGCCATCGTGCAATGCAATCACTTCATACGAGAAAGAAAACAAGGCTAGGGTATCCTGATATAGTCCAGAATATAAATCAGTTAAATCTACACACAAAACTCTGTCTATTGCATATACTGTGTACGTTTTGTCACTATTAACATAGATGTATATTGTGAGGCATATTCACAAATCTCACGTGCAATTTGTTACTTCTTCTTAAAGATCTTTGTCGTACAAGTACTATAGCAAATTCACTATGCGCCTGAAGTCAGCAGAGCAACTCATTTCCCACTGCAATAAGACTCGGCTCTCCGGCTGGGATGGCTGGGTGCCAGGAGAAACGGCTTTCTTAGGAGTGGGAGCTCGCAACCGCTCCTCCTCGCCGCTCTCTTACTCGTTGTCAGTCTAAAGACCTTGCCCGTTGTTTCAGCATCGATTTGGAGTTCTCCTTTTTTTGTTGTTTTGGGTTTTTTTTTTTTAAGGACATACCACCATCTTTTCTTTTCCCTCCCCTCAGATAACTGTTTCTTTCAACTATGTAACTGCAGCTGCTCAGCTCACCCTGGTTCCCTTCTCTTACTTCTCCTCTGTGTTTGTGCGTGGGCCAGCTCCTCAACGGGCTCACACCGCTGCAATTCCATCGACCGCGACAAACGCAGCCCAAACCGGGCCAGTCAGAGTTTGGCATATAGTCTCAGAAACCATCAGGCACCCACCCCCGGGAAATCACGTCCCTCCAAGGCCCCGAGGCTTCAGACATGAAAAAGATCAATAGCCCGAAGCAGCTGCTCATTCGCTAATAGTAACGAGGAAGGTTTGTGCAGTGACAAAGATGGTCTTTTGGTGAAGTGGTTTATCTTCCATTAAACCAAAACATGCAGCTGTAAAGAACTTATAAGAAGGGCTTGTTTACTCCAAATCTTCTTTTTTTCTACAGCTATATCACTTGATCCAATAAAAGACTGCAGGTCTCCCTGCCACCCTTTCTCCTAATTAGTAATTGTGAGCTGGCTGATGTTATTCTTGGACATTCTGGTAAGACTTGGGATATAAACCCATAAAATAGGTCACCTGGCCTCAGTAGACTCTCCATTACCTTTCTGTATTTTTATTGCTATCCTACAAATTCCTTCAGTACAGAGAAAGAATAAAAACAATCTAATTCCAAGAACAGCTTAAATTTAGGTTAAAAAAAAAAAAGAGCTGAAGGAGGGAAAGAAAAGAAGGAATATTTTGTGCATCAGTGCCTTCTGGGGGAACCCATCAGAGGGGAGATTCCTTGAGCTGTGTTTATTTTGCAAGCTATAATTTAATTTTTCTGCTTGAGTTCTTTGTTTTTTCATTTATGATTGTATCTCTTCTTTGAGGGTTAACTACAGTGGTATTTTTCCACATCCTAAGAATATATAATGAATTTCAAATATTTATCACTAAATGAAAGTGGAAATCTAAGCAGTCATTTTGCTATAGTAGGCATTTGTGTTTTTTTAAGTTTTCCTGGCTGCTCTAGGGTACTATGATCAGAACAGCAGGTTTTGTAGTCTTGATACTCACAGATAATTTTATGGTAAATTCTCTGACAGGCTTCTGTTGTTGAATTTATCAGCAATGCAAGGAAAAGATCAAGTATCCAATTTAATCCTGGCAGAAATAGCCCAATTCCCATGGACACTAATGCAAGTTGTGACTAGCAATACCTCGGTACGGCAAGTCTACATTTTCTCCTTCAACACCCTCAATCGTAAGTTAACAAATGGCCCCGAGGAGAGGGCAAGGCCCTAGATCTTGTCATAACTCATGCTGACACTGAGCCTTCGTTTCTTCCGTTCTCCAACTCTGTTGGGACAATAAAGGATTGTTTTGCTTGCCTTACTCAAAGTTTTTGCCCGTTTTATTGTGAATTCAGAATTTAAGATGGACGCTTGCCTTCTTGCTACGCACATCTTCCTTTGGCGTGCAATATAACCCCAAGTTTGCTAAAATGACTGGAATCAACTAAGTAGCAGGAATGCACACTCCCCGCTGCCCCCGCACACACACCGGAGAGGCATTAGCGACTGATATGCATGATGGAAAATGGCATTTCACAAATAATGTTTTCCTGACCCTGAAGAACTTGGTAGGTCTGGCCTAAGCGTACTGAACTTGCTCTGAGTCTTTCCAGTGTTTTCTCCAAAATCAAGCTGGTGCGTGTATACACAGAAGTGTGGGAGCTAAGGAATTCAGAAATGACAACCAACTCTGCTTGAAAATAGGCATGAGAAAAGCAGGCATTTCTCTAATACAGCTAAACTTTACCTGAATCACAAACACCATCATAGAAATACCCAGGTGTGCTTCACTAAAAAAGGTACAGAAATCTTTATTTAACCCTTAGGTAAGGACACCAAGGGAATGTCCCTGAGGCCAAGAAATTATTCGTAGAAGTCAGACGTGGCCCTAGTCCTTTAAAACAATGCACATTGTGGAATTCGGTTTTCACACACTGTTCTGAAACTATTCTGGATCCTAATACTCAGAACGTAACACTGGGCAAAAATCACCTCTCAATACGACAAGCAAAAAAAAGAAAGAAAAAACCCTCTCTATGAGAAGTTTGACTCCAGTGCTTCAGTGTAACTCACAAATAAAGACACAAGAGATTTTGGCTTACTATCGTTAACAATGAATTAGAATAAACTGTGAATCCCAAAGCTCCAGTTAATAGAAGCGTAAAGAGAAAATTGGCAGGTTAGCAGTTAGACAGCAGGCTGAACAGCTGCCATTGACAATGCCTATAAATAGATTTTTCAAAGACAAACACATTTTATTGCATACAAATATAATGCACTTCCCACTTTGGGCTAGTAATAGATTTTCATTTTTTTTAAGAAATGTGGAGAACAATTTACTTTACAAGTTCATCGCAAGATCAGATTCAATCACTCCGTTTTTATTCAGCTTCCCATCTGCTTCACATGCCTATTTGCCTTTGATGTAGAACAGCATGCTACTGTTCTAATTTTGCCTTAGATATGCACACTTTAAAAATGCTTTTATAATGGTAGCACTTTTAAAAGTAAATCTTAAATGTCTCCTGTTAGATAAAACCTAGTCGTGTACAGGGACATGCCCTTTAGCGGGCAACTCCTGTAAAATACCTGCACGCCAGCCTCCACTTTGGAAACAAGCAGAAGCCATCAGCGCAGGCTGGTAAATAGTGCTTTTCGCATCCTTATTCATTAGGGCTCCCAATTAACAGGACAACTGTAGAACACTTAAGTGGGATTTTCAGAAGCACTCAGCACTTATATAACTTTTTTTTTTACAGGGAGGTCAACAGCAATTTTACCATTGCCTTTTGTAAGAGCACAATTAGACCACTGCTCAGTGCTTCCAAATGCCTTATGACGTCTACGTACAACCGTCGACACGGGTGCAAAATGAAGATTGCTCATCCCAGTGCAGCAAATACCCAGCCACCAACAAGTGCCAGCTGCAGAGGAAATACAGCATGGATTCAGGCACAAAGGCTCACCCAAGCACCAAAGAGCAGGACACCAAGGGGTATCGTGCTACTTGATACGTCTTTGAGAAAGCCCCAAAAGCCAGTACATTGGAGTGTTCTTGCAGCATTTCACTGACTAAACCAGCTGAGACCTGACTGCACTTTGTGTCATGTCTTACTCTTAATTAGTCCTGCCAGTCTAAGTGGATTGGTTCAGAGGCAATATACTAATTGAAAATGAATACAGCTGCTGTGATATCCTGCTCGGAGCAGGATGCTTGGTTTCCACAACTGTGAAGATTTAAGAACCTGGTTTGCTGATATTAGTGTCGCATTTTTGCTGGAAGATATTCTCTCAGAAATACCATCTTCAGGAAGAAAGGTGCCATGGCAAAAGAAACAGGAAAGAGGTATAACTTAGGCAGAGGTAGGAGATGATAGACGAAAAGTGCAATAGCAAGTGGAACAGAAGAAACCAAGAGGTACTATTAAAAAAGGAAAAGGGCAAGCAGGACTGGCACAGAGCAGAGATACAAAGCAGAGAGAAGCAGATCCCTTTTTTGGTGTTGGTTTGCAAACAAATACGTTGGTTTAGTGAGCTTTGGAAGGGTTTGTGTTTGTTCATTTTTTCCTATTAGAAACCAACAGTTTTCAGTGTTAAAGTCTGAGCTGAATTCAAAGATTTCAGAACACAAGCAATAAAAAATGACATAGAACAGAGAAAGGAATACTGTATTGCAAGACTAATACAGCACGGTGACAAAAATTATTACTGAAGCTTCAGTCAACGACCAATCCCAGAAAGGTAATATTAAAAGAAAAATGAAAAGAATGAATGTCACTGAAAAATTGCACGGTTACACTTCTGTGCTGAACAAACCTAGAAACCAGAGCCAGATGCCTCTCTTTAGAAGTGACGTAAGCAAGAGCTGAAGGTTAGTCCTGCCTACCTTCTCCTTTGCCCAGCTGAGACAAATGATTGCAAGAAATCTGCACCATACCTTAGACTTGTAGCAAAATCATGGTTCAGGCAGTAATCATATAGATTCCCACTAGACAAGAGACTACATCCAGTTTTGGAGGAGACACTCAGGGAGCTTTTGCTTCTTAGCAAGCCACAGCCTGGCTAGTTAGATGCAAAGAGACTTCTCATGGTCCAGTATTTCATTAGAGAACCTGCACTCAGGTACACAACACGGCTTTCTGCACTTCTGCCTTGCCCTCAGAGAAACCTCTATTCATTTTATGTGCATTGATGGATCATAGGGTAACAGCCGTGGCACACAGGATGAGCTATCAGTGAGTTTGTCCCATAAGTTATCTGCACTTGAGATAGGGAGCAAAAAGCTTCATTTGCCTTAAAGGCAGAAATGTTCCACCAGAGCGGGATGATTGACTGACCTTGGAGCACTAAGGTTGATCATCTGGCACTAGTGTAAATGAAAAATTCATCATTACCAATGATTTTTTACTGGCCTAGAAAAGCCAAATATTAATATGTTTTAATACAGTACAATTGAAAATCCAGAAAGCAATAAAACTTTCATATCATGCTAGTACTGGGATTTGTGTTATTCATTTGAAGAGTAGAATAACTTCCCTCTTTATTTCAAGTCATTCTTTCCAGGGCTGAAACAATATGGTATTTCATCTGAGTACTTTTCACAACCTTTTCAATATAAGGATTCAGAGGTATTCTCAGTCTTCCATAATTGTGATACTTTTGCCTGCATCTTACCACAAATTCCAAACACAGAGTCCTTGGACTATTTCTTAAAGAAATACCTCGATACTTGCAGTATGAGTACGATTGATCTGTGAGATGCCGCAGCATCTAGGAAACTCCACTCCAGAACAAAAACTGAGATAGAAAAAAGGATGCTTCACTGAGACAGGTGATGGTGACCTTCACAAGCTTAGAGCTGAAAAACAGGCTAACTCCATGCATACACTCGAGACCATCGAAGGTCAGGAGTCAAAGACAGCATTTTATATTTTTCCTAACCAGAAACTGGGATACCACTTATAGAGAAGAAATAACAGGCTACCTTGGAATACTGTAAAATATGGACTGGCCACAAGGGATTCACATTTTCTAATTAAATGCCGATTAAAATCAATTAAAAAGCAGTAGCAGTCTTGCACTAATGAGGAACTCATATTATTACTTCTACATTAAATAGTGTATCATCTATTTTACTCCATTTAATCACAGTAATTTTTTTTTTTTTGGTTAATACAAGGACGCAGATTAATATTGCAGCAGGTTTGGACAAGGAATTATAAGGGGTTCAGTGTTTCATAGCCAAAAGTAACTTGTTTTCCCATACACTACATGTGATGATGTTTCTAAATTGGATCTTGTGAAAATTATAAGAAACATCACTCCCATTTTTTTAATTCCTTCATGTTTAGATACTGGTTTGACTCTATAGATTGATAACAGTAAATTTCATTTGTTTGGTTAAAATGCAGATAAACTGTTGTGACACAAGATTTACAAAATTTCACTACTATATCTTAAGGACCTTGGTAAAGAATAAGAAAAAGCTCAAAGATGAAGCCAACATGTCATCTAGCAAGAGAACACAAATGCATATATCAAACAAAAATATGAGGGGAGGAGAGAAAATCACCCAAACCTCTGCATGGCCACATAAAGCTCTAACTTGCCAATTGCGAGAAATCTGAATGGTCAAGAAAACAACACTGGGTCTTTGTTTGGTTTACAGAAATAGCAATCATCTAGTGGTCGGGGTAGCCCAGATCTAGCTTCAAATGAGAGCAGAAAAGATGTTCCTTCAACAGTGCTCCAGAACATGTCAGGTTCAAAAAGCCAATGAGCCAGCCTTGGAGGCAACTGAAATGCTGAGGAAGCTAGGGAGGAGCCTTCTTATTCAGTACAACTTTGGTAATGCGCTTTGCTGATTTTTGCTTTGTAATATGGCCTCATTATTGCAAATCTGTATTTTAAGTAAACACACTCTTTCACCCTTAGCAAATGATAATGCTGATTCGCTGCAATAACCTGACAGATACTGGGCTCCCTACCCTCCAGATGAAAGCAAACTTGCCACTCAGGAGTGCACAGGCAAATTTCTCGAGTGTGTCACCCCCCTGGACATGGGGTGGGAGGTTTCTGAGCGTGGAAGAGCCTGCTCCGGAGTGGCAGGGGGTGTCTGGCAGAGCTCAATGCACCTTGCCGATTGGTGGAGAAGAGGAGCCTGAGTCTTCTTGGCAACAGAAAAGCAGTAAGGTCAGATCTTAAACCTCAAAGCTTGCTCTTTGTATTTCCCTTGCTGATGTGCTGGTTTCTGATTCGTCACTTTGTTTCTTGCTGGACTCACTTAGCACAAAACCCATTTGGCACACTGAAGTTACTGTATACCATGTACGTTAATGTTTTCCTAGGCAATGGTATTTGCAAGTAATTCAGAGTCCTGCAGAACCAGTGCATTTTATTAAAGAGACATTTACTTGTGTGTGTATCAGAGCTAAATTATAAGTTTCTCACTCTTACTGGCCACTAAACATAAATGTGTCTTAAAATACTTTACAGTGAATATAGTTCTAGGCTGAATCATGCTAACAATTTACTCATGGTTCCTGATACGACCATTTTTAACGTGATTTCCATATTTCACCAAGATCTTCTTTCCTCTAAAGTGCAGTTTCTCTGTAGGACATGCCTCCTTGCTCCATAATTACACAAAAAGCTGGAACAGAAGAATATCTATGGCCATATAAGAAGAGTATCTATGGCTATGTTTAGAAACTTTACTGAAATGGGAGCAGGAAAGAGAAAAAATACTGCCTTCCAGATGGGCACTGTTTATGACACTAAAATTGGTGGAGAATGGGTATAACTGCTGTGCTGCTGCCAAGTGTTCAAGAATTTGGGAAGGGCTGTGTGGGATCCAACCCACATGGTCTCGCAGCCCCTCTCTCAAGGGTGCCCAGCACAAATCACTTATGCAGAGCCACTGGCAACTGCACAGGAGGGTGGGAGGAACTAAGCACATCTATTGACCACTATTTTAGAGTATAAATTCATCAGTGCAAGGCAGTGTTCCTGGCAGGTGGAGGAATACTACGTTTTATCCCCAACTCAGCCAATGATTTGTGGTGACTCAGGGAGCTGAACATCGGATGAATCTCAATGTCTCTCACAGCTTTATGGGAAACGAGTATTGCATGGTTCTGAATATAACTACTTACAGAACCAGCCAGCCCCTCCCTGACCATTACTGAAGTCTTGGCTGTGGCCACACTGAGGAAGGCTGTGGCGTACAGCCCCCGAGCAGAGCACGACTGGTGCTATGAGTCCCCCAAACCCTGGGAACCCAGGAATGGGCACCATGATGATCCATGGTTTTTAAGGATTGAGGGGTAAGGGGATGGCAGAAAAATCAGAGAATGAGATAAGCATAAACGAATAGATTAATGACCTGCGAAATTTCATTACAATGAAACCTGTATCTGCATCTCTTTCTTGGGAAATCTATAGCCCTGCCAAAAACCTCTAGACTGTAATAGATACAAACCTACTACTATAATAAATACAAAGATCACACATGAACTGCAAATCTCACACTTGAACTGCTTGGACAGTTCAAATAATTTCTGCTCAAAGAGAAGGAACAAACCTATCCAAGCCCTTCTCATTTCAGGATGAGCCTCTATGCCCCAAAGAAGTTGAAAGCTGCAGAGCAATTAGTAGTACACCATGCTACTGAGAGAAGCAACACTTAGAATAGTGTATATTGTCAGAAGAGTTGCATTTTGGCTTTTTATTGTAAAGTTAGCTAACCCTCACAGGACTGACAGAGAGAAGGAACCTCCATTTGGCAGTCAAGGCTGACAGGGCAATTGCTGTTTTGAGCTATCATCATCTCTCCTTCCATTACTGCTCAGCCAGCTGCGGCTGACACCATGCATAACCTGCCCACAATCACTTCCTTATCACGTTTTATTTCCCATGTTCCAAACTGCAGATTTTATCTTGCTAATGAAACTGAAGCTATTTGTTTCTGCCTATTTACATGGGCCCCATTGCTGGAGAGTCTGAAGACCTGAACATCTTAATGGAGCCTTACAAATTCCACTGGCTGGTTTTGAACCATCTGAGATGAAAATAAAGACTTTAAGTCATTCAGCCTGAGTCGCTGGTATTGTGTATCAATTATGCAGACTCCCTCAAATGGATTCCAAAAGCATCTGTCACACGTGAAAGAAAAGCTCTACGAGCCTTTGCTAACAGAAGTGTCTTTTGTTCCATGGCAACTTCATACATAAAGGTGTGAAGCAAGGCAGTTTTAAAAGGCCACCCTACTACTGCAAGCAAGCAAGGCTTATTGCCTGGATGTGGGGAAGATAGCTTTTTATATATTCTGAATACTGGAGGGAATTATGGGGGGTGAATGTCCCCCTAGTAACTGCCCTGGGGCAGCTCTCACTAGGTGCAGGACATAAAGGCAATTCTGTTCCCTCCATGAGCACACAGCAGCTCTCCTGGAGGAAACTCGTACAAGCACAAGGCTATAACCATTTCAAAGACGGTGTAATGAGACTGATAGGCTGATAATCAGCTTCATTCCCATTTCAAACACCTAAGTCCTTTTGTGAATCTGGCCCTATAGGACTTAATCCTGCACATGGCTTAATTAGCTTAATTGTTGACCACGTCTGGTAAAGGGAGGGTGGGCAGGACAGTGTGCTCTGGGGAACCTGTCCATACTGAGCAGGTCAAAGAAAAGCCCACAGTAGATGAGGCTTAGGGGGCTCTAAATGGAAATGGCTTTGTTTCAGAAACAAGAAGCCTGGAAAGAGGCTGCAGAAGTTTGTGTTCAGATAGGCAGAAGTAATGGGGACTGAATGAAGAGGGACCTTTTCAAACTTTTCAGGCCCAAAACGATCCCATTCCCAGGGCACTGAAGATCACTTTTACATCCCTGTCTCCAAAGATATGCCTAATTTATTTTTGACAGAGGAAATGAGTGAGGGAGGACCTCATGACTTATTTCTGTTCACCCTGAAGAAGCAAAGCTCAGGCCTGGCTGTATTTCACCCATGTGTCACTCTTCTTCATACTTTCACCGGAATGAGGTCAACATGCTTGTTCTTGCAGCTTAGGACACCTTGCAGGATCAAGATCATACTGCTTAGCAGTATTCGAACTACTGATATGCAGGACAAATTTGAGGCTGCCACTGAAGTCCTTACGTGTAAGAGACTTTTTTAGCCACAGTAAAGCTCCAGGACCCCACTCACTTGTTGATGCCTCTGCAGGGACAAAGGCTACCACATGCCCTTCTTACACTTGACCATTATACAGTTCAGCTCTTCCAAGTCAGATTTTCCAGGACAAATTGCTAATAATCTGGCAAAAGCAGCACTCATCTATTTCCCTATCTGCGAGAAGAGTAACGTGTCTGGGGAATTTCTGAGAAAATATTTTCTGCTGCATACAGGTGAGCAAGTTTTACTTTGCACACAAAAAGTCAGGGGTGTAATTAACTGAATATCTGCCTAAGACTAAGTATCCACACAAACCTTTAATGAGGTGATTGAGAATAACAGCACCAACAGTGGTTGGTTTTGGATTGTTTTGCCTTGGTAGACTTCATTAAGTGAGGAGGAAATTGAGTCTACCAAGCTGCTTCAATTTGTAGAAGGCCCAGTAACAGATAAAATAAGCTACTCTTCTATAGCGAGGAATCCATTAGAAATAACTTTTATAAATATTTACTCATAAAAAAAACCCTTAATCCAGACAGTTTTGGAGAAACATCACCTTGTTTTACTGGCCCTACTACAAAAAGAAGCTAAGCGTGCCCAAGCTGACCAAGCCACCTTTCTAATATTGCAAACATGCATGAAATTGGATTTTACATTTTCCCCCACTGTCCCAGAGGACAGCATCATATTACGCCATAAAGCCACAAGCATTTAAATACACGCAAAGTTCATCCTGGCTCTGAGCTAGCTATTCAGGCAAGATGGATAAACTGGAGTCAAAGTTAAGAGCAAGTATCAGGAATTTAAGTGTGAAGAACTGTACAGGAGTGTAGCAACTGTCAGCAATCCAAGGCGACGGCAGTAGGATCAAACTTACTGGACTCATCAATGTATTTAAAAGTTGAGAAAAGGAGTAGCAATATCCCTAAAATCCTCTCCCTGTCCCTCTGGCCACGCTGCTGGTGTGGTTTACAGAGCAGATGATCAGTGTTTCCCCAGCGGCAGAGCCCAGCCCAGCGGGAGCTCATACATCTTCCTGCCCAGTGCGGGGGCAATCCTCACGTTGCAGCTGAGCCTTCTTCCCTTCTCACCACATGCAAAAAGAAGTTTGGGCTCTACTCCTGAAAGCAGCACGAATACACACCAGTCACTGTACCTTCCACGAGAGAGACTGAGGCCTTCCAAACAGCTAAAACCAACCACTTTTGAACCAAATCTGAAGAAAGAATGCCCAAAATACCATATTTTGCAAGATGCTAATTTCATGGCAAGACCAGTGTCTCCGAGCAATCATGTTCTCACCAAGTCTTCAACCCAGCTTTGCAGTTTGGGAAAGTGCTGACCTTTAAAGCTCTCCTCCGAGTGGTAGGGTACTCTCCATTTAAAATTCTCATTTAACTGTCCATCTCTGTTTAAACTCAACAAAATAGCTGTCAAATACTCCATCTCGTCTCCCTCAGTTATTTCACTTCCCTGTTATTTTGGCTCTTTCACCATGCTCTTTGTTTAAAGTAACATGTATTAGCGTGTCTTTTTTGCCAGTGCTTTACAATCTGCTCTGCCACTTCAGACAGGTGGTCTTTTTTGGTAGACTTCCCATCTCATCTTCTTCTCTGCCCTGACAGACTTTGACCCTCTCTACGTGCTTTTAGCACTTCCAGATAAATGGGCATCTGTTTTCTCCTCCTTCTTCCTTATGGAAAGGTTTCAGCTAAGTGCTTATCATACTCAGCTCTCTAGCAGTCATTCAGTAACTCAGCAGAAAAGAATTTTTTAGGGGAAATTTTGTTTCACAGTTCATACAAAAGCCTCCTTTCCTCCCTAGGACACGCTTGCTTATGCTTATTTTGCACTTCAGTTATTTCTGCAAAAGTGAACATTTGCAATATGTTTATTCATTTAAAACAGAACTACATGACTTCATTAATTCAAAACATACCTTCATGTACTTCTCCCCGGCAAGTCTGGGGCCCTAGCATGCAACAAGCACTAGTTACAGCAAGCTTAATTGATGCTTTTACACCGGCAGCTTATTATCATCGTGTGTCTGCTAATACAGTCAGTGGTTACAGTTTATACTTCTGACAGTACTGGTGTTTAGTTTTCTCCCAGTGTCACCTATCATTAGTGGATTTAGCATATCAGAAGATGCAGCAAAAAACATACATGACTCCTTGCCTCTGACAGAACCAGGTCAATATT
The DNA here is from genome assembly GCF_003343005.1 of Rhea americana. Taxonomy (NCBI): domain Eukaryota; kingdom Metazoa; phylum Chordata; class Aves; order Rheiformes; family Rheidae; genus Rhea; species Rhea americana. The sequence continues at coordinate 725,314 of NW_028186348.1, read as the reverse complement.
TTTCAGTCATCGGAATTAAAAAAAAGGGGGGGGGGGGGGGGGGAGAGGGGGAAGAGGACAGCAGCTTTCTGAAAGACCCAAAGATTCCTTTCTTTTAGAATGGTATTTTTTAAAATAAACATTAACAAACATGTATTTGGCACAAATCACTTCCAGGACATTCCAGCAGAAACATTACTGAATCTAGCTCCTTTCACTTATATAAAGCCACCTACTAAGCCCTTTAGGTTGCCGTCATTTTTACTGTCATGTGTTTCTATCGCCAGTTGTATGAATAATTAATAAGGATGGGGTCTACTTGTCTTGACAGGCTTCACGTGCCAGGGGACCACACATCACCTGGCGTCATTTCACATGAAAACGACACCACCGCTATTTTCACTTTTGCACTATCCCTGGTGCAGGAAGGGATGTCACTTTGTTGTCTAAAGCCACCTAGGGCCAGAAGGAAAATAACATTTATTTCCGTTAATATAGACAAACAGTCGCTTAGGCCCTCTCCGTATTCAGGGCAAAAACTAAAACTGAAAACAGAAAAGCTTCGCACAACTGAGGCTAGGGTTTCGGTACAAGGCTTAGATGACTGCATGCCTGTGTTTGCATGGGACAGACTGCGTTTATGTCCATAGTAACTCGAAGCACATGGAGGTTATAGCTTTTTGCATCATTGGTGTTAGTGTGAAGTCATCGATTCACTTAATTTTTCTGCAATTACACTGGAACATTTCAGCTGGCCAGCCAAGATGCTCTTTTAACATCTTGTGAGAAATTTTCTGCAGGCTCTAAAAACCTACCAACGCTGCGGAATAAAGAAACAGAGAAATGTACTCTAACTTCCATTTAAAAAATATTTTATACATACGCTGTGCAGGTATCTCTATACATCCTCCTTACAAGATACACGTATGATTTTATGCATATGCCTACATGTAAGCTGCATGTAAAATGCGTACACAGGTTTCAGTTAGAACATACACCTACAAACAGGAACCTACCTGCAAGTAAAGCGTGCATACGTGTATTAAGTAGGACTGTAGTCCAGTAGTTAGTTTTGTTTCACAGAAAGATATAGGATTCAGTTGGAGTACTCAGTAAATAAAGGCGTAGAATAAAGCCTGCTATATTTCAGGGTATAAGGCAGCAATCAGAGAGGAGGACATAAGTATTCAGGAGGCTGTAAAAATATCCCAACGTTAAGTCAGAATTACAGGTACAAACACTCTACATCCATCTGCTTGGAAGATTCCTCTGAGATCAGAGCATATAGTGTAACACAAGGGACTTGGGGCAGTTTGGGCTCCTGCAGCAGGACCAAGCACCCCACATTGCCCTCTGAAGGGGAGCTGGGGCAGCACTCTGCCCCCCATGCCAGACATTACAGCACAGTGCTACAGGAGACCAGATTTCACGCTTGTGTGCTCAACTCCTGAATCTATTTTAAAATTATCTAGACGACTGATATTCTTTTGCTGCAGAGATGTACAAACGCACTGTGAAACTCATTGGAGACTGTCAGGGGAATTCAGAGAGAGTCCCCATCCTTTTTGGAAAGGACTACCCATGTCCTCACTCCCCTGTGCAGTGACAGCAACAGACTCTGCTGCTGCCAGGCCTCCTCCAGCTCTCCATCAAATCTCACAGAGAAGCTCCCTACTGACACATTGCCCTAAAACCAATGGACGTTTACTGTTGAAGAGTACAGTCCTAAAACTGTTCGCAAGGATTTTGTAGGGACAGGGCATCAATGGACATTGAAAAGGAAATTAAAGGCTTAGTCTCTGAGAACCAATATTTGAAATTCAACAACTGCATGGTCAGGGAAGGACCAGCATCTGCTAGAGCAGTTTCACATATCCTATGCAGATAATTGTGGCCAGCCCCACAAGCACGTGTGTTTTTATGCCCAGTCTGCAAGGGAGCACTGACATGTATTATGTCTACGTACACACTTATCTGTATTGTTTCTAATGACTTTGATTAGCTTCCTTAAGTGTCCATGGTAGACAAGTTATATAAATATGCTGGTATTGATTAGTTAAAGTAAACATAAGGCACACCAAAGCAGCATGACATTCAACTTAGGAAATGCCACTTGCAATATTTAGGTGGTCTAATACACCTGAAGTAACCCATGTTAGAATTTACTGTGGATCAACTTTCCTTAATATCCATATAGAGATAGGCCCAGTGTATAAAGGGACAAGAGTTGAGGACCGCACCTTCCTTTCCAGTCCTAGGTTCCCTCTTCCTGCTGTGGTTCCAGCAGAGCTGACACTCTGTAGTCACTTTAGGAAAGACCGCTGCAGCAGGGATTTATTTGGAGCCCTGTGTCTACTTTACCATGTTAAGTGCAGGATCAGCCATCTGTATGAGGAAAAAGCAACTCAAATAGTTGGGAAACATGAAGGAGACAGGAGAGCTCAGAGCTTTGCACGCGTGAGGAGCTACCAGCAGCAAGGTCTGCAATTGTGGGGACAGGCTGCACTGGGCTTTGCTGGAACCTCTCCATGACAGTTTTTCCACGTGATGCCAAAGGCACACCTGCACTGGCTCTTATTTTAGCCAACCAGGTTAACTAACGTCTATCTAAAGTTTCCCTCCATCACAGGTCCCTCCCAAGATCAAGAGACAGAAAACTCTCTATGCAGTGGAAGCACTAGGAGCTCATGTGGTCAGGTTAGCCAAGCACAACGGCTTGGTTTTGAACCCAGAAACAGGCTGGACAGCTGTTATTTTTGGATTTCCAAGCATTTGTTGACTTTTAGTCTTTAGGTGCTACTAAAACTGTCAGATGTCGAGGACCTGGTGTGATTTACCAAGCGCATGCACTTCCCTCAGAGGAAAAGCAAACGTAACGTGTCCCCCAGGCAAGGCTGCGTTTGCGAGATGCAGCAGGTCCTGTCCCGGCTGCCTGCTCCCCGCTTCCGCGTGCCAGGCACAAAGAGGCTAAGGAGGGAGGAGACTCCCCTCCCTGCTGACCACCGGACAACTCCAGTGAGCTTCTGCCCATTAGAATATGAGACTCCAGCAAATCATTGCTGAAAGAAGAGTCAAGAGTTTTGGTAATCTAGTGGCATTCTGGCTGATTTGATGCCTGAGCAGGGTAGTTAGCTACCCATTAAATAATAAACAAAACATGTATCTGTTTAAAAAAATTACAAAGAAGCACTGGTAAAATAAGGACTACTGTTTCTGTGCACGAGTCAAGATATTTACAGTTAAAGGAAGAGAAGTAGAGTAACTACTTTTTTTTAGCAAAAAAAGTGAAATATTCTTTGCAGTTATCTCTAAAAAGTAATTTTGACCAAAAAAAGGAAAATGTTTGCTTTCAGAATCTCATGCTCTTACAGTAGCAAAGAGATAGGAGAATAAAGGGAATGGAAAAGCTTCCCTCTCCTCTTTTCCCCCAAACTTTTGATAAATTAAAGTAACACTGTCATTGCACAGTTCATGTTCAGGAACTGCACTTGCAGCAGCTGTGGCAGCAGCGCGTACGAACCACTATGCTAAACAGAGGCAGCTCCACGGAGGGAAGGAGATGCGGGTCAGCAGCGGTGACCCAGCCTGCGTCGCTGCTCGCAGCAAGGGCGGGGAGGGAAGTCGCCGACAGCAGGAGGTGTGCCTGAACAGTGCTGCTCAGCATTGCCATCAGGGTTTTACGTTTTTTCTTCGGCTGTTTAGGCACTGGGTGGGATGAGAACCTAAGGGAACATCTAGGTTCCTGGGTGGCATTCTCAGTCAGATTTGGAAATGCATTGGCTTAAAGCTAGCTCAGACACGTCTACAAAAATTGCGTTCACTCAGCACAAGCTCATTTTTAATGCCTTTAGAAAATGCCTTCAAATAACTTTTTTTGTGCCAAATCCCTCTGGCTTTTGCAGAATTAGGTGTCTCATCTGCTTTGGTTCTTCTGTCAATCCCACTGGCCACCCGCGATATCCCTGTAAACATAACACAAAATAGCTCCCTACCTCAGTTTCACCTTCATAAAACTGGGAAAAGATTTCCTTAGAAGTTCTCTGATGACAGAAACTCTACAACCATGACTATCATCTCTTATATTTGATTTTCACAGAACAATACCTCAAATCAATAACGAAGAAAACAACTTCATATGCATACAGATCATGCAGATCCTCTTCACTATAATTACAAATTGTAGTTTACTTTTGAGCTGATAAATGTTTTGCAGCAGATTGTATGTTAATGAAGATGCTGCTGGCAAAACAAGCTGTTTTCACCCCAAGTTGCTTCCAGATGCTAACTAAAATCTTAATATGCCCAAACTACCCCACAGGTAACTACCTCCACACCTCTACGAATGATTTAATGTAGGGTGCAGTACTTTCAGCATCACTGGCATATAATACGTTACCTTTGAACATGCAGTGAAAGTTTTTGATCAAAGTGTAAATGCAATGAGAGATTAATAGCCTCCATGACGTTGTGCAGCTGGGTTTATTCAGCAGTGGCAGTGACTTTGTAGGAGTTTCCACTTTTCCAAATATATCCATTTCATAATGTAGTCTCTCCATATATGAAAGATTTATTCCAGGTTATTTATTTGTTTTACACCTATGCGTCAGCCACAACGTACGGAATGAAAATAAATTCTGAGAGAGTCTTGCTGTTGGAAGAAACTGGTGCATCTCAAAAGTGATGTGCAGTCTTGTCATTTTTCTGTATAAATATTATATCCATAATTTCTTCAATGAAGCCAGAGAAAGATGCTACTGCCAAATCAGATTACAGCTTTGCACAGAATTCTTCATTTGTAAAAAGAAAAAAAAAAAAGCCACTACTCCCTCTTCCAAAGAGGAACATATATTTTGGTAGAAATTAAAATGAAATAATTCATAAAATAATGCTTTCACAGAGAAGCAGGCAATCCTGGTTAATTCTGTCTAACCCTAAAATGAGAAGGGGTTGGGACATGGGAAGATTAATAATTCAGGACTTCATAGTTTCACCTGAGGTGGTTCCATAGTTTAAAAGAGTGTAAAAAGGAAAAAAAAAAAAAAAAAACTGTTCACAGAAAAGCGTTGCTACAACAGCAAAACAAATCAGATGCAGATCAATATCACTGTGGTCACCTGTCAGCAGAGGCTGGTGAGGAGGTCTGAATGCACTTTGTACTGAAGCTTTTCCCCCTCCTCTTCCCTGACACCTTATAGTAACGCAACACTTAGGAGGTCATTTCTGGAAGCAGGACAGAAAGCTCTCCTCTTCCTCCTCCTCCTCCTTTCTTTCCATATCTCCTTTCTGATGATGACTAAACAGCAGCTGAGGCTTGCGAACTAGTGCTTACAGCTCGGATGATTAAGATGATCGAAAACCATACCAGAGACAGGGCTGAAGGGCTTGAAAATGGGATTCAAGCACAGTGAGACCAGCCGCACTTTGGAGCCATTAGCGTCTGTTTCAAACGGTTTCCGTCCTTCCCGGCCCTTTCACACGGGCCTGGCAGGCAGCGAGCTGGGACGGGAGGCTCCCCGGACTTCCCCGGCTGTGGAGGAGCAGCGCGGAAGATCTCTCTTTCAGACACCTGCATTTTAAGATCTCAGCTCCCGGGAATCATCCCCCCCCAGGGTGCTGTGCAGCTGACAGGTTGCCCACGAGCGGCACAGCCCCGACCGCGCAGTCCTGGAGACACACAGGCCACTTGGCCCAAACCTAGAGCACCGCTGGTATAGCATGGGCCTGCACAGCAGGGACACGGCCCCCAATGTGCGGCATGGTTGTTACCTCTGCAGCGGCACCTACAAAAGCCAGCAAGGCTGGTGGTCCTGTTTTAATCGATTCTGCACATCCACACGCAAAAACAAAACCTGCTTCTTACATGGCTCAAGGAAGGGGTGAGCAGGAGGCCGAGTTATGAACTCTGAGCAGACAGCACGTTTCCAGGGTATGATAGGAAGCTCGGGGAGTCTGTGTTAGAGAGGAGAAACTGAATCCCAATCTTGAACTCCAAGCCAGAGTTTTAACCACAAAACCCACCTAGTCCCATTCTTGCAATGGGAGTCAAAGCCACTCTCCAGCACTTTCACAGCATGACTAACAGAAAAGCATTTCATTGCAAGTTGAGCCTCTGCACTGTCAGTTCAGATAAAGATCTAGAAAGCCATGCTTTGGCTAGCCTGTATTTGCAGGACACTAACTGAAAGCATCTCTGTTTTCAGATGACCCTTTTCAAGGCATCTCTGTACAGAGCAGTAGCACTTTTGCTCAAGTATTAATGCAAGCCATGCAGTTTTCTGCAGCATGTGGAACTGAACGAAAATTTAATGGTAATCCAAACAGACTCAATTGTTTTACAGAAATCCCAATTTTTCCTTCTCTTCCGTGAAGTGGTAGCAGGTTTTCTCCCTCACCCTTAGCTGAGGGCTCAGGGCAGCAGAAGGAACAATTTTTGGCTCGAAGGGCCAAGTTCCACCTCTTGAAAATTTGACAAGGGTGGGTATGTGTTTTTGTCTAAGGACTTCATTTGTCTCCCTTGGCTACATAAATACTTGGCAGAAAAAAGAAAACTTTGTACAGTCACCACACCCCATTTCTATGGAAAGCTAAGCTGCCAAGCAAAACCGTCTCAGAAGAAGCTTGTATAGAGGATACAAGAGGAGAAGCATCACTCTATTTTCCCAATTGCAATGCCTTGTTAGTAAGAAAACACTGCACTGGAGAGGGTACTACTTACCCGAACGCCTTTAAAAGATGGGCAGTTTCTATTGGAAGCACTTCACCTTTCAGATGTGACTTACAGTTTGTGGTTTCCAATTGGAAATGTTCTGATAAGGAGCTGATTTTCACATGAGTTTCCATTCCTTTCAGAAAGTCCATGAAAGATGTTTCAGATGGAAATTTCGGGGGTCTCCACAGAGTGGAGGGTTGTCTCCAGTAAAAATTCGAACCATCAGGGAAAGGAACAAATGGAAAGAACACAGTGGAGCACAGCCCCATGCCCCATACCATGGTATGGGCTAACTCACTCATGACTAGTTCTCTGCTCAAGAGCCCGTCATGAAGACCTGTGTCCACTTAATTTTCCTTGCCTTATTTGAAGTAGTCTACTTTGAGGAGGCAATTCCTCAGTTTGCCCCTAGTTGGTCTACATGTTAGAACAGGAGCAGAGAGGAAAGTCAACATGAGCATGCTACCTCTTTTGGTCACAGGTGAAGACAACCCTGTGATCCTACAAGCTTTGAGGTTAAAAGCCAAAAAGAAACCAAAACAAAAAACCTACATATTTTTCTAGCAATAACACTCTGCTCCTGATTAGACTGACATTTCTGCCCACCCCCACTGCAATATCTCCCCTTCCTCACAAGCTCTAAAGAAAATTCAGAAGAACCTTTCCATCTAACACCAGCGCCTCTTGCAACTCCCATCCTGTGATATCAGTCCCAGTTCTCACAGATCGAGGTAAAGAACTTCTACCTTCTGCACGGAACTGTATTTCGGGAAGGCAAGGAACACACTGTAAAGGCATGAGGCGTAGGGACAACCTATGACATCATTTAGCAACAAGCTAATATTGGCTTCTGCCTACTTGCAGATAACAAAATGGCTGTGAGCACAGTTACTTCTTGCTGTCTATAGGGAAGATCCAAATGAAGCAAAGTTGAGGGGGAAAGGTGGTATCTTTGACCAGCATAATTGATAAAGCTGGAAAATATAAACATGTTTTCAAACACAAAAAGCTTTCTTCAGGTCCAAAAGAAGTAAGAGAGCACAGCACAAGCTTAGGATAAACCTGTTAGCCATGGAACGGGTACCTATACAAGACTGTTCAGGCTGTTTTCTTTGTAAGCTTGAGTCTACATAAAGACTGACCTCTGTACAAAATTTTGATCAGGACAAGTGAAAACGATGACAAGCTCTCTGGAAGCAAAACCCCATGAACTCTAGCATTATTGCAGCTCTATTCTACTTTTTATTTTTATTTTATTTTTTTGTGACTAGAGCACATCGTATCACCTGCCAAACTTTCTGTTGTTCACAGTAAAAGTTCAAAGCACTTAATGAGAAAAGAACTAGCAGATGCCCTTTTGTCAGAACTGTATTTTTAATCTGGCCACCCATTTTATGAATGCCATTCTAATTACTTCATAAAACATCACTAATTTTTAAACCTAATTGTACTCCCAGTAATTTATTTTCATCAATGCTTTTAGTTTTAGATATTGAAATTATTCTCAAAACTCCCTTTTCACACAATAAACCATCTTCAGAACAGATTGTGTACTTTTCCACAAAAATCTCCATGATACTTGCTTTTATAAACCACATTTCCTTGAGGTAGAAAGGGGCAAATTATAAAAAAGAACTCACCCTGAATTCTTAAAAATCTGGAACCACAACCTCACATCTGACTTCTGTCTTGGTCAGTTATACGGAGTTACTGCTACGGGTCTACATTGGGCCAGAGGTGTGACCCATGCTCCTGATTGCCAGGCCGTAACACCTGCCCCCCATCGAGCTCAGGTGCCCTCCACCTGCTGCAGCAGCCAGACACTCTTGCCATGGGGGTAATTCCACCCAGCTGATTTCAGCTGCATTCAAAAAAACAAACCAAGTCTTTTTATTCCTCTCTGAGGCTTCTTCAGCTCAATCCCTGATCTCCAGTGAGTTAGCACCTCCATACTCCGGTTCACACAGCTCCAGGAACTCCTTCACCCACCTGGTACCCCTTCTGCCCCACCACTCCACAATGCCTGAAATTTGTTTGCGTTAGTGACAACAGCAGCCACCTTCCCTTTCCAAAGCTTTGGCATAAGACAAATCAAACTGGGGGGTAACAGGTGTTTCCCTGACCCTGACAACACATTGCCTACACAGAAGTCTACTTTACTTATGCCGAGAGGAAGATTCAAATATTTCAATCTTATAGTTTCACAGTTATGGGCAGGGAGTTTCAGAAGCACTGCAGAAACTTTATTGGAAAGATTTTTTTAATGATAAAAACATAGCTGTCAGCTTGCAGAGATACAAGCTTAAAAAGCACCTAGGAGAGGAAGATTCTTAGTCCCAAGGATTTGCACAGGCACTGGGGAACTACACACAAGGCAAACAAAAGGAAGAGCCAGGCCCAGAATTTCTGCAGTGTTCTTACCGAGGTGTTCCACCAGGGTATGACGTGCTGGTTGAAATATGCACTCTCAAGCTCTCATCTGATTTTCAGCATGTGGTGCAGACTACAGAGAGCACCAGTATGAGTATTAAACAGGAAATACGGATTTCAGTTGTGGAAGGGGGGCTTTTACATTTGTTTTTTTTATTTTCCAGCAGTATGCTCAAGCTCTAGATCATCATGCATTGGTGGCCCTAGCCAACATCCTTTCAGATGTTCACTGGTCAAGTCTCACTCTTCCACTTGTGCCAGGCCACAGAGCATGAGATGTGCATTTGCGTGCCAGGACAGCTATTCTTAAAGCCCTACTCCCTGCCCTGACCATGTTGTGCAGCTCAAAGGGAAGAACATACGTTCCATGGGTTGTTCCTCCTTTCCCTCAGAGATGCCTATCTGGCAGGCAGTCCCTCTTTTCAAATGCAGTCTTTTCTGGAGGATATGACCTCTGATTACCCCTGGAGTGCCTCATGCCACAGTATACTAATGAATGTTCAATTTATTCTCCGAATAGAATACGACTCTCCTCAGCTTAAGTCGACGGGATTTCATGACATTCTGCGTTCTTCTCTTTCAAATCCTTACCTCATGCAAGGACTAGTGGCTTGCTTGCTGCCACCAATAAATAAAAAGTAAATACAGACCTGAAGCTAGTTGCTCTGAAGAGTTCAGAAGCTTCTCAAGAATGGCAGAATAAACACTGTATGAATATCCATATCACATCAACAGATATTTTATGGATCTTGAATGCTTTTTTAAAAAGCATCCTGGAGTTGGTCCATCATACCAACATATTATCAATTCTAGCACTAACTGAGGATCTGTCTAAAGAACAAAGCTGCTACTTTGGTTTTGGTCTTGTGATTGACCACAAATGTCCATGTCCCGAGCCTGCTGCATTTTATTTGACTGCTCTTAATAACACGAATACTCATTACAGCACTGCCAGGAAGCCAGACTGAAACCCTACTTTATTGAAGACATGCACAACAACAAGAGTACAAATAAATAACCAGGAAAAGGGAGGGAGAAGGAAGAAAACTACCAATAGGTAAAGCAACCAGCAAAAGAGTGCACAGCTGGTCAGAAGAGCCACTTAAAGCATTGCCTGCTTATGCCTGATGTGCTTGGTCTCTGCCAGGGCCATTTGTGGAGCAACGCTTTTCTGAGCCTTACCTAGCTTAACAAGCTGCCTTCTGTATTCTCCTGCCTCCTTGGAAAAAAATAGATAATCAGGATTTATGGAGAAAGCACAGAAGAGCTTTCAAGTAGGGGTGGGGGGAGAGAAAGGGACAAAGTTCACTTTCCTAAGAGGGGAGCAGTGACAAAGAGATCGGGAAGCCCTAGATGCACTCTTCTCCCCTCCTGAGGTTTCATCTGTCCCACACCCTCTGTTCTGCAGAGGAAGAGACACTCCAGGGTCATTCTCAGACAGGAGAGTGACAGATCCCTGGAGCTGCATGAGAGCAGAGGAACATAGAAATCTACTACAGCAAGTGAGCGCAGGAGTATACAGACATGGGTGATCTGGATTTGGGGAGACAGAAAATCTACACTATCAGGCAGTAAGATGATATTGTGCGAATTCTGGCAGCATAGCCCAAATCAATCTATGCCTTACTTTCACAGAGCGGGTGGCGGGAACTGCCTTGCATGGAGAACGTGCGTTTATGTGGCAATTTCAAAAGTCAAGTGGCCCCCGAAAGCCATAGCTCATGGCTTTCAGGGCTATCAGCATCTCAGCAGGAGAGGCCTGATGGAGGGCTCTGAAGCACAGTATGTGGTACCAGTCTCTCAGGGCACTTATTTGTACGGGCAGTCTCTGAGCCCATACAGTGCCCAGACTGCATGTGGAGAGCCAAATTTGCTTGGGCTTTAGGAGTATCCCTGCTGCACTGGCAGCTACTCATGTGGGCATCCTACCCCAAGCCAGCTCTGGTCCAGGCAGCTAGCTGGGTACCTCTACTTGGCATTATACTGGATGGTTGGTACATTCAGATCAGAGCACTACAAAGGACAGTGCTCTTATTCATTATGTAGGACTAAAACAAATCCATAGCGCATTGATAAAAGTTTGATGAAAGTGTTTTCCCCAAGCCTGGATAGCTCTCCGTAGCAGGGTATTCCTGTGCATCCTTCCCACGCAGTGGCCCTGCTCCCACACAGCACAAACATCAGTGGCAGCCAACAAACCAGGCAGAAGATCTGAAGGAGAGCAGCAGGACACTGCAGGATTATATTATTATGCTAGCCTAGTCATTCAGCTGAATGCATATTAAATTTAGCAGCTGGCTTGTGGCCAGCCTTCTATTTCTCCTCAGGTCCAAATGGACCAGTGCGATCTCAGCAGCTCCCAAGGAGCCTGCGTCTGTTTTCCTCAAGGGAAAAACAGGAGATCTGCCTCCAGTTCTACTGGAAAGAGGATTGGGCCCCCCTGCAGAACAAACACCTACAAATTAGTGACACTGATTCTGTCTGTAGAGAATCATTATGAAAAATGCAAAGCATTATGCAGCCACTATTAATCTTCTGCTTTTGTTGCATTTACTCATGGTTTATGGCCCTCCAAGGAGAATAAATGATCAAGGCATGTACTCACATTGTTATTTGTCTATTTGTCCATGCAACAATACACATGCTCAGCACTAAGTAGAAGTTATTTTTCATGGGGAATGCAGCTTTAAGTCTTTTCAAGGTCAGAAGGCTTTAGGAGAAAAAAAATCTGCAAATGACTCCTGCTCCTTTGCTGCCAGCTCTTCCTTTTAAAGTTATAACCCACACTGAAGTAGTTTGAGGAGACCATAAGCAGGCTAAGTCTCAAGGGGGAATGGCCACGGAAGAACGTGCTCTGGCGTTTTTGTCCTTGCTAGCATACGGTAGGGCACTCAGGTACGCAAGTGCGATAGATAAGGTCGTTATTGGCAAATGACAATTCCTGTTACAATGTTATTTTACATTAGTGGAAAAGGCAGTCCCACCTTGCGCCCGTGATACTGAAAATCTCTCCTCCTTTTCCTGCTTTCCTCACTGACTCATAGCTCATTGTGAGTAGGAATATTTTGGTCCAGTTTCATTTCTGGTAGCAGAGAGATTTATGGAGGTTAAGTTCTAGCAAATTCAGGTTATCATATGTCTGCAGTGATGCTTAGCTAGTCAGTAGACACTAACAATTAAGAGATGTTCTTTGGCAATACATAGCTCTTTGCAAGAATGTTCATCTCCGCTACGGAAATAGTATTTAAAACTATATTAATCCAGAAGTAAGATTGTGAAAGTAGCTGAAGTATTAGTAGCTGATATGGAAAACTAAATTTTAGTTAAAACAACCAGATTTCTGTGTTTACACTGAAATCATATGAGTAAGCACAAACTTATAAAAGTTGTTTTTTTTTTTTTTTAAACTCTAAATGTAGATATGTGGTGTTATAGCAGGGATGTCACTTTACAATTTCAAAGACTACGAAGATGAGAATCAGTATTTTTTTTGTCAAATACTCATGTGGCAAAAGACAGCATTTGTCCCTTTCAGAAACGCAGCCATCAATATCTGTCTGCCTTTTCAGAGAAGCAGAGGGACAGAGCCTGGTCCAAAGCCTACTGCATCGATGCGAGTCTTCACAGCAACTTCTACGGCTTTTGGACCTGGCCTCGCATCCTCAGAAGACTGAATACCGGACACGGCTTCAGCAGCATGTTGCACAGAATGGGGAAGTAAAACACACTGCCAAAGTAGAGAGCAGGTAATGCCAAACATCTGCTGCTCAAATCCCCCAAACAAAGCTCCACTCATGCTGAGGGTAGTATCAAATATTTATAACACATAGTCACAGAGGAACTCAGATTCACACCTCCTGATTATCTTTTGTTCTTGTATTTCTTCTCTGTTTCAAGTCAACTAAAAATAGCATGAGAAATGCAAGAAGAAGAATTTTCCCTAGACACTTGTTAAATGCGTTCTTTAAAATAGTTGTTTCCTGTTCAAAGTGTTCACATTTGCATGCATCAGATCCACTCAGTCATTTCCACTAGTGCAGCTAGCAGCCGTTAAAGCTATCTAATTCCAGTAACTCTGTATGTGCAAAGCTAGTTAAATATTTGATAATAAATATTCAGATATTATGAAGAACATTGAACAATACTTTCAAACTATCTAACGAGATATGATTCAATGCATCTTGCCAGATGACATGACCCCTGTTTCAGCAGCAGGTAGTCTGCAGAAGATTATCAGTGTTGTACCATGAATACTATACTGCTAAAAATAAACACTTTGACACACAAAACAGTGAATTGATACATAAATCCTATGCTCAATTATCTATATTGCTAATAGTTTAATCTTTTTAATCGTTGGAAATGATACCATAATCAAGTGTCTTATCTATTATAAATAGAACAGTTCATTTAATACCTCCTTGGGTAAATTTAGTTACCTCAGTGGAAGTGCAGAGGTGCACATAGGGCAGAATTTGGCCTCAAATTGCTCAGACGAAGGATTTCGCTTAACCTGAACTGTTCCCTCCTCCAGCTGGCACTGATACCACACCTTTTCTGAAACTGCATTCTTATGTTCTCTAAACTATAGTTTATCTTGATAATAAAGATGTAGCACAGTAAAATTCACCAAATAGTTCTTCTCTTTTGAAAGTCACAGCACTAAGGCTGCATAGCATTTTAGTACCTTTTCTTCTTTAAAATATCTATTTCTATTTTATTTATTGTATTCTCTGAAACTACTCCGAGTTGCCCACACCTTTTCCTACTAACATTGCTTTAGCTACCATTCTTCTTTCTGGATATACATGGAGAGAGGCTATTGCCTCCACGCTCTGAGGACGTGTCATCTTGGTTTCCAGAGCTGAAAATTGCCTTGACCTTTCTACACGCCATTTCGCATTGCGCTGCAAGTTGATATGACTTCCTGGCCACCATCATTTTTGGACCACACACCTATTTCTCTCCATTGCACTGAATCTCTGGTTATTGAGTTTTTTTCCTCCCAAATGCTCTAACTGGCTATTTTTCCAGGCAGATTTTTATTCAGTGGCTTTTAGATCATATTTCTAGTACCTGTACTTGCTGTTCCATCTTTCCTTTATCCTCAGTAACATCCCCAAGAAGTCTACTTTAGCATTACATACCCATTTGTATGCCACCAAGCCCTCTTTCAGATCACTAGTAAGCACAAAAATCCTTGCTCAAATGCACCAGGTTTATTTTAACTTTTATAATTGAAAAGCAGTACTACAAAGCAAGACACTCAATGGTCCTGCACTGTAGCCAGCAGGGCTTCCAGCACAGACCTTGTTTCCTAGTCTTTCCTACACTGCAGCATACAGGTGGTCTGACACCTCAAAGAGGACCACAGCCTCCTATTTCCGCATTTTGGAGAGAGTACCACATAGGATGCCTCTAGTAACAAGTGGCAATTGGAGATGCAACCTGTGATGTAGTAAAGAGCTGTTTCCTAAGGCTCTCCTGACCAAACCCTCCTTGTTTCTGCTGCAAAAAGGTAAAGGAATCTGTTCCTGCAAGGTTCAGGCTGCTTCCACATACTGCAGACACTCACAGGGATCCCTTATTCTTCCTGTTCCAAACACCTCTTTTCCGACACCTTTGCTTCCTCAACTTTCCAGTACATTGAATTGGCCCAAGAGCACTGTCTTTGTGCTTTGAAATAAGACAACTGCTCCCACTCTCCTCTTCTGAGAGGAGTTTTGGGCTTATTGCTCTCTGTACACATACAATGCATTGCCAGGTAGCAAGTAGCATTGTCTACCATATGGGCCCTAAATTATGCACTTCATGCACTAGTTTCCAACTCCAAAATTTAGAGGCACAAGCGTCCTTTGGGTTACCTTCATCTGGAATCATGTGAACAAGCAACCAGTTAGATAGGGTAGGGTGTTGCTTGTCACAGGACAGCGCTATTTCACTCACACTGCCTTGTCCCAGTAGCTCTGTACTTTATCCTGCCTGTGGAATCAGGCTGCTTCCTGTCCAGATTTCTTCCCCCATCCATATCTAAACCAGAGCCTACATTCATGGACTTCATTGCTCAGGTCTGCTTTTCTCTGCACATTATTGGTATCACCTACCACAACTAAAAGCTGATATATATTCTTTCTCTTGTGGATAAAACCTGCAAGTCTCTCCATGCACTAAGCCAATTAATTTAGTTTGCTTCTAGCCCTTCAGCATCGCATGTCACACAACAATTAATTCACCCTCTATTCTCACTATATCAAAGGCTGTACCATATTAAAATCTGTATCCGAGCAGAGCTAGTAATTCATCAGCACTCCAATATCTCTGTACAATGTGCCCATTTTGCCATAATGGGCTTTTTTAATCTTGCTGACAATTGAAATGTTGATACAGTTAAGGTTAATGATCCACTGATAAATACTAGGAACCACTTTAACCCTCAAACAGTCTTTAATCACAGCTGCTGCAAAGTGTGACAAGAATGTTTTGTGCATAAATAGTTTCAGGAGCAGCACTTCCTAAACATCTGAAGCCCCCTTTTACTACCAAAGTCATTTCTCTGATGTTTACTGGGTTTGCCTTTGTGTCAGATTCTTAGTGTTTTACACTGAGTTTGTGTATCATCTGGCTGGCTTTTCTTTCCCTCTTCTTAACGGTCTGCACTGTGTTTTGTACACACTGAGATGCCTTCGATCTGTACCTTACACATGGTGAAATCAATTCAATCAGTAAGCAAGCTAATGGAAAGGATAGAAAGAGTTTTATTGGGGTACAGTCACCTAAAAGCTACACTCTGATAACAATATTCAGCTAGGCTAACAGGGCCATGAAAAGGCAAGACGAATATTGATTTTCACATATTAATTGTGCACATTTTAATACTAGGTTGTTTGTGAGGAGGGGCTTGCATTATATGAGGAAAAAGGCATGCCCAGTCCATTTGTGTAATCACTAAAAAGTCAACATGCAGAGAGCTGGGAAAGTATTTTCCATTTTTAATTCATGTTATTTTTTCTTGGACTTCTCCTGGGCACTGAACAAGCAAAATACAGAGAGCACTTTACACTGTGTTCTCAGAGATACTGACCCAGCTCTCTTCAGCCAAAGCATGCAAATACAGCTGCGCTGGAGGCAGAGCAGCATGTCAGCTGATGATCTAACCCTAAACAGCAATTCCTGCAAAAAGCCCCGGAAAAAAAAATAGCAGAGATGGATATCACAGTACACACACTAGGAAGTGATGGGAACAGAAGAAGAGAATTCCCACTCAAGACACTTTGAAACGAACAGAGTGCTCCAGAGCACGCTAGCCAAATGCCACTCAAATCCCCACACCTCACACTGAAGCCAAGCAATCGAGCCAAAGGACAACACTGGGGAAGGACGGTCAAATAAAGGAAACGGTAGAGATATACTACCTCTGAAAGCAAGAGGCTCAGCGAAAAATGTCTTTTGCTATTTGCATTAGGAAGTATAGCTCCTTTAGAAAAGTCAAGGTAACCCTTTTCCCTACAGAGACTAGCAAATATGTCAGCTCTGTTCTGAGAGGTCCTGTGCTATGAGCACTAGTAAGAGGTGTTGCAAAGAGCCCACTTCTGATTGCGGACTGGACAAAGTACAACCTCTGGAGCTGAGGATACATCTTTGCTAAGTCCTTTGAGTAGCCATTGATGGACCTTTGGTCCATAATTTGCTTAATCCCTTTCTGAACTTGCTGGTACCATCTGCTTCTACAAACTTCTGTGGCAGCAAACTCCAGAAGTTTACCACCCACTGTGTAAAGAAGCGTTTTATTTTAAACCTTTCCTACTAAGCTTCACTGGGGCCTGCGCACACTTGAAGGGGTTCAAATAGTAACCCCTGCTACATTGCAAGAGAACAAAAATACATACGCAGTCCCTATTCCAGACATAACGACAGTACAAGAGTGGGTTATAAGTCTCCAGAAACAAAGAAATAACTGCTCTTTTTGACCCCTTTGCTTCTAAATTATGCTACTAACATTATGCTGGTTTAGCCCACATAGCAGCCCTGAATGCAAAGACAAGACAAAAAAAACCCCTCATTATAAATATGTATACCAGGTCCTGTATATTTTCCTCTTATCTGCAGGTGTGTGTAAAAGCAGACCTGGGACCCATTGATTGTGGAGTTCTGCTAACTGTCTTAAGCTTGTACAATTTTAGAAGAGATATAGTCCCAAGAGCCTTACTGCTAACAAGCTAAGCACTTTGAAGGATCCGGCTGCTGGTTTGGCTACAGTTATTTCAAACTGTGTTATTCTCTGACTCCAATTAAACTTTTGCAAAGGAACACAACTGACAAGGAGTTTGGAATAATTTGCTCAGTCCTTGACATTAGTCAGGAAGCCTCAAAGCAGAGGCCAAAGTGCAAGAATACCACCTTCCAGGAGAAGAAACAACAGCCCTTAATTAGAGTCTTACCTCAGATGTTGTTGTGAGGGATGAGCCACAGATATCAAAGATATCCCAAGACAGAGATGATTCTGGTGGTAAGTGATCAGTTCAGATATTATGACTGGTGGATCCCTAGAGGCAAAAAGAAATTGAAGAAATTCTGAGTATAGCCTGGAGACACAGATGCAGAGATTTGGCATTTGCCCTGTGGAATTCTTGGACACACTTGAAAGCTCCTTCTCAAGGATTAAAGCACAGTCTTGATTTGTTTCGTGGCTGGAATGAGCTGACACCATCACATTATCTCAGACTCACTGGCAAACAGTTTCTTCCAATGGCTGCAACTGTTGTTAGATTACAAAATATGCAAAATGACAGATGGCTGATAAATTCACTGCCAAATTATTAACTGTACGCTAATGATATAGGAGTTTAAGAAGAACATTTAGAGTTGAGATACCCTCCAATAATGAAATAATGGGGAGAATCAGGTGTACAGGAATACCTTGAAACTTGAACCTGCTCCCATTTTCACACCAACAGTGTCTAGACTCTGTCTTATTAGAGCTCACTGTTAGCCAAGGAGACACATTTTCTCTAAGTTGTGAGTAGCACATAAACTTACCCTACTCAGGGCAGGAATTAATTGTTCAGAGATACTTCACCCTGTCCCCAAACTTCAGTGGAAGCTTTTGAACTTAGTCTTTCAGCAACAACACTCAATTCCACCCCCCCCCTGCCCCCAACACACACACCTTGCTCTAGCTCAAACTATGCACCAGGTGAAATTCAATGTTTATAGGGATTTGAAGACAACCATACCGATTTTGGACAAATTTTAGGCATACAGATTAGTTATGTTCATGTCTACAGCAATTATAGACTATACAAGCAAATAACAGTTAACCCACTAAAAGAAATACTTTAGTATTACTCCTGCCCCAGGAGTAAGCTGAGAAGTATAGGAGACAGATTTACATGAAAATAGAAGGCCAGAAGAAGCATATTGTCAGCAGTACAGAAAAAGGGTTAATTCCACATAAAAATCTGTCAAAAACCACTGGCTGAAATGGCAGCACCCACAGAGTTAGGAGGGCCACATGAGCAGCCTTCAGGCCCCCCGCTCCCCACATCCCTGTCCCATGCCAGCAGGGAACTGCAGGACTGTTCCCACGCTGCAGTGATGGAAGAACTTAGAGCCTCTCACCTGGCCCTGAATGTGAGGGGGAAACCACTGAGGCACAAACCTGACCTTTGAGGAGAATACCACCAAGCCGCCTTCGCTCTCCACTTGTGGTAGATAGGTGATAGGCAAAGCCAAAGACACTTGAAGAGGAAAGGCAAAGCACTGCCTGTAACCACAGGCTCCACTTTTCTTGCCCCTTGGTGTCCCACAGACAGCTTCATCTCCAGTTTCCAGCAGGTCAGCACTACATGCTGCTCTCTGCTGCACCAGTACCTACCAGTACACTACACAGCAGAGCAAAGACACACACACAAAAAGGAAACCCTCCCTCAAGCTCAGCTCCCTTCAGCAGCTCTTAACAGCTCTGCTGCAACCCTGAACCTCGTTAGGCTTCAGCCAGAGGCACTCAGGTGCATCCCATCTACAGCCCTCCCAGCTGGGACCTGATAGCAGACACCCAGGTGTGTGATGACAATTATAATTTTTATATATGTAAACTTAAATATAGTGGTTTGGGGGCACACAGTGGCAAAACTATAGGCCTCTGAGCACTCTTCTTCCAAGCAGTTCAGCTGTCAATGCTTATAATAACACCAGTGTCCAAAACTCTGATGAGACTTCCTTATTAGCCCTATTAAACTACTTCAAATCCAAAACCTTGTACAGTGAGCTCGTATTTCCACAAAAAAATACACCTAATCCTGCTCTTCTCTTGAATTTCTGCCAAGCTGCCCGAATCCTTAGGCATCCCTCTGTATGATAAGGAGTCTTGTTCTAACTATTGGCCTGAAATACACAGAAAAAAATGCTTCCAATCCTGCTCTCACTTGACTTTAGATGATTCGGTTAAGTTTATTTTGGGACATGTCACTATGTTCTTTTTTCTTTTAGTTGCCATGGCTGCTTGAAAGAGACATGGCATGACAGAACATCTGCAGTGCATGCAGTTCTCGCTAGCTTCCCGAAATGCCAGACCCTGGCAATAGAGCCTGGCAATAAAATCAGCTAACTACCAAGTGACACAGGAAAACTTGTCTTTAGAGGTGCTTTTTGCTGCTGTTAGAATAAAATAGTTCAGAATCCTTGGGAGGTCACTTCTAACCTTTTGGGGAGTGTGTGAATACACAGATCAAAAGCTCAGAACCTCCAGTCTCAACTCTTACTGTTCTGCACGCTTGAAAAAGCATTACGTTTGGTTCCCAACTTATTGTACAAAATCCCATTCAGCACCTTAGGGAAACTGATGTGCACAGACTCTCCTTGTCTGTTCCTGTAGCGCTGAAAAGAAGAAAGCTTCCTTCTTCTTGTCTCTAGAAATGCCCTAGGAAATGGCCACTACATATACATGCAAAGTTGTATCATATCTCTTCTGCTATGTTCCCACTGCACCCATCTGTTTGCGGCAGAAAACTTGTAAGGGGAATTGCAGAGCACTGGAGAATAGGATTTCTCACTGGGAGGAAGTGGGACTGACTCCACAGAAAAGAAATAGCCACTGTCTTATTTTTCAAGAGTTAGAAAAAAATGAGAAAAGAAGAAAACCATCTAAAGATGAAGAAGTCTGCACGCCCAACCGTAGTTATGTTCATGGAACACCCGTTGGCACTGGTTGAAATCTGGCACTCAGTTGAAAATTGTTGCCCAGTGAAATGAAGGACTGACTTTCAGCCTTAAGACAGACCAAGACACGGCAAAGAGTCAAACAGTCAGCCTCAGGAAATCCAAAGCTAGGAAAGTCCAACAGCTTCACTGCAACTCCAAGCACAAGCAGGCTGGATACCATGTTAAAAAGTCATCATACATAGTGGATTCATCATATTGCTCTTTAAATATACCTCTCTACATGAAATGGCACTTGTACTTAGGCGGTGTCACTCCACATTGCATTAAGTTATGTCATGCCATATCATTTGGCACTAAAATGATATGCCATGACATATGATATATAATCTGTGGCATGTCACAACCTATATTCACAGCATTTAGTTTATTTGATTTAAATATATGGCCGCCTTGTCCATCTTTTTCACACTTCCCTTTTACTGAAGCTGATGGGAGAAGCATATGAACAACTGACAGGATGATCCAGGAGCAGGAGGAGGCAATGAATGACAGTGTAGTTCCAGTGACTTATTGGTAGCGGCATCATTTCAGTTAACCTTGCATACTTCTAATTCCCTTTTCTGTCTGTGGGTATTCCCTGTCATTATAATGTCAGTTAATACCATTAAGCCTGGATTGTCACTTGCAAAGCCTTGAATTAACCAAAGGAATAATATTGAACTTTATTAAAGCTGTTCAGCCTCTTCATTTGGTCTCTTACTCCAACACCTTTCTCAAGGGCATCCAGAGGAATTTGATTGTTTGCCTCTTCCCATATAAGGCCTTTTCTTTCCTGGCCTGGATTAAAGTCTTAGATCCAGTATATGGTGTATGAGCTTATATTGATTAGTCACAGCCCTTTTTCGGGGTGAGCATCACTATTATGATAACATCATAATATCCACTTTGGCAAAAGCTTCCTCATCTAAGTCAGAACAGAAGAATCCAAAATAGCCAAGCAATATATATGTGCTGTAATCGCACTCTGAAATCCCCCCTTTGTACTTTTCAGATCAATATCAGTAACTGGAACAAAACTGGTTGGCACAAGACATGAGGATACAAATTTTTTATGTGATGCTGACAAGCCTTCAAGTAGAAGCACACTGCCAAGGTGGAGATGAAGAGAGACACAGAAGAGCTCAGACAATAAAATGTCACCTCCCAGCCACCTGAAATGCAAGTGCTTCACTTCCAACAGACCTGTTCTTCAAGACTGATATGATATTGGCTGAACACTTGCACAGAACGAAAATAAAAAAACCTACATCACTCCAAGTCACAGCCACAATCAATCACACTGGATAACCAATAAACGTAATACATGGCATCTTCAACAGACGACAGACTAAAATTAATGGAAGATGCCCAGATCTCCTACTCATACACAATCATAAAAACATAGACAGTCTCTCCTGTTAAAACACAAACTTTGTACGGAATTGTATATTGTTGTGCACAAGCAGTTCTGTGCGGCAGTACAGCAATTTCACTGCACACGGCAGCCCTGCCTGGCAGTTTATGGAGAATCTATAAGGGAACACAATATCCAAACAACATGTCGGGAGGGATTTAGATGGGGACAGTGCAGTAACTGAAATTGGATTTTGGACATTCTCACAGTCTTACTCATAGTCAATTACAAGCTCCTTTGGAGTACACATGATGAAAACCTTGATTTTTATCTCCCTTGATAGACTACTCTCAGACTCACGTCTCAGGAGTGGATGAAGACATGACTAGGGATAAAGCAGGATGTAAAAACTGTTTACCTCTCTCTCAATTTATCTGTCCAGAGTATCTCCAGGGATCAGAAGCAGGAAAGCTCATCATGAGGTAGGAAACATCTAGGCATGTGTTAAATGGTATTGTCAGTAACGCTATTTCAGTGCCACATTTCTCCAAGGTGGAAACATGCAGGTAATGTGACCATGTGGAGTCTTGAACTCGATTAACACAGATGTCCATATATATTCTTCCTTTCTTCTTTAAAATTCAGTAGTAGAACTATTCTTACCTCCAAATAAACCTTTAACTCTCTTTGTTTAAACATCCTTTTTATGTACAGATGAACACTGTTTACGTTATCTTCCCTTCTCTTCCCTTTCCTCTCCAATTTAACAGGCTTTGTTAAGAGGTTGAAATTACCTCCCTAAGATCTTTTGCTGTTTAAGAGTTCAGAATTCAGGAGATTAGTCAGCTTACCGTGCATTATCTGTATGTCAAAGACAACTATTTATGATAGCTAATATCTTCAGCCCATTTCAAGTTCATTTCAAAGAGCATCTCAGCAAAAGTTTAAATAAGCACTACAAAGAAAGTACAGGAAGAAGCAAAATGCAAACAGAGCAGCAGCTCAAAGATGTACTGAAGGAGTTCCACAGGCAAAATAGTTAAGTCACCCCATTTTTGTTTGGCCCCATAAAATGTGCTAACTCACTCTTCCAGTACCTAGGTCTGGCAGAGTTCTCACCCTAGTTGAGCATGTATACTTGAAGAAACACGGTTTCTCTCTTCTATGACAGCTACCCATCACTCAAGCCCACTCCTTTAAGAGTTTCCAGTTTTTGTTGCAGCTGGGCCTCTTTCTGAATATTCCTGACCGCCTTCTAGGCCAACAACTTTTTTGGTTTATGGAGTCCCGATACAAATAACACTTTTTCCCTGAGCAGAGTCAGTGTGGGAGGATGGGATGGGAAGATGCTCACAGAATCTGCTTCAGGTTATTACAGTGTTTTTCAGAGGCCCATACCTGGGAGCTTGATTTCCCAGGTGTGGAGCACTGGGAAATTTAACCCTCCATTGACTTATAGTCAATGGGGCATGGGGGAGTCCTTCAGGAGAGAGGGTGATCCCTGGCCACTGCAATGGGAATTCTCACCAAGCGTCCCTGGGGACAGCCTCAGTGAATTCCTTGGGGAAGGGGTGTTAGAGACATCCCATTCAGCCCCTGGATGGAAAACATCTGCTAACCTAGCTTTGTAGTTTTTATATTTCTTATTTTATACTTCAAGCCACTCATTTTCTGGGGACTTTTTTTCCTCCAAACATTTTATTCATTATCATTTATTACTTGATAATCACAGGAGAGTTTCTTGATGAAGGTTCACTAGATTAAAAGCTGGAACATTCTTCTGGCCCAGGTGCCACTTACTTACCAGGTTAAATTTCATCCATATCAAGATGTTACAGCACTTTGAATCGGCAGAACATTTTTGTGCCTACTGCTTAGTTCAGAGTTAAAGAGAAACCCACAAGGTTAATGTCTAACAGGAAGTGATTCATTAAAGTTTTGCTAATGTAATGTTTCACGGTAATTTCACTTCATAATAAATTTTACAACTCAAATGAAAAACTAAACCTTGAAAAAAAAGTTGCCTAGTTTAAAAGGCTGGGAGGACTCTTCAGCACTGTGCAAGGACTGGCAGCTTTCACACTGTTTATGGAGTTGCGACCTTCATTCAGAAGGGCTTTTTCATTGGATTGCTTTCTTACATGTGGCTTTTACTGATGAAAAATTCACTCTCACAAAAATTTTGATGCTTTCCCTTTACACATTCCGTTCGCTATGATAATCCCCTCAGGACATCTGGGGATAACTTTCATGTAACTTGTTCTGTACCTTGAGAATTAAATCTTGCCTGAGAGGACACAACTTCTTAACAAGGGAGTATAGCACAAGTATTTTCTGCAAGGTACATATGATATTGGCCACTCTTGGAGACAAGATACCAGATTGGACTGACCTGACATCTGTTCTACTGTGGTAGTTTCTACAGCACTGAGTAACAGGAAGGTATTTCTGTAAAGGTTTGCCTTGTAGCCTGCAGCTGCCTCGACAATGAGCCCAAATGTTTTTGTTTTCCTTTTCAAATCAGAATTGTCAGAGTCTGAATTAACTTCCCAAACTGAAAATCCAGTGACGTCTTTTTAGCCTAGAAACAATTATTAACTAGAGTACTGAAATTCTGGCTCTTCCCTTTTCCATCTCCCTACTTCCCAGAGTTTCCCAGAAAATGAGAAAAAACACTCCCTTTTAACTAGTGAATAATTGTAAAAATATGAACATGACAAGAAAATTTGATGGATAATACTTTTTGCAACATTAGTTGAAAGCTAAGGCCCCAAACACAATTGTACTGGGTGTGCAACATTACTACAGTTGTGGATTATAACAATGAATATATGTATTTATGCAATGATTATTGTGCATTTTAATGCATTGGTAACTGGCATTCAACTTCTGGAATAATAGCTTAAATCTAGCCATTAAATTTGTTATAATTAAATGTTTGCAAATGTTTTTCATTATTATATACTGCACAGACCATTACTGCTAATGATCTAGACTTTGCCTAGCGTTACTTCCCACAGCAAGCCCCTCACTGCTTTGCCTCGTCCGCTTTGGGGAAGGTTTCAGTGCATTAGTCTTTATGCCCAGGTCCTGATTATTCTGCTGCTGAGGAAGGACATCTCATTCCTCAGATGATCACTGTTCATCATTCAGCACTGCAGGGGATCAGGAAGACGTGCTTGAGGGAGATGATGCATAGGAGGATGGAGTAGGGTTTGCTATGCGCCCCACTGTGGGCCTCGGTGCTTTTGTTCTCCGGCAGCTCTTCTCCCTGAGGATATTTCTTGCTATCTGATAGACCTGAACAAACCCCTTAAGCATTTACATAACCTTCAAGGATATGACTGATTTCAAGAAGGTTCGGATTTGGCTGATGCTTTCAAAAGCAGACTTGAAGTTAGAGGCACAAGACAAAACACCCACATCGGACATCATAGTAGTCATGGTAGGTGGTCACAACTACCTTCTCTCCTCACCAGCTGCCCCATAAATCTTCTCCTGAGTAAAGCAATTTATATGGCTTTTATAGGCTGTTGTCATAGTACCTCTCCACTGACAGACACTTTGCAGAACAGAACTGCTGTTATCACGGAGCATCACCAAGCCTAGCTCACTTTTTCTGCAGACAGCTATGTCACATAGTATCTTTCATGAAGTGATCTCTTTCCAACTTAAAATTAGATCCCCCTTGTTAATCATTCTGGAAGTTGTCGCAAAAACCTCATTGCTTTTATGGTGGAAACTTCCCTCTACTTTTTAGCCTAAATGCATTCATATTTGGTTAATTCCCATTTGTTTCTGCCTTTTACTGAGCAAAAGGTTAGGCTTAAATGGCTAAGAAGAAGAATGTCCTAACATTTCTTTGTATTATTTACCTCCGGTATTAGACATCGGTGTTGCAGGTCAGATATTCCAGCTGTAACTCATCCAGTATACTGGTTGTTAATCATTTTAACAGAGTAAGATAGTTCATAGCTGTACCACAGAAGCGAGAAAATTAAAAATATTTATATGTATACCATGCTTGGTGTTAGATATGCGAAAGGGCAAAACACCAGTAAGGATGAGTGGGGAGAAAGAATATTATGGCTGATAAGGAAATTCCAGCTTCTTTGCTGGAACAAATTAGAGAAGATTTTTGAAGGAATTTCACAACATCTGACTTGATTAAGCTTTCTGTAAATCCAACAAATAAAAGTCCATCAAAGGAAATTGAGAAATATTGTTTTCAGATGCTTAAAACACTAATCTCTGGAACAGAGGGATAATTAGAGGGATAGTCATTCCTCTGCAGCTGCCAGAAAAGCCAGGAAGTGGAGGGAAATTGTATGCTCTGCTGCTACTGCATGAGAGAGGCTTTTGTATTTGAAAAAGTGAATTCTTCAGCTCCAATAATCCTTACATTTTACTGCAGAAGGAGATACAAATTTCCGAAAAATCCGCACATATCATTGACACTAGCAAACTGATGAGGGCTTTCCAAAGTCATCCTTTGGCAACAGTTTCCAAAATCCCAGTCTTGCAGCCAGGAGGGAGGGAACCCTGGGAGTTACAGCCAGATTCGCTGATGGTGGAGGAGCTCACAAGGTCTGTGACCGCCGCCGAAAGCTGCTGCTGCCTGTCTGCTTTCAGCTTTCCTCTGCCACTGTGTCAAGACAAATGACTTGACAAGAAACTGTTTCCATCAGAGAATTTGAAAAAGGAAAAAAACAGACCACTGCATTCCTGCGGACTGCATTTCACTGCATACATACACTTTCTGACTTTCTGACAAGTAAACAGATCACTCTATTTTCCAAATCACTCAGGCCACAGCTCCTGCTGAAATGAGCAGTTTCGGGATGCTCAGCACTTTTGAGAAGCAGCACACCTGATCTGGGAGCAGACGAATGCTGCTGGCGTGGAGCGTGGTGGCACAGCAGGAAGCACGCGACAACAGGGAGGTGGCGGAAGGCCCCCCTGCTCCCCTTTCCTCTGCTCTGTGAGGCACAGGATGAGCCAGCCCCCGCTCAGCAAATGCTCTTGAATCTGGCATTTCCTACAGTCGAGGCAGACTTCACCGAATCCAGCCGCGACGTTCTGCGTGGCTCACCTGTTGTCCAGCCTTGCCAAGGGCTCTGGGAGGAGGCTCTGTCCTCGCCAACGTACCCTCCAGGCCAGCCTCGATCCACACGTGCCTAGGCATGCTGCATGTGGCTGCTGCTGGGTGCAGGGTCCTGGTGCTTCAGTGCCCTGCGTGCATTCAGCCCTGAGCTTCACAAATACAACTTTGGGTATTGAGTTTTGAAGATGTTGGTCTTAACCTCTTGCTCTAAAACAGGAATATTTCACAGGAGGCAATGGAAATGAGCATTTTCAGGTCACTATGGATTCTGCTTATTTTTTCCTTCTGAAACATGCTGACACAAAAGATGCATGCCGGGAAGTTAAGGATAGGGATTTCAGAGGATCCAGTTTCATAATACAATGAGCAATCTGAGATTTCTCTTTTGGAAATCCTGAAATTATCTTTTGGGAGGCTGGAAGGAAGACCTCAGGAACTGAAGCTTTTACAGATCTTTAAAGCACTCATGACTTATGAAAGAGAGTAGAAAGCCTAGAGGGCTGACTTTAATTCACATGTAATTTCTTGTGATAATCTAATTAAGATGTCAGACAAAGTTCTTAGTTATTACTTTTCACTGAGAAATTACAGTGTAAGTGTTATTGTTTTCTTCTTAAAGTAATCTGATGGAGTTAACAGAGGATATTTCTAATAAGCTTTGCTTATCTGAGAGATAGCACTTAATTTAAGATCCTGGTCAAATAAAGCAGTAACATATAGTGTCTGCTATTAACCACATTTTGATAGCTCAGCCTGAGTTCTTCCACGGTTTCCAATACAATTTGTTAAGAGTCTCTGTTACACTGGCGTAACACTATTTAATTACCAGGGTGTCCCTCTATATTTAGGCTAACATTCTGTGAACAGAGTTTACCCTTCGTAACGCCATCAGATTTTCTGTAGTGGTATTCGCAGCAACATTAGAATTCTGCTGAAGTTTCTGCGTTGATTTTGCCTGGCTTTAAAGAGGGAGTGCTAGCCACTGTTTTTGTTTTGAACATCAAATATCAAAGTTGTAGAAATGATGGCACCTGGAATCTGGCATATGCTACAGTATTAATGTGTGTGTTCTGTGAGAAAAAACAATACTTTTTAACACAAACAGAAGTCTCCAGTTTTGTTTCCATCCCTCTACTAAGCTGGGAGACCAATTAGGCATCATAAGGTTTAATTTTTAAGATCCTGATTTAAAATTTCGATATGAGATTTCAAACTGCTTTCTGCTTTCTTCTTTGCATAATAGTAGGCAGCATTTTGACGATATGTGTTGCACAGAAGTCTCTAACTCAGTATCCTTGAGTGTACAGTAGCATCCATACCTCCATATTAGCTGGAAACCAAACAGTGAACTTTCAGGTAGGGTTTCAAAACCATCTTCCACAATGTGGATGCAACTGTATGGACAGTCTCCCCCTTGAAGCCTGTCCCCTCTGTGGAGGGCCACCATCCTCTAGGAAAAGCCCCAGTAAGGACTATGTCAGATCTACAACACACAGCAGTATTTTCACAGCCATAAACCATGGGAGATCCCATGAAGCAGTGACCAATGTTTATAGAGGTGAAGGTTTTTGAGCTATATATTTATTATATATCTGGCTGAAAACCATGCTGTAGGAGGTACTCTGCATTGTCATGAGTCACTGCGAGGATAGCCGAGCAAATGTGTACGTTTTTCTCCTTCAGGGTCAAGAGTACATTCCTCTGTGACCCTTCGTTTTAACATTCGGCAAGATGTAAAATGCCAAAGGCTCTTTTTCCACTGACTTCAGTAGAAATGGTCCAGGATCTACTAAATAGCAAATGATTCCACTATCAATCTAGCATCTTAAAATGGAAAACCACCTACAGAGAACAAACAAGTATGACCCAACATTAAAATGTAGATACAGACACAGACATGTAGATGCAGAGCCCTCTATTAAAAGACGGCGGCTGTACTAAGCACTTTTTCTGGAGTATATTCTTTCTGTTGCCTGAATGACTATGGTCTTTTTCACTTTAACTGTCCTGCCCAGTGAATTAAGGCAACGTAAATTATTCAGTTATGTCTTGCTGTGAATCTTTAACGAACAACCTCTGTAGTAGAAGAAGAAAAAAAAAAGCTGGACATGTAATTTTGTCCATCTGTGGAGACCTTCCCTAATTCTATTTAAATACAATACAGTTTATGAAAAAGAGAAATCATTAAGCTAATATCTCACCCGATGCCAGTCTATATATTTCACAAATACTGAGAATAATTTGGATCAAGAATTACATTACTGGCAGATTTTTATAACACAAAATCTTAAGCACATAATATATTCATAGGATGCTTGAAAAAGTCTAGAAATTCTGTATGAAGAGCAGTAAATTTCTGAGATTAAAGAACAAGATCACTCCTTCCTAGCATTAAATTTTTTCAAATTTAAACAGGTAGGTAGGCACAGCAGAATCTAAGTTCACAAACAAAAACATTACCTACTTTCACCTACTGTAAACATCTAAGGATAACTAGAGTTATGTTTTTATATGTTTCATTAGAGCCAGAGATGCTTTTCAGTGAAAAAGTAATGGACATTAAGCTTTCAGAGCAAACCAATGACTATAAATGCTTTGGAAATTGAAATATTGAAACTTAAAAAAAATTAATGTTTAATAGCTAAATTTAATGAAATGTTTAAAATCATTTATTATTCACCACTGCTGGTTCAATTATTTAAACCGTGAAAAAAATGCCGGCTGGCCAGTCCCCGAGGACCGTGTTTGAGAGCTCGGCGCTGAGCGAGTCGCTCTGTATTCAGCTTCCGAGGCGGGGGGCTCGGAGGCAGCTCCGACGCAGCCTTCACGGCGTGCCGAGGGGGCTCCCCCCGGCCGCTGCGCTCGCTCCCTGCCCCGCGGCCCTCGTCTCGGACTTGGCACCAGTCTTAAAACTTAATTAACTTCTTAATGCTCTGATGCTCCCGCGGGGCAGAGACAGGACACTGCGTCATCTCTACCTATGTAACACTGAAATAGTTATAAAGGGCTACGTGGCTTCAAGTGCCAAGAAGATGTGATACAAACCGAACCCTGTGGCATTACCCCAAGGACAAGGGTTTTTCTGTGCGCTTTGTGGCTGCAAGTTTAAGCCTTAACAAGGTAGTAATAACCCAAGTATACAGGAACCACCTTGGAAGGTCTACCTTCGTCTATCGCATGGCTGCTTACATTAGCAGGAAATGTAGGCTTGAATCTTTGAGGAAACTATAATTTTTTACTTGATGAAGTCTATGAAAGTAAGTGTTTGTCTGGAAATATAAGTGCTTCCACAAGGTTTTCAGAAATAGCAGCCCTCTTGTTTCTAACTAAGGCAATGTGATTTATAGCAATTCACTATATTTTCTTGACAGAGCTCCATTCAAAGTGAATCATCTACTGCAGCATCTGATCTAGCTGAACTTTGTTCTCAGCTTCTCTAAAGTCAGCTGAAAGATGTAGGTTGATTCTTTTTTAATGGTGCCTCAAACTCCAGTGCATATACACTTATTGTAAGCATCCGGATACTGTGGACTGGTCCTCAAAAGGGCTGAGCACAGAGAAGTTGGAACTGACAGTTGAATGTTTTCAAAAATCTAGCAAATATTCAAATGCTTAAATACAGCTTTATGCTTCTAGTTGCAGAATATGACTGCTTTTTAGTTATCCTTCTCTTGGGTGAGTGTCCTAGTGGCCAGGCTATAAAAAGCCACTGACTCTGTCAGGCTGGTCCAATTAATATTTAATTATATCAGGCAAACTGGAACAGCTTGAGTGGGAGAACTAGAGGGGCCTAACACAGCCCAGGGTAGTCCAAACTTACAGACTCGTGTGGCACAACAGAGGCAATAAATGAATCCCAGTCTTCTGCATCCTAAGCAAATGCCCTGGCTGCTGCATCGGCGGAGGACAGCGGATGACTCCGTGGCTGCCGCCGCCCCTCGTCCCAGCTCTCACTGGCAGCCAGCATCCACTGCCGTGTCTTAACTGCCCACCATGGCTAGCCAAGCTCACATCTTCTCATGACTGTGCGAGCCGAGGGTTGCTCTGTCCTCTCCTTCTGGAAAGCATTTTGAAAACATGGACATAGGCTACACTTGACAAATATCTGCCTAGACGGGGCTCTGAAGAAATTAAAAATAAGCCCTACCCAGGAATAGCTGGATATAAGGCAGTCCTAAAGATCTGCTAGCGTAAATTGGCTGTTAGGCCCCCAAAATTGGCAACTAAAGTCTAAATTGCCTATACATGTACGGGAAAGCAGCTTTGGTTTGCACAGTGCATCCAGTTATATCTGACAATGATCGGCGTTATACTGAGATGTAATTAATGCGAAGAGCCTTGATACTTTTATTGCAATATAAATAGCAGT
This sequence comes from Rhea americana, assembly GCF_003343005.1. Lineage (NCBI taxonomy): Eukaryota > Metazoa > Chordata > Aves > Rheiformes > Rheidae > Rhea > Rhea americana. The sequence continues at coordinate 694,170 of NW_028186348.1, read as the reverse complement.
AAGTAATCACTACCATGCTAAGCTATGAGCAATGCACACGGGCTTACAGCTGTCACAGTCCTTGGGGATGACCACTTAATGTGTGTTAGAGAACTCCCTTTGCCTCAGCAGTAGTAGATTACGGAGTGTTTTTTTTTCTCTTTTTTTATCATGTGTTGCACATTTCTGTGTGCCCGAAAATGAATCACCTGTAACAGCAGGATGTTCAGCCACCCTTGACACCCAGCCAAGCGTTACCTGATTCAGGTAGGCATCGTTACTGAATAAGCTGACCGCTTTCAGATCCCACCTGCTGATAAACTCTGAGTATTAGGCGTACAAATTACAGCATATGTTTTGCAAGCACAAGAAGATGGTGTCTGATGCTCACAATTTCAGTTGTCAGTTAGATGGCACAGACCATAAACAGCGTGAGAGATTGCCACGTAAAGGATAATATTATTGCAGTAATAATGTTGTTCATATCAGTACTGACTCAGAAGTTAAGGATGTCTCACATCCTGCTGGTCTTCTCCAGTTTGGGATATTTTTTGCATTTGGCATATCATGAAAATATTTGAACAGTTTAATGATATAACTATTGCCTTTTAGGGTGCCTCCTAAATATTGTTAGTACCTGTACAATAGAAGTATTTCTTGATTTTAATGTATCTCATCTCCAACCCCACTTTATTATGATTTTATCCATTATAATATATATAAGAAACTCTATTGTGACTTTTCACTGCATTTTTTCCAGCATTTTGTAACATGTCTATTAAAATGATTAAATAACAAATATATATTTGTTATATTATTTGAATTATTTCCTAAATTATTCAGATTTATTTAATTTAGACAGGTATATAATCAACTGCTGCTAATATTAGTATTCTCTGTACAGCTGTGTTAACCTATTTTTCACTCCTTAGGTGAAGAAATATTCCTTTTCCAGTGTGAAGAATAAAGACATCTCAGACCAAAAAACTGCCAACATGTACTTCATCTTTGGGGAGAATGCAAGGCAGATAAGTGTTTTAATGCGTTTGCCCATATTTTTGACAAGAGGGACACTTCAAATATCTCCAAATTTGGAAAGCTGATGACCTGAACCATAAAATAAATTCCTATGAGTTCTGCTACATCTGGAATATTGAATTTACATGATATGAATAGCATCTAGCAACTTCTGAAACAATTGTATGACATGGCTACGTGATTTGCAGATTGCTTTTTCTGTGCAAGTTTCTGGGATATTTGTCTGTCCATATATTGCCTCTGTGGCAAATTCTCAAATGTTCGGCCCACAAAGTGGACGTGCGTTTCAGACAGGCTTGATGCTCAGGTAAGTGCCTGCTGAAAGTGCCTTCAACTTTAGAACAGCTCCTCGTCCAGCAGCTGCTCCGAGGAGCTTGGGCGCCCTTCAGAATCTCTTTTGCCACATTTAGACCTTGTCTGGCATCTTCTCTAGCTTTGCTCGAAACATGGGCTTAAGCCCTTAACTGAAGTCAGGCATAACCACGCTAGCTACCTCAGGACACGCTTCCTCAGGAACGGAGAGCTCTGCCTAACAAAAGGACAGTGCTCCAGGTTCCTATACGGTTACCAGTGGCTGTATTCAAAATGTTATAAAAGCCAGATACAGACTTATATAAGTTTCCCTGCAATTAGAAACTTCATGGAATTTATAGCATTTTTACATAGCAATATAGTGAAGAACTGAATCAACAGAGTCAGAATTTTTACAACACTCTCAAGGCCAGCATGCATTAATCACAGCAGCAAATATTTCCTTTTTTTATAAATGTCAACAGCAATAAAATACAGTAAGATACAATAAGACTCCAATATGTAATACATGGTTGGAAACTCATTATTTTTCGCGGCGTGCAAAAGTCGGAACAGCCGGTGGGGCAACAGAGCCAGGAACACAGCCGAGACTGCGGTTGGACTTCAGACATGACTTTCCCAAAGGAAACCCTCATCACACTTTGTCCCACTCCATCCTGTGACCTTCTCCCGGTACCCCCATTGCATCACCAACCACTTTTCCCTCGCCTGAGCCAGCTGCCCCTGCTCCCGCTTTCCCCTTTGCCCAAGGGGAGCTGTGGGAATGCGGGCGGGAAGCGGGAAGGCCAGCTGTGGAGAGGAGTGATTCCTTGGCCTCAACCACAACAGCCACTTCAGCCCAAGAATCACTGCAAGTATGAATGAGAGCCTGGGAATGCCTCGGAAATCATTTTCCCTGCAGCTAGAGCTGAGTAGGAATATTTCCCCCACCCTCTCTATAAATGCCAGGAGGAAGGAACTTCTGCTGGCACTGGCATAATGCCACTCAAGAATAATTCTATCAAATTTATTTCATCTAAACACTTTGGTAAATATTTGAAGAACTGGATTGCAGCATATAGGGTTCTAAGAGATTAAAAAGAAATAAATTATCTTACATTAGCATATAATATTATTTATCCAAGATAATTAAATCAACTCAGTTAATCACTAAATCAACTAAATTTTCATTACCATGACATGCTTAAGGACCACAGGTGATGTTTGGTTGGAAATGTTAAAGTAATAACAATAACAGTTGGTTGTTTAAGCTATAGTAAAAGTGTATTAAAATACACAAAGTATTCCTGCCATTAATCTTAGATAAAAGTCAAGGTTGTAAGAAAGTATTCATTCCACTGGGAAGAGAAAAGTAGACTTTAAAAATATTTACTTCACTCTCTACAAATATTAACTAAATATCACAGTGCCCTTAAATATTTCACAGCTGGGAAACCAATGCACCGAGGCATACAGCTTCCGAAGCAGCTAATGCATTTCATTAGCCCCAATCTTTTGACATTTCACTTGCTACTTCATAGACATCCCCGTGTTTGGGCACTTACTGCTGCCTGAAAATTGTTCCCTATTACGGTGTTCAATTTTTTAGATAAAAATGTCCCTGATCACAATCATTTCTGTGCCAAAAATATTGGAAGGCATTTTCTTAGCGAAGGGGAATGCTAAGCAGGCAGAAGTGAGTGCAGAAGGAAAGAGAAGGGGCAGGCAGGGACGCAAGGAAGGAGCAGAGCACCAAGGGCAGCCGTGAATAAAGCCCGGGCCCGCCACGGGAAGGAACGGCACAAGCAAACGCCCAGGCAGCGAGGGATCGTCAGAGGAATACGGCCTGAGAAAAGACAGAGCACAGCCGCTAGCAGTAGCCCCAAATACGCATGTTTTACGCACAAGCCAGTGCCAATGTATGGCTCCACGTTTTCTCTGCTCTCAGCACCTCACTGTATCTGATGGCATCTGGATACTACTCTACCTGCTCAGACGCTCCTTCCCCTGGAGGAAAACCCGGCGGTGCCGTCCCTGTAAGCGCACTCGGCAGCAGGACTCTCGCGGACACCAAGGAGCCAGCACTGCCCGATCTCCGCTTCGGGCTGCAGAGCCAGCGAGCTGAACTGCCTCAGGTTTATCACAGGGAAAAGCTCAACTTCTGCAGTTTTACTGCTCCTTTCAAGATGTAACTTCTGATTAAATCTTTCTTCAACCTGAAGAGGCATTCATTGCCGATACTAAAACTGTTGCTCTTCACTAACATCTCTGTAGCAGTTGATTACAATGAAAGGTCTTTGATCCCGGTGAGCAGACATAATATTGCAAATTCCAGTGTCCCAATCTCATTAGTTACAAATGGAAAGTAATCCAATTTTTATTGCTAACCACCAAAAAGTATTGAAATCAAACTTAAAAATATTTTATTTTATGGTTTCTAATAAAGTGAATTAATTGCTTTTTCCTTTAAGGCTTGATTAGTCTTTGCACCCATTTTTCCCACATCTAATATCAGCCTCCATTTTTTCTATTAACATCTGTATAAAGCCTATATTCCTCAGTATTCTTTCAGTTATAGGCCTGGGAAACAGAAATAAGGTCATTCCATCAAAGGCAATGGAAAAAGTAGTACAGAGGGAACTAGGAAAAAAAATCCATTCATTTAAAGCCGTAATTAATTTATGTAATCCACTGGTCATTGCACGCTAGGTACCTTCTTCTGTCCTGACCTGCTGGGACTGTTAATGTCTTGTAATTGTCAGCCTGAGCATCATCTGCTCTCATGCACACTGGGTAGTCTTGCACTTCTAGCTTCTATGTGTTGGCTCAGGTGACATCCCTTAAATTTCCATTTACTGGGAGTCTGCCCAAGGAGATGGAGGACTCTTTGGCCAACTGCATTGCAGGAAAAGGGCCATGAGCAGAAGAGCCTGGCTGAGCACCAGCGAAACGCAGATAGCGGGGCTCCTGGGAGACGGCAGTGCTGGAAGGAGGTGTGAGGAGGGGCTGCAAGAGCCACTGACTTGGCGGGATGGCAAAGGACTCTAAATCAGATACAGAAAGCAAAACTTTGATGATTACCCTGTTTTCATTAGGGGTTACATATTCTTGGGTCTGGTGCAAAGCCTCACCCCAGTTATTTTGAAAACAATGGATTGTCCAGCAGATTAAGTGGGGAGATAGTTTAGATTCACCTTTCATACCTAATCCTTGTCAGCATTTTCTGTATTTTTGGTTGTAGGATTTAACGTATGGGTTCTACTCCTTTATTCTTACTCCTACTGCAAAATTTTCTTAGGCATTTATCTGTTTTTTTCATCACCCTGCTTTGTCTAATTACCTGTCCCTTTCTTTCAGATAGTTCCCTCATTCCTTTTTTGCTTTTCAGAATCATTAGCATTGTATTACTGTTCTTAACAGCAGTACCTTTATGTTTATTATGCACTGTTTGCAAATAAATAGAGAATTGAACTTCTGCCTATATTTACCTAAAGCTAAAATGAGAAAAATGCAATGTAGGTTGAATTTTCAGTTCATTTACTTATTTATTTTTGGAAGGAAGAATTTTTAATTACTTTAAAGACCTCTGATTTGCATTCACTATTTTTTGTAACTTTGTTTTTTACAGGAATGTTGAAAAGATTTATCAAATCATAAGTTTTGACTACAAAAATGTACCAGCATTGAACCCAAATTTTGTTGTTTCTTGGGTTCTGCTCTTTTCCTTTAGGGAGTATTTGTGACTAAATCAGATAACCGAAATGATCTTGACTAAACTGTCATGTTCTGCCCTGGGAAACACTTCTTGCTATTATGCATTTGACTTTATAAATTTCATAAAAGTCTGAACCTATCCATCTGGTGTTTTATTGCTCTAACCAGTTAGTATTTATTTCTTGTTTCCTTCTGGCTGTGTGGTTAGGTTGCCACTTTGATAAGTAGACTAAACTAATGCATGATCCTTCTCCCATTAAGGTCAGGGACAAAATCTCCTAGAGACTTCAGTAAAAGCAAAGTTGAAATCACTCAGCTCCCAACCATGCAAGCATGTAAGCAGATCTGAACTGTGCAACAGTCACATTTAAATCAATAGGATTATTTAATGCATAAAGTTCAGCACAGGCATCTCGACCTGATGCCTGCTATATGGCTCACATATCTAGACACTCATCTGTTTTTTTCTTTCATAAAAAAGACAGGAAAGTGGAAGCTGTTGGAACATATTGCTTTGTTTGAGCTCATTTTTGTTAAAAACAGCGCATGTCATTGTGGTTTTGTATAAACTAGCCTTGCTTCCTAGCAGCCTAAGCACTGAATGCCATAGCCACTGCAGGCTCTCAGTCAGACTCTATTCAAAAAAAAAGAAGCAGAGAAACCCAGCCTCTGAAAAAAGAAAAAGACGTTCGATCTTCCTCCAAGTTAGGCAGCAGTGCTTTTAATTAGCCCAGGGAACCAAGGAATTTCTTCCACCAGGATAGGTCCCAGTTGCCCAGCTCTTTGTGAACTACTCTCTCCATGACTCCACTTCTCTGTTTCCTCTGGTCTCCTCTGTCTAAATCTATCAGCCGTGGCTCATGCCCCTTGGCTGATGTCTGCCTTATCATAATGTGGGGTCTGTCGATAACCCAGGTCCATAAAGGTCCAGTATATTAGTTACATTTCTATAAAAAGTACTTGTTAAACACCAGAGGCTGCCATATTAAGTGACCACAACATCTAAGTTTTAATCTAAGGGTGATTGGATCTGTTCATTACTTGCATCCTTTTCCCTTCACCCATAATACATAACTAGCTGAATTCTAATGGGAATTCCCAGCCTTGCCCATTAAAATTAGCAGTGCTGATGACCTTCAGGATCAGGCTGTGCTGGGAGACGCAGGTTTTAGGAAGACAGGATGCTGGCTGGTGGCAGCTGCATAGTCTTCCCAGCACAAGAAAGCAAGCCCAAGCAGCAGATGGGTTACAGAACTGGGACGTATCCCACTGTCCAAGTACCAGGTGCCATTAGCTCATGTGTTCACAGCTCTCCAGGCATAGATTGAAATGTCCGAGTGTAACTTATTGCTTGTGCTTCTCCTAAGAGGCCTAATTGAGCCCAAAGCTGGTGCTTCTATCATTCCTCTTTTTTTCTCATTTTATTCTCTATGTCAAAGACATTACCAGTCAGTGAATGCATTAAATCATACAGGAGGCAAGGCACTTGCACACCAATCTTTCTCTGAGAGGCTACAGTTGTGTTTCATTAACGGAAACATTTCAGTTACATAAATACTTAATGAAGTGAGTGCCTATAGCAGAAAGAGTCACTTCAGAGCTAATTCTTGCTGTGGTCAAACCACCAAGCTGTTTAGTATTTGCTTACAGCATCACATTACAATGAACACAGCTGACAAACTGGTTAGCAAACGATTGGAAACATCTCCTCAGAAACAAGGATTGTTTAGTTAGTACGAGTCAGTCATACTACCTCGGGAATGATATAGGCCAAGAGTCTATTAAAATACCACATAAAAGAAAAGGCAGCGTAATGAATTCATTGTGTATAGTAAAACTAGAGACTGCAGACTCTGGTGTAAAATGGTAACGATTAATATGTATCCATCAAATCCAGAAGAGAAGCAGAAGTATAAAATTGTCTTAGTGGTTTATTCTGGTATAGCAGTGAGCTACAAAACAGAAGGTGCAAGAAAAATAGAGAAACACAGAAGGATACTTCTGATCACAGGAAAGGTCTGAGCAATATTTAATGGGATACAGCAAAACGCCGCTCCTTGAAAAGCAGTTAGTGGCAGCAGCGTTTGCTCAGCTCTTCTGAAAAAGGGTAGCACAGGAAGTTTACTGCAAGATTAATACACATAAAGAGCTTGTGCAACTCAGATCCCAGAAAGGAAGATAGTAAAGCAACACATAGATGAAACAAAACCATCAAGAAAGCACAAGCTTAAAGGACAGCAAGTGATTTGTACAGCCAGCCAGGAATTTCTCTGACTGAGGATAAGATATATTTATTATATGTGTTGTCTTTATAGGATAATGAGAATCATTAACACAACTAACCCTACACAATTTTCTCAAAGATACTCCCCACCACACACTCATTCCCATAGCTAACGGAAAGGCACTGACACCTGGACTGGAGGTGGGTTGTTTTCTTCTTTCTTTTTCTCCGCATGAATAGGGCTGCACTGTTTTAGTTGTGTTTGCCTGATTTAAAGCCTGAGAATAGGGAGATATCCGGCAAGAGGAGGACAACAGCCTCACGCTTCAGTAGCTCTGGGCTTACACAGCAGCCCCAAGATGACCTTATCACCTGTTGCAGTAGTGGTGGAGAAGAACAAGTCCCCACGTCCTCTCAAAAAGCATCATGAAAGGTACCTTGACCATCCTCAGGTTGAGTTTAGATTATCCCAGCCATACCTAAAAATACGCATGTAAAAAACATCGAAGAAACTGAGTGGCAGGTACTGACCTACTTGAGTGCAATGTTCCCCAAAACAATCATATCTTTATGGGATGGGTGAACTCCAGATTCTGTAAATCACCATACATGGCCATAGGTGTGACTGCCAGAGATTTTTGCTATTTCAATAATTACATCTCCCTGCTACGCTACACAGTGAATAAGAAGCATGGTTAAAATAGCTATTGAGTCATAACAAAAGTCACTCCAAACTTAAAACAGTTCATTTATTTGCTTCCCTTTTCAAAGAGTCTTCCTGACCATCCATTGGTGTTGCAAGGTTTGTAAGTCCGCACTCTAACAGGGTTGTTCTAAACATTGATCCAAAAACACACATGGTGAATCAAGCAATGCGAAAAGACAAGACCTCAGTACTGAAATTCAACTTAGAAGGAACTAGAATTTCAGCTGTAAAAAGCAAAGTTGGACTGAAGTCTGGGGAGCTGAAAGGCTGCAGCTGGCCTTCTTGGAGAGGGCTGTCTGCAACAGGTAGTCTTTAACAGCATTTTATGTCATCTCCAGCTGTAAAGGAGTTTGAAACAATGAAGGATATTACAAAACATAAAATGACATTGAAAAGCTATCTTGAAGGGAAAATGTGCGTGGTTGGTTGAAGGAAAAATGTAGTTGGTAATTATGTATATTAACCATGTACAGATACTTGAGAAAACAGCATATGAGAAAATAATCCATCTGATGTTTTGCTTTCGTGTTGTTCCTTTAATTTATTCATCACATTTATATCTCAACTAGTATGTTCCCTTTTCAAACATAGCAAATTTCCTACTCTGAAGTTGCCCATGAAAGAATAATGTTGAATGGGCTGGCTTTAGCACAAACATAAAGATTCCTGTTCATGTTACTGTATATTGGGAAACGTCCATGTGCAAGAGCACTGTTTTCCTGCCTACTACTGTGTAATGTACACCAACAAACATTCAGTACAGCTACGGAGAAAGAGTGCTGTGAGGTCAACTCACTGCAAGGACAGCAACAGCTTATATGATGCTTTCTTTTAAGTATTCTTTACTACTGAAATGAAGACTTACCCTTGGTTGAGGAGGATGAGGCTAGGAAATATTTAAACAAACTGGACATACAGTGAATGGGACCTGATGGGATGCACCCATAAGTGCTGAGGGAGATGGTCGATGTCACTGCGAGGCCATTCTCAGTTATCTTGGAAAGGTCATGGTGCACAGTGAGGTTCCTGAGGACTGGAAGAAAGCAGATGTCATCTCTATCTTCAAAAAGGGCAAGAAGGAAGATTCAAGGAAGTACAGGCTGGTTAGCCTCACCTTGATCTTGGGAAGGTGATGGAACTAATCCTTCTTGAAACCACTTCCAAATACACCAAGTACAAGAAATTGGTAAGGAGTAGTTAGCATGTATTATGAAGCGGAAATTGTGCTTAAGCTCTTTGATAGCTTTCTATAATGAAATGACTAGCTTGACGGATGAGGGGAGAGAAGTGGATACTGTTCAGCCTTACTTTAGTAAGGCCTTTGACACTATGACCTGTAACATCCTCATTGACAAACTGATGACATGCAGATTAGACAAGTAGACTGTGAGCTCGACTGAAAAGTAATTCACCTACCAGGCTCAAAGGGTTGTGATCAGCAGTAGGAGGCCCAGATGGAGACCAGTTACTAGTAGTGTTCCCCAAAGGTCAATACTGGGGCACTATCATTAAACATCTTCATTAATTACCTGGATGAGGAGACAGACTGCACCCTCAGCAGGTTTGCAGATAATGCAAAATTGGGTGGCTGATATATCATATAGTTGCATGCCATTCAGAAAGACCTCAGCAGGATGGAGAAGTGGGCTAACAAGAACCTCATGAAGTTCAACAAAGAGAAAGGCAAGGTCCTGCATCTAGGGAGGAATAACTTCACGAACCGTGGGTGGCTAGGAGCTAAGCAGCTGCAAAGCAGCTTTGCAGAGAAAGGCCTGGAAGTCTTGGTGGACAAGTTGAACATGAGCCAGCAATGTGCCTTGCACCAGAAAGGCCAACAATATCCTGGACAATATTAGGAAGACTGTCACCAGCAGGTTGAGGGAGGTGATCCTTCCCCTCTAATCAGCACTAATAAGACCCATCTGGAGTGCAGAGTCCAGTTCTGGGTCTCCAGGCTTACTGAAGCCAATCCGAGAAGGGCCACGAAGGTAATTACGGGCATCTGTCATACAAGAGGCTGAGAGAGTTGGAACTTTTCAGTCTGGAGAAGTCTCAGGGGGATCTTATCAATGTTTATAAATACTTGATAGGAGACCGTAAAGAAGATGGAGCTAGACTCTTCACACCGATGCCAGGTGATTGGACAAGAGGCAATGGACAAAAATTGAAATAGAAGACATTCCATTTAAACATAAGAACACATGTTTTCACTGTGAAGGTGGTCAAACACAGGAACAGGTTACCCAGAGAGGTTGTGGAGTTTCCAGTCTCAGAGACATAAGAGACCTTGTCGGCCACTGCCCTGAGCAACCTGCTCTAATCGACCATGCTCTTAGCACAGGGGTTTGACTAGACAATCTCCAGAGGTCCCGTCCAACATTAACCATTCTGTGATTCTGTGCAGTTCTGCTTTTGTGTTAAACCTGGACACTTCAGTTCAGGCTAGATTCTTCCATTTTGTTTCCTTTTTTTTTTTTGAAGACTTTTTGGTTACATTTCGAATGTCTGTATTATGGGGCAACATTTGGTTGCAGCAGTTGGTCCTGAAACTTTAGTAAAGACTTTATTTCTTCAAAACATTTGTCATTAATGTAGGGTACACATAATTACTCAAAAAGGTTGGATAAAAGTAGTATTATTCTGTCCCTTCCCCACCTTGTCTACTGCTTCCTTTTCTTGACTTCTGTGATTCTACAATTCTAGCCAGCAGCCTCCTAGACCAGGTAAGACAACTTAATTTCCAGACTTTTAACGCTTTTCATGTGGTCTTGATACACTACAACATTTTAAAATGACAGGTACTCCTTTTTTTATCTCTCTAGTATAATCCTCCAGACAGCACAGGGAACTTCAACTATATTCTTTTCTTTGATTTAATACAAAATTCATATATTCACATTACTTTAAACTACTGAACTGTTGGAAATCAGCACAACTCCACTGAAATCAGAGAAATTATACCAATTGACTTTAGCAGATGATCTGAATATGAATCCCAGTGCAATGGAATTTATTTAGGTTAAGTTCTGAGCATCCAGCTCTTTGGTGACAGCAAAAAGCAATCTGATTAAAAGCAATTCTGACTTAACTCCAAAGTAGGGAACAGGATTTCAAAGACTTCTCATGTACCGAAGGGCTTACGGCACTACCTGACAGCCCAGTAGTTTCAAATCACTTAAAAATAAATCCCATGAATTCACCTTGGCCTTACAAAAATAATAAGATTGAAGAATGGGCTATGGCACCTGACCCCATTACAAAATCTTTTAACAGACTGATCAGGCTCCATATTAAAATCAGTTATGTTTTTCAGCCCTATTATGCCTACAATTCTTCTCCCAAGTTCTTCTTCAAAGCTACAGATATTCACCACCAGTTTCTATTGATCTATTTTTATGGAACTGGTTCTATATCCAGTTCCAGATATATCTAGACAGATAACAATTGCTGAAGTAAATCAGCTAAGTTTGCTTAGACTCCACTCATAAGACAGATTTTCCATTTCCTGAATGTCCTAGCAGCCCTTTTCTGTACCTTTTCCAGTATGAATTAATCTTCTCTAAACACAGATTACTAGAATTACTCGTACTATTTAACATGAAGTCACCTCAGAGCCTTATGCATAGCTCCATCTCCAGTGGAACAATTTTGTCTTACATATTAAAAGATTGCCTTTCTTTTGCTTACAGTGATGGTCATCCTCTGATCAATGAAAACATTTATGTCTTGCTCCTCCTGTTTCTTTCTGGACTGCAGAGTTCCAGCAGTATATTCCAGCAGAGCTTATTTTTACTAGTCCCTAACAGCTTACTTCGTGTACTGTTGAATTTATTCCCACTTCTGTTAGTTCAGTTCTCAAAGTTCTCAGATTTTTTTCCTGCATATTTTGATCCTCCCTATTTTGGATCAGTTTTATAAATATACTCCCACCTTTTCATGCCATTAATAAAATTATTAAATGGGATCAGTCCAAGTCCATCTGCAGATCTTCTCTAGCCTTTATTCTCCCTTCACCGCAATGTACTGTTGTCTCAGTTTCTGCTCACTTAACAATTCTTGTCCTTGTACATGTCTTCATCATCTTGACTAATAACTTCCCATGTGGCAAGGCCACACAGGCTGCACACTTGCTAAGGTGCAAAATATATGTGTGCAACCTAAGAAAAATGACCACTGAAGACAACAGAATGAAGGAATGGCAACTTTTCATTGCCTGTTATCAGTCACCACTGCTCAGATTTGTGTGTTTTAAGGATGAGTATCTGAAGATATGAATACCCAACCATTAATTTTCAGAAATTAAGTGTATAAAGTGATAAAGTTGACTTGATCTCAACTCGTTGTTGCAGGTTTTTATAGAGGTATCTATGTCAGGATGCTCATGTGATTTGAATGCCCTTTCTCTCATACATTTTAGAAATGAATGGAACAGAAATCACAGAGTGCCTGAATGGGACTCAGGAGACATGGCTTCTGTTTCTATTTGTGGCACTTTGCTTTCCTTTCCGTCTATGTCCAGGCCTGTAAAATGGGAATAGTACTGCTTATCTTCCTTGTTCAGTGCTCCCAGAGCTATAAGAAAGTAAGGCTATGTGATCTGTGGAAAAGATTATGTTCCTGAAAGTGTCTGCTTTTCCCACTTGATTTAACAAAAAATATTTCTTCTCTGTATAGACCCTGCTTCACTTATAACCATTGGGCTTACAACCAACTGCACTGGTGTTACCAGTACAGTGTGGAAGATACAACACATGCCATTTGCAAGGGCAAACACACAACATGAGGAAAAGCAACACTAAATCGCATCTACCTCCTGAGTTTACATTAAAAAAATGCACATCTTAGGGGTTTGTTACCCAAATATATAGCATTTTGACTAAATGCAATGCAAAATACTATATGAAATTAAGAACAGTATTTGTACCTGCTTCATCCACCCCTATTAGATGATATGTAATACAACATGGTGTAAGCTTGCCCAGCTTGCTAGAAACAAAGCATTATACATCAATTATCATATCAGTGCAGAGGATTTCCTGGCAGGAAGAAGCGCTTTCTTGCATCTTTACTCTGAAATCACAGTATCATCCTTCCTTCAACACTGTGTTGTTTCTCCTATACTTCATGTGAGACAAGTTTTATGTGCGAACTACTGCCTCTGAAGACACAGAGGATAATCAGGAACAAATGCTATGTTGGTGCTGCTGTATCTGCCCCTTACTGTTACAGAGGACATCTAGAGTAATCTGCTGGTAAGGCAAAAGAGAAAAGAAAATGCATCCTTGCTAGTAAGTTCCTCACACTTTCCATGAAACACAGATTACAGGTTCTATAATATCAGTAATAAAAGACAACCGTGAATCAGCAGGCACACTACAGAAGGAGCAGCAGACTGAAAGCCTATGCTACTTTGGTACTGCTTAAAATAAACAGTGTTCTAAAGAACTGAACATGGTAGTATATTTTTCTGGTATTTGTAAATTTTTGCATTTTTCTTAGTCTCCCCCTAACAAATTTTTCAAAAAGCGTGAACCAATCTGCTAACAGTCATTGCTCCAGTATATTCTGCTTTTACATCAGGTTCTACAGCACATGTTATTAGTGTCTTTAAAAAGTGCTGTCATTTATTTGCCCTGTGAACATACCGAGGAGATACCTCTCAGAGGCATACTGTGCAAAAGATTATGATGTCTTTATAGATTCTCTTCCTGACCGAATCACTTGGTTGGACCAGGAATGGTTGAGACCCGGAGCCATTCAGCAGGAGAGCCGGCAGAGGCCGGCGGGAGCGAGCAGCCGGGCAAGGTCTGCAGGAGGGCACCTTGGGCCACCCAGGATGGGCACCGGTGGCACAAAGCGCAGCTACAAAGTATTTCCTATTTGTCATGCTGAGTCCTGAAACACCACCAACGCACATCGCCCAAGGAAGCACGCTTACTCAGAAGCCTCGTAGCCCTTCACGCGTAGTGCTGAACCTCGCGTGAAACACCGAAGACAAAGGGAAACACCTGCCGGGCAAACACCCGCCTGTCAGTTTTGAGATGGAAGAAAACCAAATACCTTGTATATTAAGATCCTTTGTTCCTGAAATAATGTGTTTGTTCTGGTTAAACAATCCACACCTGGCAAAAGCTCATTCCTATTGCTCCCAGGTCTTCAGAGGGTTCGCAGCATACAGAAAAACTACACAGCTAATGTTTCTTTCCATTCTTCTCCCATACCTGTTGTGAGTGACTGAAGCTGAAGTCTAACACCCGCTCCACCACAGGGTGTAAAAATGATAAATTATTATAACCCTCCTACTGGCGGGCAGAATGGTTTGCAAGTGTACACAGGAAAGGCTGGTGCTTGAGCACAGCAAGTAATGGTAAACAGAAGGGGGACACAAATCTGTGGACACACAGTTACGTAGAAAAATGTGCCATGATTGATAGTCTCACTGGGAGGAAAGAAGCAAAAAGCCACATGCCACCTGGTCAAAATGTTTGTGTTTTTAAGCACTTAAAGGAGAGCATTGCATGTTTCTCTTATCGGCATAATTTGCCAAGAAAGAGGAGGACAGTAAAAAAGCAAGAAACCAGGCAGTAAGTTAAAATCACAAACAGGTGTTGCGTTGTGTGATCGCACAATTTATTTTTAACAATTGAAGAATTTTCCTTATTTTTCTTTCTTCTCTGCTCCTGACACACTAAAGACATGTTTTGTCTACATATGGCATTTTACTAATGCCAGAGCACTCTCTCAGCTACATGTGCTCAATGAATCATTACAGCATTAAGAGCAGAGATTTATTCACAGTAACTAGAAACGATTCTCTAGTTTTGTCTGGTAGGTCATACATCCCCCTTTACACAGCCTCTAACTGTTCTCTGAAATTGGTTACTTCTTCTTAATTACTTCTGGAGCCTGGACTCCATAGGCAGATACTCCACTCCTTAAACAGGCTTCTTTCTTAGCACAGGACCAGCAGAACTGCAGGAACATTTGGCCTGTTCCTAGGGAGAAATATTTCCCTCTCCACTCCAGAGGAGAAGCCTGGAAGGGGACTGGGTTGACAACACCACGTGTTGTGGGTCCAGCTGCTGCTAAGCATGCTGTATAAACCCATGCATCTGTCCAAGGAAATAACAACTTCAATAGTTCCTGCTTTTGGTTCCCTCTGTTGCTGTTTCAAAATAAACCTGCCCAAGTGGCTACTGAAACTACTTTTCTACTGAGTTTGCTGCTCCATTGAGACAGATTTAGACATCTGTTTGTAGGCTCCCGAACAGTTGCCAAGATGCATGCTTGGAAGGTTTTCTTTGCATGCGCTGAGAAGTTAGTTGTTCTATTTAGATGAAAGTTTAGCTGCTGGAGAAGCTGATTGCAGCAACAGAAGTCTCCCAGGAAACTACTGTGCTGGCAGCCTACTCATTTATTCCAGGGCAGAAGGATTCTGCAGGTCTGTCAGAAATGAACGGTTCTTACTATCTGACTTCCAGGGAGTTAGCACTTCGAAGTCTGTTATACTTAGCTGCATATATTACATTGATGTTTCAGAGGTATTGGTAGAGCTTATAAGCATCTATTTTACAATGTCTCTCCCCTTGCTGAGCATGCATCCCACAGCAGTCACTCATGTGTAAGTCTGCTCCTAAGATAAGAGAAGGTTAATAAATGTATTATTAGGCTCTGAAGTGCCAGATGGCCCCACCTTCTTTTAAAGATGACATTCTTCAGTGCCATCCTACTTCTGCCTGAGGTAATAAATGTAAGCAACTACATTATTTCTAGTTATGTTATTCATTGCCTCTGATGGGAGTCAGAGTAATTGTTTCTTCTTGCTCATGTCAAAAATAAATTTGTCCACTGGAGAGCAAGTCTCCCCCTCAACTTCACCGTAAGAGCCAGAACTGCTGAGGAGGTGCCACACTAGGACTGCCCCTGTGCGAATGCAGGTTTTGCTGAGGGCCCTAAGCAGGTGTTGGAATCTAATGAGTTTGAACAGCTTCAGCTGTTTTTGTAGTGAGGTTTCAATTAGAAAGATGTTTCAACAGTCTTCAACCCAAACACCTTCACAGAGGGAGCACCTTGTTTTTCAGCACCGCTGAACTTCAACCAGAGGCTAAATGAATGTTAATGAATGTTTGTTTCGTGGCTTTTTCTCTTTCTCTTCTTCAGGATTACATGGATTAGTGGCACTTGAAAGGCAGTTTATCATGTAAGACTTCAAAGTGCATCAATTGTAATCAAGGCTTAGTTCAGGCACTTACATTCAATATCATCTGTTGCCATGAACAATTCTTCTTAGTGAATACAACCTGTATCTAGTAATTAAGGCGGACTGTGCAGTCTCCTCCTTGCCCCTCCTTCCCACGTGTCAGCTCTGTGTAGCAGCCATTCCCGTGACATCAAGGAATATTGTGAATTCGATACAAATAATGCAGTCCAGATCTGTGCAGACCATGCAAAACAGAGAGCAAAGATCTTGCAGAGACCGAGGAGACAACTGCTCAGCTTCGTAACAGAAGAGATAGTACCCAGTGTCTCACACATAACACCCGTAGCTAAAGGTTTGCTGTCAGCTCGGCCCATAACAACATTTAGTATCATTAACTACTAACCCTGGCAGGCAGCGGGAAATCAGCTAGACAGCGTCTAACGTGATGAAAGGATTTAGTGTGTATTTTGCTTTTTAATTTTTTTCCTGTACAAACTCTAATTCTAGAAATGGTTTAAGGAATCAAGAGAAACATAAGACATCGCTATGATGAATTAACAAAGTCAAATGAAGCTAGCATATGAACCTAGAAACATGCCTTAAATGGTAACAGGATGCAGTTAAAATAATTACTTCAGTGTGCTCTATGAGAGAGTTTTAAGTAAACGCAGGAACACTGATGTTTCTAATTCATCTCACGGGTAGATCCAGAAATGGTTCTTAAAAAGGCAAGGCTCCGCTAGCGGCCTCCTGAAGCCTTAAAATCTCCCTTGCAAGCACCATTCCCATGGAACCAAATCCAAAGACACTGGGCATGGACTGGAAAAGCTCAGGATTTCTGTGCTACGGGAAATTCTGATATTTTGTAAAAGGCTTTGTTCTGAGTTAGAATGACAAGGAGAAATTTAGAAATATCCAGAACTCTGGATATTTGGGGGAAAAAAACAATTAGAGAAATCAAAACACTTCTTTTGCTGAATGAAATGGAACAGTTGATTGCTCCCAGCTCTGGAGCAACATCTTCTTACTCTGTGGGACTTCACAAGAAGTCCTTGAAAGGCAAAGTCAACTACAAAGAAGAGAAGGACAAAACTTTGAATAGAGGCTTCAAGGTTCACCGTTTATGGGATTATAGCAAGACATCTCATGGTGAAGTTGAGGGGCCCAGAGTTTCCATTTCTACACCCAGTGCCACAGAGCCCAGAAGACCAGGGGTCCTGAATACCTGACAGCCCACATGTAGAGCCTGCTCTTGAGCTGTGCAGCCTTGAGCTCCTCAGCAACAACAAGGCAGTGAGGAACTAGACAGCTCTACTAGAAACCCACCAATGCGTCAGCAAAAGGTTGTCAAACAGCCAGGTTTCCTCAAACATTTTGGCTTTGACAAAACTGTCATTTTTCTAACAAATCCCCTCCCCCAGGGAGAAAAACGTGTACTTGTAAAGTTCCCATCCAACTGTACTTGTGATATGCACCTACAAAAATAGCACTGTGTTTAATACCATTTCAAGCTTAATTTATAATGAACTCTACAAAAAATGAGTACAATCATATGTGGTAATGAGTGCCTAATAACATGCAGTATCCTCCTGTGAAAAAGCATTTCTTAAAGGAGTACAGTGTATCTACGGAGCATTCACGTATCACAATCTGTACATGTCTGGCTCTTCGTCACTGAAATACCACCTTGATATTTCATTTCTGTGACTGCTAATTAGAGCACACTACCTTCCTTTGTGGTATGTGCACATACTCTCGTGCACAGCTTGACATTAGCATGCACGCAGATTGCCCAGAGAAAAGCAAGCCTTTTTGTTGCTGTTGTTGTTGCTGTTGTGTGGTAAGTGATCTGAACCTGCCTGCATTCATTTCTCTCAAGATACTTCAGATTAAATGAATGAATCTTGTGTCTGAAGGGCTATGCTCACCCCAGAAGGCCCAGTACTCCCACAACCACAACTGCTTTTACGCATTCCTTCTACCTTCTCTTCAAAATGTTTTATCTCCTCACTAAATGTCAGCATGCTGTGGAGTTCTGCTGAATTTAGAGGCAGAGATGCACTGACACGTTTTGCTCAGGCAGACTGCATACCAAGAAGTACTGTTAAGGTTAATGGCCTAATGATTAACAACAGGAGACACCTTTGCAGGCAGATGAAGTTCTCTAACAGAATTACTAAAATGACAATGAACTTTGCTCTCCCAATTTTGTACATCACTGCACCCTGGGAACCTCCTCCCAGAATCATGACCGGCCATTTACCAATGGTGTTTTTAACCTAATGAAGGCTAGACAACCCTTCATCATTTTTATGAGGTGGAAGCACTGCCTTAGTAACACTGAAACGATTTCTAAAAATGTAGGATGGAACTGGCAATTACACTCACTGGAAAAAAAAAAAACATGAAACAGCAATTGCTACAGGTCAGCAGTATCATAGATTTTTCCAGCATTTGAGAAGAAGAGATGCTGGCAATGGATTAAATTGAAGTCACCAGTAGCAGCTACAGTATCTTCATCTCTCATCCTGGGAGATATGGTATTAGAATTATTTCTGGACCTTGAGATGAGCAATTTATCTTGACATAGACCTTATCTACTTGTTTTTGAGCACCTAGCATTAACAATATACATGGTTATAGATGTTTTGATAAGCATCTACATTTGGCCTGACTAAGGACAGAAGACAGAGCGTGGAAATACTAAAGCCCTGCTTTTCCCAACGAATGTTCCTCCCTACTAGAATGGACCCATGCGAAAGCAGACTCAGGGCCTTACAGATCTTCCTGTCCTATTGGCCTGTGCTTGTTATCTCCCCATCTGCCAGGACACAATTTCTCCAGCCTAGCAGAATTGCACTCTCTAGAATGTGGCTTGGATATTGCAGAAGCACAGAGCAATTGAGATCATCTTCCCCAGCTACCTATTATATAACCAGCCATCAGGTAGTTGAAGGAACAACTAGATCTCCCTCCCCTCAACCACCAACCCTCTCACTTTCAAGATGAGCAAACTCCTCACATGTCAGACGTTCTAGCCATGTGCTAACCACATGCTGGGCTCATTCCAGTCTGCCAATGTCTTCTTCTATGTTCTTGGGAGCCCCAAACTGGATTTCTCATTTTTTTTACACTTTGCCTAATTCATCTTCTTGTTTGGGTGGTCTGTAGAAGACATTCACTGCCATGTCCACTTGCTGGCCTCTCCACTGATCCTGACCTGTAAACTTTCCAGCTGGTGCCATGGACCATGTCCCATGGGGTGTCACCACAACCACTGTGCTGACTCCAGCAGGCCCACATAGTCCAGAGCAGCACCTCTGGGCCCCTGTGTGTCCCCTGGCTGTGCCAGCTGCTCCATTAATGATCAAATCCTTGTTGTTTACCCTATTGGCAGTGCTCCTCGTTGTTGATGCCTCTGCAGCTGTTAATTAAGTAGATTAAGTAACATCAGACATAAACCTGCTTGCACTCCCACACCCTGAGCTGAGCATCCGCCAGGAGGCAGCTTCTTGCATAGCTTTTGATTCCCAACCATGATACAGCTTATCACTCTTCATTGTTTAGCTCTGTAGACAAGTCACTTTTTTACACTCGAGTCTAAAACTGACCTGAGGACTGGCAACACGCTTCTAATACTGCACTGGGCTGGTCAAAGAATTAAGATTTCATGGATCTACAACAGCAGAACATGAGCCATGAACCTGAATATTTGCTGTCCCAGCACAGCATAGCAGTTAACCAGGGCTTTGCAGGCTGTGCCCTGTGAACAATAGCATGCAGTGTCGAACTCCCGATCGGGACTGGGCCAATCCCCCCGAAATGCTGGTAAATATTTGCTCAGATTTAAGAACGCATGCACAGTACAGGCTGTGTGTTCCTTTTGCATTACGGTACAAACAACATACTTTGGTTTAGATGGGTGAACTCTAGAAGGTAAATTTTAATTTTGCCTCTTTGAATATTCACAGTATTTCTATTAACTGAGGTGGGACACTGATTGACATTGAGGGGGGACAAGGTCCCAGAGCTCTTGCCAGAGCTGCAAACAGGAACAAATGAAAAAGTCAGATAAAGATTTTACCACACTCTTCACTGCTGAAACTACCCATGAACCAGACAGCTTGTGTTGAGCTATACTGGAGACAGAAAACTAGACCAATAAATTCATTGAGTACAGTAAATGAGAGACTGCTTAACATAGCAGGGAACTGCCTCGTCACTGCTTTGAATACAGGCAGTTAGATGGCATTTTATACAGTAAGAGAGGAAAATGTTTGCAGTTATTCTCACCAGAAGTAAAGAAGAAATCAAATACTGCAGCAAGAATTACAGGCACAAAGGCATCCTTGCACAGGCTTTGTCTGTTTGTATGCCAGCAATAAGAGAAAAATTCATGTAGATTTTGCACATACAACCCCCCCCCACCTACTTCTTCTAACCAAATGAAAAGTCATCCTGTAGCCATATTTTCCTGGAAGTGGTATCTTAGATATGTCATCCCTCTCGCACACACAAAATTGCCAAAGCCAAGTTAAGCATTTCTGGGGAGTCCCCAGTTGCGGTCACTGAATTATGCCACCTTACCCCATCCAGCTTACTGCAGGACCACTCAGACCTGGTGGTCCGTCCCTCCCTCCATAGATGAGTTACTCCACCAGCCACGGAAATGCCACTCTCTCAGGTGGGAATACAGCACCTCATTCACAGAATCTGCCAAACTGGCCCAGAGCTCAGGGCCAGAAAGAGAAGGCACCATTGAAGCTGTAGGGGCACTATTCTTAATAAGATAACACGTACAACAAAAATATGGAGCCAATATATACACTTACTTTTACTAAAAGATCCGTCAGATTGTACTTGCCTCTGCTATTCAGCACTTAGAAACCTGGCATAACATCTTGCTCCTCTAATACACCATAAAGCAAAATTTGCTCTAAGCATAAGATACAAAACACACACACATGAGATAAGGAGAAGGGTGGAGTGGTTAGAAAGGTTAGATACTGTTCCAGAGACCCGTAACATTTATTGCCTGTATTTTAACTGTATCATTAAATAAGACTTTTAAAATGACAATTACTATGGCCACAAAATAAGCACTTGTAAGTGTGGGTTGGGAGGTTTTATATGAGTGAGAAAGAGCGCTCTTTACAACTATATCACGTAACATGCCTGTAGAATCCCTCAGTGGCTTTTCAACATATTTTAACAAGAAAAAAACACTACGGATGACTGCGAACAGCACAGAGGGAAAGAAGGGTAGCTCAATCTGTGAAACTTTTGATACAGGAAAGGTGTGGGAATCTCTCACGCTTGTGCTGTGCGCCGGATTCTCTGATCCCTAGGGAACCCCACGTTCCCAGCACCTCGCTGTCCTCAGGAGAGCGTGGGCAGACCCAGCAGACAACTTCAGGAGGGAGAAGAGGTTGAGTGGGGCGGCGTGTGGAAATGAGTGTATAGGGCTGACCCAGGAGATGGCCTTTAGGACACACTGGCATTAAAAACAATACTGGCTGTGTTGACCTAACACGGTAATCTCAAACTATTTTTTTCAGGATAAATGGATTCTCTTTTTTACATACGTATTGAATGAATTGGAAAAAAATTGATGTTTTAGCAACCAGAAGTTGGAATAAAAAGGTTGGGTTTTTTTCCCTGTTTGTTTCTTTTTAAGGAAAATTTCCAGTAGAGAAATGGGATGTCAGTTTTATCAGTTTCTGCAGAAAGCCATTTATTAGCTAGTTTTTGAGTAAATGCCCTCCGCTTTTAACATAGCTTTCCCCTGTGGGTCCTTGTCCACAAGTATCTGAACTAAAAAAGTTTACCTGTGAGTCCTCTCTTGCAGGGATGCAATTTTATGCAGTCTTAAAACATGATAAACCTGCTACCAGTCCATTTTTCTCAGTAAAGTCCTGGATTTCCTGTGCTCTCCTGCTTTTTCAGAACAGAATCGCTAAGTTCCAGGCTAAGCAAAGAGCAGAGTTGGAAAAAAACCATGCTCTTAAACATTGACTGTTTTATCAAATCAGAACAAGATTAGAAGCACTCCATTTGAAGTGCTGGAAAAATATAATTTAGCTACAGGGTATGCAAGTGAATGTCAATAAAAGCACTCCAGTAGGATTTCACACTTCATGTCAATGCATTACTATTCTTGCTGCAGGTAAGCCAGAAAGGGAAATTTATTGCCGTTGCATACTGAGAAATGTATGAACTTGGGCAGCTCATGCACTGAATATGCTTGCCTTAGATGAATAAAGCACCTGAAACCTGGAAAAGCAACATATGCCCCCTAAAACAACCACTCTGGCTCTGAATACTGACCGAGCCCATGAAAAGGCCTGTTCTCCACAGCTAGAGCTGCAAGCTGCCAAAGACCTTTGCTTGGTAGGAGCACGGGTTTTGTTTATGCAGGTGGGACTGGCACCCTTGCACCATTTTAGGAAGAAACTGGCACGTTCATGAGTTGCACTTTTGGGAATTACAGATGACATGCCTCCAGTATAACATGATTTTTAAGTACTAACATGAAAGCCCTTTGAGATAAAACATACAGTGTAAGCCTAATATCAGTAGCTCAGCTTGGGTTTGTTCCAGTGTATCTCCTTCCAGGAACAGACAGTAATCCCCGCAGGACACCCAGATGAAATTGGGCCACTGTATCTTGGGGATGAATGCAAAGGCACAGATGCAGAAAAGCAGGAAAGTCCTACCATGAGAAAATACAGGACTTTATTTTCATTTTGTAACAAAACACTTTGCAGATCATACCATCATCACCTGTGGAGGAAGTGGGTGAACCATTCCTCTCACCATGGAGAGCATGAAAAAGCCACCACTGGAGGGTTAGGGATTTCACTCTTCTGAAAGGCAACACCTGCTCTGACCATATCTCTAATGCTGTTTAAATTATATGTCTATGCTGCAGGGCAGTCAATAGAGTCAATGCACTGGAGAGGAGATTTGCGAGCTCAGAGGTAGCACGGCTGCTCATTTAAACACCAGATGCCTTTCTCACCACCAAAAGAACAGCCAGGTCATTTAGATTTGGCTGTTAGCTTGGTCTGTGTGTGAGACGTTTGCAAGAAGTGTATTTTACAAACTCATCTTGACTTTAGATCTTCCAATACTCAAGGCACAATAGGAGTAGCAAGGCTAGAATAAGAGACCAAAACAAATCTTCTTGCCTTTGCATTTTCAAGTGAGATGCTAAACCCAACATTTTCAAAGGCCTCCCTATGATAACAGCTGCAATTGCTTGTGAGATTAAATCCAGTACAAGATGGGGGTGGATGCTATTTGGGCTTTATTCCAAACTCCTCCCTCCCGCACCCCAGGCTCTCGGTTCACCTCAGTGGTTTCTCAAGCTATCTAACCCAGTAATTCAGGTGATACAATAGCTTTTTCACTGATGAGTCACACAATTCAGGGAGAGCAGCAAAGCTGTTTTGCATCTGGAAGGCTCTTGCAGATTCTGGCTATAATGTCCCCTCTCATACCTTTATTAGAGGCAGAAACAGCTTGATGCTCTTTACTGAGCAATGCGAGGTTCTTGGCTATTTGTGCTGCATTCAGTGCTTGAACAGGTCGAGGTACCTCCTACAGGAAAAGATGACAGATCAGTCAGAAGCATCCCACAGGCCAAATTCAGGCCTGCAGCTGAATTCAGCTTGTCACCACTTGGACTCCATGAGCGCAGAGGTTGTTGGTGGTGATACAGTTCCTCCTAGGTAAGGCAGTGACCTCCACTATGAGTTGACTTGAGCTCCCTATTTCTTTGGGAAGTATGTAGTGTGCGGGAAGTTGGATCTGTTCAGAGTTCAGGGTTTGAGGGACAGAAGAGTGATTTTGCTTTTTAAAGAACACGGATCAGTTTTCTTTATGGGTACCATGGTTTGACTGGAAAAGCACGAAGTGGGTCTGGAATTACAATATAATGGTATAGCTATCACATCCTTTGTATGTGCAGAATTTACACAGGAGCAAAATGCGATCTCCATTACAAGATGCAGCTCAGATGAGCAAACATGGTCAGTGAGAAATGGCTTGCAATATAAAACCTGCTTCAAAAACAATTTCCAAAGAAAAAGTTTGTTTATTTTGCAGAGCTGGAGGTGGACAGAGACGAAGCATGGCACACAAAGGGAGAGCTAGGGCTGATCCAGAAGCAGAAGGAAAGATTGGAGAAAATAAACAATGAGATTAAACTACAGTCATGCAGTGTGTAGTATAAATGAAGGCACTTCATACTGACCTCTGGGAAAAGAGGTATCAAAAGGCAGGCAACATGAGGAACATACTTGTTCCTCATGGATAAGAGAGCAGAATGCTTTTGGAGCTAATAGAGTGGCTTACACTGTCCTCAGAAATATGATCATGTGAATGAAATAAATTGTCCAATATGTTGGCAATCTAAATGAAAAGCTTTGGATCAAGAAACACAGTTCAATGTTGCAACAGTGCAGAATATGTTGTCCTCTGGGCAAAACAAAAGGCATAATATTTTTCTATGTTTCTGCTTTAATTACTTCCTAGGAAAGAAATGGTCACATCAAACTCGGTCAGGATGACAAATCACAGTAAATAAAGTCTATCATGTTCATCAAAATTAGACCCTTCAGCATGCTTTTGGACTAATCAGGATTCCATAATAACTGGCGAACCTGGCTAGGGAGTCCTTGTTAATCCATAGGAGCAGGACGCTAGGAAAAATTCATTGTGCTTTTGGAAGCAGTATTTGTGCATACAGAATGAAGTCAGCTTAGTATTCTGCCTTCGGGACAGAAGCAAAGTATTTCCACGGACCAAACTGAGGTGTCATTAACACTGAACAGAAGTACCAAGGCAATCTTGAGGACGAAGGAGTGATTTCATAGCAGTTGCAGATGAAAGACAACAGGTCCCCATAACACAGTGCAAAATATATCCAAATCTCCTACTTTACAAATGATTCAATGAAGAGCTACAAACAAGCAGGAGAGAGTCAGATGTTAAAGTGAGAGAAGTTGATGATTTAATAAAGCATTAAGCTGATGTGGATAGTTAAGAATCAGTGGGTGCATTCACATAGCAATAAGATAAATAAGCAAATAAAAAAAATATAAGCCTTCCAGTGGCTCTTGACAAGTAGAGGGAGAAGATTTTCTGCATACACTGATGAGATTATATAAATGTGACCAGATGTCTTTTATGCTTCATAATACCCTGTGAACCTTTGAGACATCTGTACAAAATGCTTTGAGGATATCATTTTGAAATGCTGCCTTCTGCCTCACTTCACTAATATTCTGTTTCCCTTAATAGTGGACAGAGATCTACTACAAGCAGATGTTCAACTTCGTGCAAGCCGATTCTCTTCACTTTAATAGGATAAGGAGGCTAAAATAAGTGTATTAACTTGAGAGCCCTAGAGGAACAGTTTCTCGTTTAAATAGTACTAACACAGACAAACAGAATCAATACAAAATTAAAAATGTAGAACCTGTCCCTCCCAGACCGCATTTGTATTTCTAGATTAGTTACATAGCATCTTTGAAAACAGCAGTCTTAGTTCCTGAGGTTGAGTGTATACGGCAGAACTTCACCACCGGCATGAGGTAATTTTTGTTTTGTTTCATTTTAAAAATCGTATGAAGCTAGCAGAAAAACCATGGATAAGTTAAGGATTGGCTCAGTGTGCAATGCCTGATCCACTTGAACCAATTGTAGATGAGCCACTGGAGCTAAAATCAGCAGTAATTGGATTGCTCATTACTTGAACAAGGGCTATGAAAACAACTATTTCTATTGGTCTGCTCATTGACTTTGCTGGACAACTAAAGCTGTTTTGTTTTTGATTTCAGTTGCTACAATCTTTTTTTTTTCTAAAGAAAGACAAAAGTATTGCAGTATCAAAAAAAAAGTTTGGTTTGTAAGAAATATTTGCATACAAAATCATTTCAAAGTTAGAAAGGGAAATACCTTTTCATATTTTTATTTCTTTGACTGAAAAAAGACAAATTCAATAAGAATTTGCAGAATTTTCTGGTGAACCCACATTTTCATTTCTTTGGTAGAGTTCTGATGAAAAATTTCAGGTAGCTCTTCTTGGAAGTGAGCAATTTCTGGGATGTTCAAAAGGAGAAATTCTTGCAATGACACCAGTCCCAAGGTAATATCAGATGCCAAATGGGTAGGTCTAGCGTCTTCAGATCTCCCTATGGTCTCTTACACAAATTTGCCATAAAGATACCCTTAGTAATCATGAGGCATGTTTTTGTCCTGAAACATAGCTGAGAGACATGAAGCCACTTAATCAAGCCTGTGAGATGGGCCACATCAGCTTTGGGTTTGCACCTATTTCTGCCTCTGTTCCAGCTCTGTCTCCTTTCTGAAAGCCTGCCAGCCAGGTAGTGCCAGTGGCACTAGCTCTACCAAACTTTAATTAATGTTACCAGTGGTACTCTACAGGAAGCACCAAGGACTTTCTTCTTCCAGTATTGTGGTCCAGGGGTCCGTAGAAGACTCCGAAGGGATCCACCCTACGCCTCTTTCTGCATCAACATTGCAAAGACCCAAATAAGGAAAGGCATTTGGCATTTCATGTGTCAGACAGATGGATGGGAGGAGTGGTACTTGGAATGTCGGATAGTGTGAATGAGGCATTTGGAGATAGATTCGAAACCTTACAGAGCGAGCACGCTGTACTGACAAAATCATTGAGCTCGAGAATCTGGTTGTGCTTTAACAGAGCAGCCAATTAGTTAAGATTTTCTTCTGCTTTTGGCTCTAGGTTTGCCTCTATAGCCTTTTGCAAGGCACTACTTCTACTAAAAGTCAGCTGTATTTATACCACGGTTGAGAAGAACTGCATCGGTGAGTTGCTATGACTAATTTTATAAAGAACTGACAAAGTAAGTTTTAATGAAGAGATTGGAGAGCGAACATTTATTTAGATAGATGTGGAGGAGTAAATCTGCATTTAACTCTCAGCAAGTCAAGATAACTTTGCAGCTAAGGATTAATAGAAATTCTCCAATTAATTTTTTTTTCTGTGTATGTCTGCATGGGGCAGGGAGATACAGAAGACAGAAACAGGGAGAACTGTAAGTAAGAGACAAAATGAAGAAAGCAGGCAATTTGCATTGCTAGCAGGATGTCTGAGATAAAGTTATTTTCATTCTTTTCTCTTGCTTGGATTCGAATCAAAACCGAAGCGATGAAGCAATTTCAAAATGCATATTCTGCAAACTGCATAATTAGGCATTATACTTGGGACTTTGTGGCCTGTAGGCAGGCACCCGAGAAGCCGATGTCCATGGAAAACCTGGCTGTTCCTTCTTATTGTCTGGACTAACATAGCCCAATTCTGGCTTTCAGTAACGTCTCTCCCGGCCCAGTCCGAGCCATCTTCTCCTAAAAGTCCTTTTATTCCTGAGAAATCGTGTGAGTTGTATCAGAGGCTATGTCCATCCCCCAGCACCGGCCGTAGACGGAAGCACTGCGCACGGAGGTCCGCGCAGGGACCGCTGCTGGGCCGTGGGCAGCCGCATGGTGTGGATCCAGGGTGAAAGCAGGGGAGCTGCCCGCTGACTTCCTTCCCTCTCCCTTGAACAGCCAGTTTTGGCAGTGACCTTTGAATGCCCTTGCACAAGCGCCTTCCTCTCTCTTTTGCTTCCTTTCTGTTTTTACTCAGCATTTCTCATCTTTGCGGATGGGACTGCCTGTGAATATAGGGCTGTGGAGGGGCCCCACTGCAAAGCAGTAATTAATGCCAAATGATGTCAAAAGCCTAGCGAATTAGAGAGAGAGACAAGGTGGGATATAAAGTATCAGAGTAGGTTTATTTTTGTTTCAGAGAGTTTTCCTACGCTAGGTTTAGAGCCAGAGCAAAACCAGACTAACAACACTTTGATAATTCATCTATGGGCACCCAGCATTTCATATTTATTCATGATGCTTCTGTTTCATTCATTTTTAAGAAATGGGTTTGTTTGTGGCAAAAGTGGAAGAAACCTTTAGTGCCAAACAACAGTGAATCTTGGGGGTAACTTTCTAAACACAATTGTTTCCCACAGGAAGAAATAGTACAGCACAATATTCACACTTTCTAACCCTCCTCAGATAGGGAGACCATGAAATATGTGCCAAAACAGGCAGTCTTACGCACCAGGGAGCAAACTACAGTCACCCACATATGAGGGAAACGGAAAGACCGCTGGCTGTGCAGGACCATGGAGGGAAGGGGGCTTTCCTGCCACAGAAAAAGCACTCCGAAATGGCCTGTTTCTTGGTGGGACAAGAGGGCACCTCCAGACAGGCACCTCCTGCTCTGGCTCCCAGCACTGGAAGCAAAGCCCCAGCTGTGATTTTTTTTTTGGCATTAAGCGTGTTTTTCTTCTCTTGATGACTACGATCTCTTTTCACTTCATCGGTGTCTGCTTTTCTGTTGGCCCCTACATACACTTCTTTTAACTGAATTGCTCCTCAGCTGACTTTTTAAAAAATCTTTAGTAGCTACCAAAAGGGTCCCAATTTGCAAGGAAGCTTCCAAGTGAGGTCCAGACTGGACACCTGCTCAGCAGGGACAGGAAACTCCTTCTAGTGGCTAGGACAAAACTCGTCAGTGTTTTCTCTTTTGGATTTTAAGGTGAAGCTGTTGGGGATTGTTTAAATCAACCATTAAGTCCATTCTGAGGTAGGCCAAACTCTCTAAATGTTGCTTTTACAAGGGTCTAAGGAGGAAATATGCTGTATTCCTGCTAAGCATCAATAGTGTCCAACACTTGGTTTACTCAGGCTTCTTTTTATTTTTTCATTCTCTATTGCTGTTTTTGTGGCAATCTGTGAGAAAAAGAGCTCAGCAAACCTAGCTCTGGAATCCACACAGTTTATTAGATATTATTCCAATGCCATTTCTCGTTCCTGTTTCCCCAGCTATCTCTCCTTTCCCTTGCACTTATTCTTCACTCGGTCTAGTCCTGTTGCCATTGCTCACTGTCTTGGATATATTCTTCCTGTTGATACATCTTCTAATGTCTTCTCTCAGAAGGAAAACGTTACGTGATCCAACTGTGCAAAAAAGTAATTTCTAGACAAATTATTTCATTCCTATCTGGCAATGAATCAATTCTACTGCTGCAAGGCTTTTTTGACCTCTGTAGAGGGGTTAGCTCTGCCTATTGGTAGCAAACAAGCAAAGAAGGTTTACTGCTGAAGGAGCAATAAACAAACTAATAATATTTAGTTTTCATTTTGCCGGTGACTGTTCGTCAGTGCACCTGGAAAAAGATGAGAAGTAAGATTAAAGGGTTTTTTGTGCATGTATCTGCCTGTGAATGGGATCTTAATATGGAAGTGAGTTTGGTCTAGCTATCTGGCATTAGAATAAGCCTCAGTACATACTGTTTGAATTAAACATTTATGTCACATACGAGCTTTTGGTCAAGAGTCTCCTGGAAGGCTGCTTAAAATGGGGAGAGCTGAGGGAAGCCATTAGGATGGAAAAAAAAGCTGAGAGAGTCTAACAATAGTTAAACCTTACCAGAGGAAAGGGGATAAGATAAATCCCCCCCCCCCATCTTCCCCTCCACCGCACACACAGATGTTTGCTACCCCCAGCAGAACATGACAGATTACAAAGGAATTTCTTCCAGTGCACAGTTTCAAAGGACACGCACAGATGTATTTTAAAATAAATTGGGTGGGTATTGAATTCACATCATTATACTGTACATACTGCTGGTTTCTTCCTTAGTGGCTGACTCTTGGGGATCCCTGTCTCATTAGGTCCCAGACAGGAAGAAACCTCTTATTCATTAACTGGAGGACTGTGTAATCTGTTCTTTCACTGATCAATTAGTCATCATCCACAAAGGCCACAAGCTCTGACAGGCATCGCTTTTCAGTTTCCCATGGATGTGCTCTCTTTGGTGAAAGCACAGTCATTTTCAAGTGTTCTTTTTACAAGAAAAAACGGGTTAAAGAAAAACTTAAGCCTCCATCTCAGTTGATAAAGTGAGTAAATGTACTCTCATCTCCCACAGAGTGAAATAATACATTTGTTCTTCTGTACAATTTGTACTGCAGTGAAAGTAAGACAGAAAAGGTGAAGCCTAACGAAGGACCAAACCCAATACTCAATAGTCTAAGAGTCTCAAAATATTTTCTCTTCAATAGCATAGGCAAGAACTGAAATTATATTCTTTGAGTATTGTGAATTTTTATTTACATATAATAATATAAAAGGCAATACCAAGAGTAGATTCTGAGAACGCTTTTGTACCATAACTGTAACTCTTCCTCTATGAACATTTAGTTAACTCAGTCCAAATCAAACCACTTCCCTATCCAGCACAAGCAAACAAATGAATTCTTCTATTAATATGATCCACTCTCATTCTTTCTCTTCTATTCCCTTCCCATCCTGACCCTTTCCTAACATATTTACAGAAGTCAGGCCAGGGGCAAGAAAATATGTGGACTTCGGTGCTGATAAATGTAAGCTTGAGCCAATGGTATCTTTCTGAGCTGTGATTTCAAACCCTTCTGGTACAGAGCACACAGAGCAGTTTGATTGTGTGCGAGGAGGAAAGGATTAAATAGGTTTTGATGGGGAGGACCACACACTGCTGTGCTGAGTAGAAGGCCAGATACTTCCCCCCATCAGACTCCAGCATTACCTTTCTCAGAACTCTCAATTAAATATGAGTCCTGAGATAGCAGTGGTGAGAAAGATACTGGTAAGGAGAAAGATTATGATTCCACTGTTGAAAGGTAACTCCATAAGGATGGTCTGAAGAAGTGAGGTCTAGGAAAAAAAAATAAGGAAGTATTTCTTTTATTCTGTTGCTCAGTGGAAGGAGCATTTCACCTTTCTTACACTTGCTGTGCATACACACTAGGACCCTGCATACGAGACTGGACGAAGAATACTATTTAAGTCAGTAATGCTGTTCTTTCTAAATGGCTTTGTTCAATCTAGACCTCTCATTAAGAAGGGGGGGGGGGAAGGTAGAGCAGACACCAGAGTCCAAAACCAGGTACTTAGGTGTGAAACTCCTTAGTGGTGAAATGAAAAAAAATCTAGGGTTATTACTTTAATGAGAGGCTATTAAAAGACAAAATGCTTAATAAATAGCATAGAAAAGGCTAATGAGGATTGGCTGTAATTCCATTTCTGAATACAAGAATTAAAAAAAACTCTCTTCTGGGCTTGGATCTAGGGGACAGATTCAAAATGGCTAGGCAGTTTAATATAATTAATGGAAGCAATACTTATAAAGCAAAATAAGAGGTATCAGGAATAAGAGTAGAGTCTTGGAATGGTTCAGGAAAGGCTGAGAACTCTGAAGAGAACATGAACTGCACACGGTGGTACAAGGATGCACGTTCGTGTGGGGATCCCAGTTTCATTGCTGCAGCAAATTGAGAACATGAAGCTAAAGCCTGAAGGTAGAAGAAACATACTCAATGCACTAGTGATTCCATTATAGTTCTCTCTCTCTTTTTTTTTTATACTTTCCTAATATCCTTAGCCTTTGTTATTTTCTGTTGGGAATTGTTATTTTAGACTGAGATGGACCACTGGTCCGCTCAAGAATTGTAACGCTTAGCTCCTCTCTCATGGGATAAGATGCTAACTCTGAGTACTGTTTTTTTTCCTTCATTTGTTTCCATCTCTTTAATCATGGTTCTTTCCATTTACTCATTTCCTTTCTTTTAAACTTTATGCTTATTGATTTTTGAACATAACCATTAAAGACGTGCACTCATTTCCATGTACCATGAAGCAGTTCAGAAGCTCTCAAAAGAACACTGACCCAAGTAATGAGGACTGACAGTTCACTGACCTTTGCTCATGAGGCAACACAGAGTACTGTCTTAAATAATCATTAAAGTGGAACACCTTAAACTCATTTATTAAATCGTTGCCTTGCTTTGTTCTTCATCAGCAATGAATTAATGCAATCCAGGGTATCTAACTCACCAAGATTAACTTTACTGCAGCTTCTTGTCTGTCTGGCATCCCCCAAAAAGCTAGCTCTATTTTTGCCTAGAGTATGTCCTAGAATAGGTCAGGGAAACCTAGGTATCCAGAGGTGAGCACCCACAAAGCTGGCCAGTTTGAAATGCTTCACAGTGATTTGCTCTTTTGACTCTAAATTTAAATTATGGGCACAAGTTATTTCTGGGTCCTTTTTCAGGAGAGCAAAACAGAACATTTGCAACAGTGAGTGCTACTGTCTCTCATCTTACCTTCTGCAAGAATTCACAGCCCTAGACAGTCTATGGAGCAAGAAACGCGCCTAGAGATGTGCAGCAGGGAACTGTCTAAGCAGCGGGAATGAGGTGTAGCTTAAGCTTACGCACTGGCAGTGAAGTGTTTATTTTCTTCAGTGGCAAGCAAGTATTCTCCTCCCTTTGAATTCAGTCTGAAACCACCCCTTAGGAGACTGTTAGATGAGCTGGCCTTTCTCATAAAACCTTTAAGAACCTGTAGAAACTTACAGATACATGCGTGAGGCATTTCTGCACAACTAGGTGTCTATATACAGAAAAAGAAAAACAGTTCAATGAGTGACATGAGTGATCACATTCTAGTTAGCTCATTTTGCTCTCTACCAAAGTCAGTCTTGTGCTTTAAATTTTCATTCAGAAAAGACAAGCTACTACTTTTAGGTACTTGTGTATCTGCGGGTAGGGACATGATCTTGTGGTAACATTAAAAAGTCAGTATCTACCTGTGCATTTGCCTCTAAGAATTTCTATTCTGCATGCAAAAAAAAGTCAGGGTAGTTACCACTGTGTAATATGTTAGCACATGCTGATTTTCTTAATTTGTGTTTTTTTTTCAGATTTCCCAAAGTAAATATAATTTATTCTTTGCAAGAGGAAAAAAATTAAGGCTCTGAGAGGTTAATGAACTTGTTTGTTCACACTGTTCTAATAGATTACATGCCAGAGTAAGAGCCAAAAACATGAATTCTGATTGTAGTTCTGACATGCACTTGCAATGTAAGAATACAATTCCCTGAGGTTCATTTTCCCAGACAGACAATGAACTATGGGTCTCTTCATCTGAGGTTAATTGGAGTCTCTGCACCTTTCCTTAAATTAAAGAAACGCCCTGAGGCAACTGATGCACTAAATGTGTCTCAAGAACTTTACATCCAATTTAAGGTGGAGCTGCAAAGGGGAAGACAAGTGATAGGTGTTGACTGCAATCTGAATGCAGCACTGACACAGCGCAGCGTGCTCCAGGTATGCACCTAATATGGATACTTGCCAGGGAAAAGTAATACCATGCCTACTTTTAGTAGTGTCTAATTCCTGAAGGGTCTGAGGAAATCCTCAGTTTAGACCCAACAGGACTAGGACACTTTCTAGTTCTGCAGACTGAGTTACTCTGTAATGAAATATTGATTTTGCAGCTGGGAAAGTCTGACCACTTCTGTCTGAAAAAACAGAAGGTAGACACCAAAACAATTTGTGCAACACAATAAAGGGAGCAGACTCCTGCTGCCCTAGAACTTGTCTGAATCAATAAATAATGGGTCATATGAAAAAAGCCCCCTTTTGAAAGAATAACTCTGAAACTGAAGGCTTATTTCAGGCCCAGTTCATTCCTTTTTGCTCCTGTTGAAGGAAGATCAGTCTGAGCCTGAAAAACCCAATTTCCACAGCCTTCATTCCCTCCTCTGTACCCCACAGACTGCTTGAGGGATATCAGTAACACCTGCAGGTACCTTGCTGAAGGGAATGATGCCATGCCACAGCATCCACCACCAGCCCTTGGGACTGGGGGACGACCTTCCTGGGGCCAAGGCTCTTTCCTCAGAAGACGGAACAGAATAATGCCTGTGGAAGAGCGGGCGGCAACCCCATCAAGAAAAGAGTTTTCAGTCTCCTCTGGGGCATTTTCCAGTTCCAGGTGTTACCTTGGAGAAACAACTCCAGTGCCAAAAGCCCATGAGTATATATGGAGTGAACAGGACATGTAGTCTGGTGTAATCGCCTCCTACTTGCTCTGTCAAATTCCTTTTACCCGTATGATGTTTCTTGAAAACATGTAAGAAGCAGAAGTAGCTATTTGTGGCTGTAGGACACAAACCTTTAGGTTTAGGGCATGGGTTCTGTTGCTTTTGGAATTCAAAACCTTCCTCTTTTTTTTCTTCGGAAGTTAACTCTGAATCTTTTGGGCACACAATAAATGCAAACGAATCCCAACTTCTTACACAAGTAGGAGTGTTTTCAGTTTGATCTTTCGAGACGCTGGTAGATAATGCTGGGTTCCTGAGTTGAGAAGGATTTCATAAGCATTCTTTCCAAAAAAGTACTGTTTATTTTCAGATAGAAAGCAAATTCTGAAGTGTAGGAGAATTTTTTACAATAAAGAACTCAAGCTGCCTCTCTCAGTATCACACGGCTAGCCATCATTCTGGTAAATCTATGACTGTATTTGGAGCTGCATCATAGTGCAAACCCTAGGACAAGTAAGGCTAAGTCCACTGTCTGACCAGGGTTTGGATACGACATATTATAGATAGATCTCAGAGTCAAAATGACATATTGCTTAAAACCAAAACCAAACAACCAACCAAAAAATCCCGGGGAAAAGTTGGATTCCTGATGGGGGAGACATCAAGTGGATCATACACTGTTGTGACCACTTCTGCCACAAGCCTGGTACAAGGGCTATGCAATTAAAGAGTTGTAGAATGGTAACTCCCACTATTAAAGTATATCCTGGAGGCATCTGATCAGATCTGGCATATTCTGTGTATTTTTGGAAAATGAGTACTGAACTGGGTGAGAGGCAAAGCCTTTAAATAACCTTACAAGTTTGAACTGTCAAAGCAGCACTCATTTTTAACATCTTTGGAAAAAGAAACAATGTCATTTGAAGCGGAGGCAGGCTGGATTTCAGAATGAAGCAGCTTAACAGATTTAGACACCTGCTTAATTAGAGGATGAATGTGAAATCCTCACACTTAAAAGCGTTTTACACAGCAGCACTTCACAGAGCAAGTATTCCC
Organism: Rhea americana; assembly: GCF_003343005.1. Lineage (NCBI taxonomy): Eukaryota > Metazoa > Chordata > Aves > Rheiformes > Rheidae > Rhea > Rhea americana. Next base: position 658,999 of record NW_028186348.1, on the reverse strand, counting down.
CCAGCCTTGGCAGAGAAGAGCTGCTAGCTATTATCTTCAGAGATGGGCCAAAAATGAATATGTTAGGAAAGAGCACTCTCCACAGATGGTGAGATGAGCCACGTTTAATTCCCAGACCTTGAATAAGAAGCATTTTAAAAGAATGAAGGAAAGCTGGAATCATGGACAGTTTAGGAATCAACACTCAAATCATCATGCAAGCGGAAAACAAAGTGACTCAGAAAAAAATAAAGTAGGTAGATAGAAGGAACATAGTTATTTAAATACAGTAAAGAAACCTCTAGCCCTTGGTAACACTGCGGTTCAATGGCTGTCCTACAGTCTTTGTACAACTGATTTTGGAATACTAAAAGAACAGCACCGAAATACTATCAGAACAGGAAAAAAATTAGATGAAACAGTTGACAACTTTTCCACTGCCTTTAAAGCAGCTGTTCTGACAGAGCAAGGAAAGAAAGCTCTTGAAAAGCAGCTCTAACAAATGTTTGCAAGAGCAAAGGTCTCCGCTGTGTCACTTTATGAAATGATAGAGGCACAACCACAATAATCAGCATCTGATGGAAAAATACAGGATTAGCTTTTTTTTCTTCAAAGGAAGAGAACTGCGAAGCCCATAACTGACAAGTGATGAAAACACTCTGCTAGTGCTGTGACAGCAGCAGAGAGTTTCCATTTTCCAGTACCCTGGCCTACATGAAGACCGAAAAGTGATGTAATCCTAATCAAAACCAAGGGCAAGGCTTTTAATATGGCACACAGTTATTGCAAGACCTAGGTCAATGGAGAACTCAGATCGGATTGTTTATGTTGGAATGAAAGTTTGATGAAAAACGTCCTTCCTGTTGTGTGAAGGCTTGCTGGCATTTAGCCAGGAGACCACTGCAAGTACTGCATTCCTTTGATAATATTAAAAGCTCCCAGAAGAGCAGGTAGGCACCTTTATATCTCACTGTATTTGTTGAAAGAATGAAAAGAAGATCAAGAAAATAGTTACACTGAAAAAATGGTCCTTCCTTAGCAAGACTATAACCAAAATATAAAGAGTTTCTTAGCAGTTCTCATGTTCTGTATCCTTTATTCGAAGCACAATCTGAACAGGTTAAAATCTTTTTATTTGAGCTTTGTATCTTCCAACGAAGATGACGAAAAATATCCAGAAAAAGTTACAAAAATTCTAATAGAAGACAACAATTTCCTGCTATGGATTATTTATTTTTATTCCCATACTAGTTCACTGGCCTTTACAAAATATAATGTTTATCTTAACTTTTCAAAGTAGCCTTTTTCTTCATTGTTATCACCATTATTTCTACAGTTTTTTAAAACTTGCTTTTATCAAAGTCACTGCTGAAAAAAAACTGAAGAAATTTGACAAATTTATGCAATAAAATTTAAGCAAAAATACTGCAAATAAAACAAGTGCTTGGGAAATAGAAATAATTATTTGAGCTTCAATATAGCTTTGGGCAAAACCAATCTATTTTCGAACCTAAAATACTCATGATACAACTAATGTAAAATACAAATGTAAGCAGCCTATTAATTTTTGTAAAATAAAGTAAACTAAAGATGATCAGGAGACCATAAACTAATTACTTAAAGATATAAATGGCAAAGCAGTTACTTTACTGTATTTTCTACCCCAGTGTACTGTAAACATTCATACTGTATTCATTTTGATATTAAAGTACAGTAAATACAATATATGGTTGTATGATGCAGTATTTAGTGTACTGGCTTCCATTTTTATTCAGTACTATCCCATAAATGAGAAATAATAAACATTTTGTATAGTATTGCTGCTTCAGTAGCCTGCTCCAGTATGCAATTGAAATGTAGTTTTGGGACTGCGTTTCCCATATTGTTCATCACTAACATGAAAGCATAAATATTCCAGTTGAATTCATTTTCTCATTTTTAATGAAAGAACACCACTGAATGTCTTCCTGTTTCCTTCATGTATTGCTTTATGAAACTTGTCTTTCTTCCAGCTTTTGCCCGTATGTGATTTGCTATCTCTAAGGCATGGCTTTCTCAAAATCAGAAGAGAGCCAAAGGGTGGACATCCTCTTGCATGACAAGCAGACTCTGCCTCTGTTACAACTGGGCACGTCCAGAACAGCTCCGGTCAGGGGAGTCTGTGTGTGAGTGCTGGGAAGCCCAATATCCTGGTTACCTTCCAAGAAAAAAACAAAAAAAAAAACAAAAAAACAAACAAAAAAAACCACCCAAACAAAAAAAAAACCCCTTCCTTCTGTTCCTGCTCAGTAGGAAATTTTATTTCTTCCTAGAAGAACATCACACTACAGCAACTCTTGAGTTTGCCACCACTACCCTAAAAAATGCCCAACCATTTTATCTGAGACTGAATGCGAAGATAAACAAGCTTCAGCTGAAGCAGAATACTGCTGCTTGCCTTCTCCTTTGCTTAAGTTTCTGTGAAAACCTCGAAGCCATCATCAGTTCTCGCCACTGAATCTCTATTAATTTCTGAGGCCAGTTTAAGACCTGGATCCTACATTTTAATACAAAATAGAAAATCAAACTTGATATGCCTCAAGACCAGATCTATATCCACAAACCATCTCTAACAAAAACCTTCTACACTTAAAGATATTCACAGGACACACACTGCCTTGTAGCCCCAAATCCTACTTAGCCACTTCTCTTGAAAAAGCCCCTGTCCTGCCCCTGGAAAGGAAAAAATGCCAGAAGATGCATCCCATATGTTGAAGGTTATCTTTAAAAGTATGAGGATACTATAAGCTCAGTGGCACAGGCAGTATAAAACTGTTACGCAGATTTTCTAATCATTGCAGTTGGTCTTGATTTCTTGAACTTGCAAAACATGGGAGGGAATTCATGTTTTGGGCCAGAACCTATGCTGGGGTAAATTTACATAATTAAATTGAAATCAAAGGAGCTATAATGATGTATAGGAGCTGATGTTCCGTTGCAACATTTCATAACCTCAGAAGAGCCTCAAAATCTCTTCGACTTGCTAACTTTGTATATATGTAAGTTGTAAACATTTGATATTGGCATTCTTGCTGAAAAGTTTGTTTCACATCTCCTTTTCAGAAAGACCAAATTATCTTCCTCAATAATACTATGTATTTAAATCGAAAATTACTAGCAAGCTAAAATCTTGCTTATGCCATTTAAGCAGTCCGGTGTAATTTCCACAAATTTAACACAGCATCCTGGACACTCCAGCAGAGCAATGCTTGTGACAGTCTCTGATAAGTAAAATTTCATAACTGTATATGCAGATACAGGAATGTAGGAGGTACATTAGAATCTATATTCTTTCTGTCTCATTGCTTTTCCTGTCATTACAGAATAAACCAAACTACAAATCTGGGATATTGTACTTAATTAGGGAAAAGAGGTATCTGACTAATTCCTTCTTTGAAGTGCACGAAAAATGTCCATACCTATTCTGAGAGCCAAAAAGCTTAGCTTATTTTATTAACCCAAAAGATACCTGAAAACATGGTTTTGTATTCATCTGAAAAGTAATTTTTATAACTGTGTATTTGCAAGGAATTCACAAAACTAACAACATATTTGTTTTTCAAATGAAATGTCCATAGCCTGTACAGTAATTCAAACAGGTGTTAATTAGGTGTACAGAAAGGCCATTGAGGATAATTTATATATCCTCCTGCAACAGACAGAAAGCAAATAAATGTTAATTGCTTACATTATGCAACAAATGATTTTTTAGGATGGCACTAAATTAGCTGCAAATATTATAATTATAAAGCACTGGGTAATTTTACTGAAGATTAGTTGAAATGATTAAGTGCAAACTGCATAATTGTGCAAGGTAATATTAATGCCTTCTGCATAGAAATAAAAGAATAGTGGTTGTTACCGGCTATTTAGTGAAGAACTTTATGCATCTCATGAAAGCATCAGTGGCAGGTCTCTTGTGCACCTCTCTCTAAAGAAGGTAGTACCTGATTTTGGGGACAACTCACTGTAATGCTAATAGTAACCAGAATGTCTAAAACAGCCTATTTCAGGGATTGAGTGTGATCTCAATCAGATGGGGATAGCATGAAAATATTGTGCCACGGTCTGTGCTCAGCAGCCTTTTACCAGAGCTGTAGCAACTGCAGATATTTATTGTAAAAGTACTTGAGCAACAGCATGTACAGTTTGAATACACTCCTCATAATCAAAAAGAAAAAAAAAAAAGAAAAGAAAAAGACGAAAGGAGGCATACCTTAGGCCCTTAGGCAAGAGTTGGAAACATCACTACAGAGCAATAGTTTCAACTCATCTTCCTGAATTAAATGCAACAGTCTTTTGCGTGCAGGTGTCATACGGTGCCATACAGAGGTTGGAAGGAGATGAAGAGGGGCAGGGGAAAGGGAATTGAAACATTGTTCTAATCCAGGAGAGTTTATTATCTAGCAGTATTCTCCATTTTCAATGCAAGAAATTTATCCTCTAAACTGGAATGAACTTAGAATATGCTTTCTATCTTGGCCACTATTTATTTTTTTGGTGTCTTAATATTTAATACAACCCAAGTGTAGCTATTTACAGAGTGACAGTGCCAACCAGAAGAGAATTCAGTATGGGGAATAATTATGAACTTCTAGGGCAATGGGAGGAAGATATTACCATGTTCTTTTTGACTGAGACATGTCACAGCTATAATGCCGTGCAGAGACAGATCTTTCACTTTTCATAAACACACATGCTGTATATCATCAGCAGTGAAATGCTATAAACGACTGACTCAGATGCTTTTGACTAGTTGCAACATTAGCACCTAGAATGCTAAAATGGTCAACATGCAAGATATGTTTTAGGAAAACTCTTTATTTGTACAGGCTGAAACGCACCCCTGCACAGCGGCACGCGGGCAGCACGTATACCAATGCACTCCTACTTAGATGATGGGTAGGCCCTGTATGGACTCGCAACACAGCACTGAGATCCCCTTGCTGCCATGCCAGTTATGAAATTTTGTATGTAATTTCAGTCAAATTTTAAATCTGTTTGATGTAAAGAGTTCAATTCAGTCCCAAAAGAATTTTCTGAAGTCTTGTTCTACTTAGTATCTCCCTTTAACTTGTGTTTCAGCTCCTTGTACTCGAATAGGTCTTGCTTTAAGCTAAGCATGTGCAGTATTGAACAGGAATGGCTCAGTAGATCTGGGCAAAAAGGCTCATCTAACATTAAAAAAAAAAAAAGACTGTGGACAACATCCATTAGCACAATGCTGAGAAGACCCACACTGGATTAAAGAGTCAATTTTAAAATTATGGCACATGTGCAGTCTTGATAGCTGAAGGAAATTAGGATATATTAAAAGCAGATCTGATCTAATGATCAAACAGATGCAAATCTCACAGCCAGATACTCATGCACAGAGCCTCGGAAGCAAAAGCAGCAGGACATTATTATTTGTGTTGCCCTTATCAAGCTCTGACAGACATTTGTACCTCAAAAGGTTCATTACTGGGCAAGAAATCATAACCACAATTCCCTAAGCAAGGACGAAGTACCTGGTGTACCTGGAGACAGGGCACTGCATTAGAGCAAGACGCAAGCTCAGGGAAAAAAAAAAAAAAGTTCAAAATTAGAGGCCAGATTCTTTAGATAGCTATATGGCAAAGAAAGTGCAATTCAGAACAGTAAAATTGCCTTAAAATGTAATCTCTAGGTTTTCTTGTGTTCTTTGCCCGGCCTGTCTCCATGCATTGAACTAGAGTAGCCTGAAGCTGCTTCAACATCAGCAGGGAGCAGCAGGCTCAGGGTCTCCGGGAGGCCAGCCAGAGGTTGGCATGCACCGCTTTGCTGCAGCCACACGTGCTTTCGTCCAGCCACATTTGCTTTTCTCCCTGATACTTTCATTACCACGGAGGGGTCTAAAGATACATGAACCTCTTGACTAGCCTGGTATAATATTGAGCCAAATAGCAGTGAAACACTAAAAAAAGACTGTACACCCATGGGAATTATGTCCCATTTGGTAACACACTTGCATCTCTATCAAGAGAAAATTGTAGATCGATTTTACTCACAAATGTATGACAGCAGTTACTTTCCAATGCTGGTATTCACAAATGCTGACACAGCAAACATTAAGGGAAAGCCACAGCAAAAGAATAAATATTCAAAAAGCAGTGGTGATATACAATCCATAATTGTTAGGCAAATCTCTAGCAATGCTCTTAGACTGGTGTGTTATTTTACATTGAGCTTTAACAAGTTAAAAAGTATTTTGAGTTTAGACTTTTGTAATTACTGAGAATTACAATGTCCTTGATATCAAAATAAGATTTTGTAAAATAGCCATTTTATCCATCTGAAAAGAAACACTTCCTCTATCTGACACAGCCAGGGGATCTGCCTTTGCTGGTATGAAGTTGTTTGATGGAAAATATTCTTTTTTTTTAGTATGTAAATGTAATCAATTCTGGGAAAAAAACCCACATAAACCATTAGATAAAATACACTACACTGCCCTTTAAGGCCGCACTGTTTCTGATGCACAGTAAGAACATGTTTCAGGCTGGTTTGACCAGTACTCTCCTTACAGTGTAGAAGGTAGTACATTAATGTGAAAGGTATTAATAGCTGTTGTGTCTTCTGTAGTCTCTTCCCCTGTTTCATTACAACCTGTGTCAGTTAAAATACTGACTGAATCTAGTGAAATGAGTTGATGAATCTCTCTCACCTCACAGTTTGAACAGTATTATTTTAGTTTTGTTACAGCAACTTTAAAAGGGTTGTCCTAGTTTGCAGCAGAGATGAATCTACATCATTTAGGTTATTTGCAAACCAAACCCAAAATTCAAATGTTTAATTTTTCAGATGTTCTTGTTTAGCAAGATTATGAGTCTTAGCAACACCACAAAAATCCCCTGGGTGAATTACTTCACACCTGCTTAGTGCAAGGTTTCTGCACCTTCCTCTGCTACACCTGAATACTAAGCCAACTGGATCAAGTTGCATAGTTAACATTTGGACTTTTCAGAGCTCAGCCCTGAAACCTTAGCTCTGTCTGTAGGAGTCCTGACGGAGACTGGGGTGTGCAAATGCCAATATATTTGCCATCATTTGAATGATGACATGGCATCTCAAGCATGAGAATATGGAATTAGGGGTAGGTTCACAGGCAACAGAAATCTGGGAATTGCTTCAGTGAAGCCGCAGGGATTAGCACTACCTGAGGAGCAGGTGACAAGTGCAGACCATTTCTGTGTGTGCAAGAGACTAACCGGTCTAGCAGCTGCCTTCCCAACCGAGCCTTCAAGACTGCCGGGAACTCCGGTGCCCTTCCACAGTGCAGCTAGCAGGACACGCACCCCTCCTCAGGGGAAAGTATATTTTTCCAAAGGGCACTGAAAATGAATACAACAAGCAGCTTTATTAATTATGTTTCAGTAGGCTGGTGCTCTTCTCAAACTCTGGAAAATACATGACAGATTTTAATCCTTTTTGGAAATTTGACTTTCACTGATATTATCTGAAAGCAGTACTAAGTGATATTAACACTCTTATTCTGTAAAACTAGAGTTCAAATACACAATATTTCATGTTAGCATACATATCTTTTTCTATTTTATCTACTTGTTTCCACATTAAAATTCTGAATTCTGTTTTACAAAACTTAGCTATTTTCATTTTAGAGATACTCCCTTTGCAGCTGGATTTTTCAATGGTTCTGATTATACTTTCATGTGTGTAAATGCAATCTGAGAGCCCAACTTAAAAAAAAAATCAAACTCCACCTCTACAAATATAATTAGACATGTTCACTAACACTACCTGAAAACAGAAGTAGAGTGAGACCATGTCCACTCATTTTATGCTCTTGTTCCTTGTTATTGTCCCTTTACATAGCGACACCCAGTAATATTGGCACATGGCACCTTCTTTGAGACAGGTTGTCTTTTATAATCAAAGTTGCCGACAAAATGCCTGAAGTTGATTAGTAAGATACAGGGTTCTTTTTTTGAGTTATGTCAGTGGATGCAAAACTAAGCATCAAAAAAGATGCTTTACAAAAAAAAAAAAAAAAAAAAAGGGCAAATGCTTTACATTAAATCTTATAAAACTGTACATAATAAAAAGTCTACAACATGAAAATGGCCATTAAACTGTTGTAATAGTTATGAAATGTAGTAATATAACAATTCTAATGTTTCTCATTTATCATATTAATCACTGTATTCATACAGTTGTGGTTTTATATATATATGTATTCAATGGCACTATAAACATAGTTGTTGGAAAACACACATTAGATCTTAACCCATTAGAAGTTATCATAGTACTTTTTCATCCAAAAAGTTAAAATGCATCAATGCAGCATTGATTTAAGAAAAATAGCCTTGTAATAAAATGCACATTTTGATATTTTCTAGGATAGAAGTCAAGATGAGACATAGAGAATGTTCTAGATTTCAGATTTTTTACATTTATACCTATCGTGATACAAGATGCTAAACACTGAATGTAATTAAATAATACACAATTTGTGAAACAAACCAATTCAGAGATTTACAACGCACAAAACCTGATTTGTGTCTAACACGAATTCCCAACAACTTTTATCTCTGGGACCTACGTGAAAAATTGAAGGCAGTTCCTCTTTAACATCACATAGGCAAAGTAAGTTTGAACTGATTATCTTTTTTCTTCATAGAGATCTACATTCTAAAGGATAAAACATTACTATGTTTATGTTTCCCATTGCAGGACATTCATCCAGTAAACCTTGAATATATGCTTAAGAATATGATAATGGCATTTTGGGAGACAGGGAAACTCACTCTCTATGTCCCTCAGTTAACTAAGTATTTCTAATTTTTTCCATGGTTAAGGCAACTATACTGGTATATTAGACACACCATATGCTTTAAGTAGCTTTCTACAGTCTAAACAGTAAGAGTGAAAAGAAGCTTCAAACATGCTCTGATCTTCTCGACCACTTAGGAATTTCATCAAGCTGGTACAGAGTACTTAACTTAAACATAGTTTACTACTGTAGACACAGGTTATTAGCTGTTCACTAGAAAAATAATGTGTGTATTGCCTTAAATTGAAGGCTAACCACATATTTAATCAGGAAAAAATAAAAAAACCAAAACCAGACAGTCAGATTATCCAGTGAACGAAACTGAGAAAAATGGTAACACGCACACTTACAATTCCTGTGTTCTCTAACTTTTCTACCCAATAACTTAAGCAACTCAGACCTTTGTCGTCATTCCCTTTGCATCTCAGGCGGGCTTGTCAAAGCCTGTCCTCAGACATTGTAAGCGGTGGTGCTTCCTATCTGCCAATCCCAGCACACTGCTTAATATTTATTTTAACATATCACATAAGCTAGAGAGCCATTTAACTTTGCTTTCGATTGGGTAAGGCTGCAGGTATAAATGACAGTGAACAGAAACGTTTGAACAGCGGCCGCAACGCAACGCGGCTACAGCGGAGCACGCCACAGGACTGCTAGTGCCGTTAAAACGCAAAGTGAGGAGCTCGGGGCTGGGCTGCTCCCCTGCCCAGTTACAGTGTGTTTAGAGGATGACTTGACAGTGCTTGTGGTGGTTGTGGTGTCAATCTTTTTCACAGTTGGTTTTGGTTCGTTCCTGTTTTCTGGATGGGTTTTCTTGTCCTTGAGTACATCTGAAAACATGAAAGTAAATGTGAGATTAATCGTGCATCTTTTAAGTAGTGGCTTTAAATTCCATCTATTGCTGGAAAATATTCTACACCAGTCGGAATAATTGAACGAAGTGTGGAGAGTGAGGGCATTTTAGTTGTGCCTCAACAGGTCTGCTCAGATTGACCTGCTCTACTTCTCAATATAGACATAGCCTAAGACAAATAACACGCATTCTGCGTTGTGTGCTCCGCCTCCGAACCTGGCTTTCTCTTGTGAAAACTAACCTCCAGTTTCACCTGGAACGGGACCAGCTCAGACTTTAAATCATGACGTTAGGAATGACTTGTTTTGTAACATGCCCTACCAAAAGGGCGATCAAGTTTGTGAGTCGCTGCAGGAGAGAGACTGGATATCCGGAAACTGGACAGTGGGTTGACTTTACCCACGTGTCAACTTCCTGGCTTCTTTTTGCTTTGCTGCTGCCCTTGACTTTAAAGCAACGTATGACCCTGGATATGGTAAGACAACCTAGCAAGACAGATGGCTAGCACAAAAGAATAAATAGGTGTCTCATTAACCTTGTTCAGCTGCATGGGCAAGGAAAGTGTTGGAAAAAGAGAAAATGCTTCATGTTTGGTTTCACTGTTCTTCTTAGCAGGTAGGAGGATTTTTCTGGTTTGTTTGGAAAGTAGGGAAGAACGTCACAGGGCTTTTCTTTTGTCCCTCCAAATAGATTTTGGGACTTTTTTATATAAAGGACTAGATTCATAAAAAATTCGGAAAGTAGAAGATTTCATTCTTAAAAAAAATGGATTTTTAAAATGAGATCATGACTGATAGAAGTCTCCAGTTATCTTGACATTGCAAAACTGTATGTATGTGTTACTCAGATCATACTGCCCTTGCACCCTTTCACTGGCACTGGGGGGAAAAAATCATCGTTTCATCTGATGATGGGATGGTGATTTTAGAGTTAATCTGTAAAAGTACCCAAGTGTCTGGAAAAAACAAATGCCCACCTGGAAGAATTTATAAATTAGCAGTAATAGTTCAGGTCCAAGCTTAAAGGATTTTTTGTGATACTAATGAATGCAATGTATATTTGCACAGAAAGCAAAAAGCATAGATTTGTAATGCAGATTAAACAACTGTCCAATCTTAAAATAAAAACTCCGAATCACAGAAGCAAGTTCTTGGCAGAAACTGGAAAGATGGAAAGTATTCCAGAAATGTAAATGCAATCTGAGCTCATTGTCTGCATGTCAGTAGCTCTGAACAACCATCAGTAAACTCATTTGATAATAAAAATGAGCTATTGTATTGCAAAAATACACATTGTTCTTTTGCCAGTATAAAATGTAAAAGAAATGCAATGAATTTGTCCTTCTTTATCATAATGTCAATATTAATCCCAGATGAACCCACGATTCCTTGAAACTGATTCAAGGTTGACTCTGCAGAGAAGGGACACTGGCTGCCAAGGCGGGCACTGGGAAGAGCCTCAATGGCCACTGCACTCGAAACCCACGCCTGATAACGCAGACGACGTTCCTCTTCGTTACAACTTGCCACAGCGCTAACAGAAAGGAGCGGGGGGGAAGCATGCTGGAAATGTTTCAGAGGTATCAGTATTCTGAGGACACTCAAAGAAAAATGGACAACCTTCACACTGTCATTAAAGCAAATTAAGAATAAATCATGGAAATAGGTGCGTTCTGACACTGCCTAGACTCCTTTCCATCACTGTCATCCTCCTTTTCGACTGCAGTAAAGGCACTATTTCTCCGCTGCCTCTTATATCATCTCAGCCTGCTGACTTCAGCTCTCTGGGGCCAGCTGATTAAATTAAGACCTCACTCAGGTAAATCTATTCCCCCCTTCCACTTGGCCTTGTCCAGCATTGTAACTTGATTGGCCTCTATAAACTGGGCAGACTGAAATGTATTAATTCATTTATTTTCTTAATATTGACTTAACCAAAAATCTAAGGTAAGATTTAATGCTATCAGAGAAGCTGTTGGTTTTTAAAAGCTTTGCCCTCAGTGACTGCTTAATGCACTACATAACAAGCATTAAATAATACATTAGAAAAGTCTGCCTTTATCCTTTCCAGGGGAAGGACTAAAATTTGAATTTTCTCTCTGCCTTTATAGCAGAGTCTTTTCTGATGCTATTCACGGCCACCTCTAATCTGGGACTTAATTGTGCAAAATGTATAATTTATTTAAAAAGCTCTGTTTTTTTCTCTTAAAACAGAAAACTAAAAAACCCAATCCTAATCCAGTTCAAATTTTTTCAATCCTGTAAATATTTTTTAAGCTACAAATTTCAGCATCACGATTTCATGTTTTAGTCTGGTGTGCTGAGAGTTCCAGTTGCTTATTCACTCCAGGGTTTTGGCTGACGGAGTTAAATTAGCTTTTCGCTTAAATCTTTTCCTCAGAGTCAGAGATGATTATGTTCAGTCTACTACCAACATTCAAAAGCCAAATATAGCGAGTGTGCTAAAAAATGTGTCACTGAAGACTAGCACAGAAATAAAACTCTAGTTTCAACAAAGCAGACCCCAGATGTTCAAAACCCATGAATCAAGCCCCCAAATCATGACTTCCTAAAGAACAAACCCCACAACCTTGGTCTGTTCTAGTACTTACTGTTTAGGTTTTGCGGCTTTACAGTTCTCAATTAAAAGTTTTCTCCATTGCCAGAAACTTTCTTCCCATCATCATTCCTTCTCCCCTTTGTCAGAACGGAGAAGACTTCAGCTAACCTTAGCCTGATACACACAATGACCTCTGGACACTGGTGTATGAATGTTTTTCTATGCAGTTTATTACCTGATCTGATAGATTCATTATTTCAGCACACTATTCTATTTTTATTGAAAAGATCTGTCAAATCCTGTAGAGCAATGGTGAGGCAACCACTGTAATAGCTTCTATTGCTCTTCCCTCATCCAGGATCCCCACGTGAACATTCAAATCCTGCCAAAAGGGATACTTGGGGTGGAAGGAGGCTGCCTGTCAATGCCATCACAAGGTACAACTTGGGGGACTCCAGCCGAGAGCCAGGTTTGCCGGGGGCAGCAAAGCTGGCTCCACTGGGCAAACCCACCTGCCCCGGCTTTACTGCTGGTGCAGAGTGCAGTTCAGCTGGTCCTGAGGACGGAGCCCACTTCCTTACCTGAACTTTCACCCCTGTTAACTGCTGCTAAATTCATATCTTGACAACATAAACAAAGCATATAATGAAAATTACTTAACTTCAATGTTTAGAGCATTTAGGCTTATCTCCACCTCAGAGATCTAACCGCAGACTGCTACACAGCAATGTGTGCATCACTCAGACGGCACTGAGCTTCTCATAAATACTTACATGGATCAATACCATCCTTCAGGAACACTAGCTAAGGTAAAAAAGAGAGTCAAACTTGTCATTGCCGTCTAATTTAGGAACAGGAAACCTCTCTTGAGAGGGCTGAGTAAGTCTTTCAAACACTTTTGGTGAGTCACACATTAAAATATCTTAATCTTAGACCACAGTGATATGGAAAAAACCAAGGTGGTTATTTTTTAGGTTATTGTCAGGTTATCTGGCACAGATTTAAGTCATATTGTCACCCCAGCTGTTAGTTTCCCCTCTCTAGCCTAAACGTTTCACATTTTGCTACCCTGGTACTGGCAAGGATGAACAAATACTGGATTATTTGCTGGTATATGTGCATGCTATTGCTCTTTAATGAATGCAGTCAGCAAGGCCTACTTAAATATTTGTTGTGCTTTTCTGTTGTCTTGCCAGGGGATGAACAAACTAATTTGCTTTGACACAAAAATCCCTTTCCAACCTCACCCTTCGCTTAACCTGACTTGACCTCAGTCCTTCCTCCATGATCATAAATGACCAGCCAGATAGTCTTTCCCCACAAAGATTTGCATGTGGCCATGAGCCCTTCTTATCCCCAGCAGAACACCACACAGTAACACTGGCTGAGGCAAATGCCAAGGCCCCTGGACAGGCTGCCACTGGTGCTGGATTGGCCATGTATCATCACACCAGACAAGTGTACCAGCCCCATGAGGGGATTTTGAATAAAACCAAAAGGGAGAGATTTTCCTGACTAGTCCTATAGATCTTAACTGTAGGAGCCTAGTCTCTAGTAGAGCAGGGCACTAATATTGAATTCCTGATCATCAAACCCACAACAGAGAAATTCTGAGAAGTTTCCAATGGTTCTACACCATGAGCTTCTAGGGAGAACTTTTATCATCGGCATTCTTGGGGTGAGACTGTTATTTCTGCTTTCCCACACTGATTACACGAAGCCAGACCTTCCCATTTCTCCCTAACCTTCTCATGCAAACACTGTGTTTTGAAACAATATCAGCTCTACACTGGTAAATGAATACCTTGGTCTTGAATGCCTCATCATGGTTGTAACAAGAGTCAGGTAGCATAGGTCTGAAGTGCATCGATCAGTACCTGCATTCACTCTCTACATTGTAGCTCTGTTGCCTGATAAGTGTCACTTCAATCATAGGTTTGGTTATGGCTCACAGCCTTGTGAGAAAATTACAGCAAGATGCAACTTGGTAGAACAGGCTCTTAAATTACAGTAGATGCCGCAGTGTTATTATTAGCTTTTTATCACCTCTGGTAGCAAAAGGTGAAATTACTTTTACATATTCAAAGGAAGGAGCTCTGAAATTGCAAAACAATGCTGTCGCCACAAAATGTACCAACAATTTCCAAATAATCTATTATGCTGACATTCAGTCTCACACTAATTATTTCCACTTATAGCTACAGCAGGCAAATGGAAATAGGAATGCTGGGGAAACAGGGACGTGAGAACTCCCAACGTGTGATCAATGTATGATGCAACTCTCCAAACAGTGGTGTCTGTCATTGTCCACTATACAATATTTATTAGTTAGAAAAAAAGGCAGGTTTATTATATCCCTTTTGGAGCTCCAGAAAGAGGGAGTTATTAACACCTCTGTAGTCTCCCACATACGTGATGTTCCGCACCTTTCTGTTTCAGCCTGAGACTACATATAATCCTATTTCCATAATTATATGGAAATTATTTTTCCTATTCCTCTATGGGAACTTGACCTTAGGGTGCAAGAACTTTAAGCAGAAAAGTGAAGAACTACAGGAGTCACAACCACACAGTTCACTTTCCTCACATAATGAATGAGTTGCATTAGGTTCAGACCAGCCTCTCTAGAAGTCTTGCAGGACAAGACTATGGGGGTTAACTGATTTGTTACATTTTGGACATCAGTTCGGTGATCAGCTGGAATCTTCCTGACTGCATTTTTAAGAAGCTTGTGACTAGAAGTTAGCCTTGGAAGGACAGTCGTAGACTAGGACTAAGACTATCTATGTCCAGTTTCTAATGGTGTAATACATTGCGTGCAATCACTTTGGCAGATCAATTCCTCCCTGCAGGACTGCAAGACAACTACTTTATTTCTTGCATACTTTGTGAATTCTGAATGTAAATTCTTCAGGGTCAGAACCACAGCCAACCTCCACCAGAAACATCACTGGTCGGAACTTTTAGGAACTAGTCTTATAAAAAAAGCCAAATGCAACAAAGAAAAGAATACAATAAAGAAAAGTCAGAAACAGTAAGACAATTTGAGATGTTAGGTGCCTGTATTAAATAGCAACTCATTCCCCCATTCCCAAACAATGTGCTCTACAAACATTCAAAAGAAATTGAATAGTACATTATCTGAGATGTATTGATGCAAGAAAATCTGTCACTGTATTTGTTTGGCTTTTGATAAACAGCTGCCTTAGCAAGTCTTGCATGATTTTCATAAACCATCATAAAATTCTATTAGTTTTGAGGGCTAAGAAGTAAACCCACAGGTATAACTGTCTCAGCTCCTGCAATGCTAAATGTCAAGACAGAACAATCTGTCTTTTCCTAGGGAAGAAATAATCTAACCAAACAAAGTTTGTGTGATTCAGCAATCGTTCCATTAATCAGGCAGTCACCCACAAGAAACGGTTTCATCATTTTGTTTATATTAATACAGGACCTATTCAAATGCAGACAAGCTGAAAGTATAGGCTTAAGACATGCCAAACATCTTTTATACTTCCTGGAAACATCTGTTTTTAGTCTAGTCCTAGGCACATGTTTGTGGCTGCATGTTTAAGCTTGTTTAGTTTGCCAGATACCTCGTACATACTGCTGCACAGTTGACAAGATATCCTGAAACACAGCATAGAAGTATCTGTAAAACATGATGTTCCTAGTAAATCTGTTGAACTTTTGTTGTAACTTTCTTGTAACGAAATAAACCAAAAAGCTCTGTGACAGCCTTCTGCCACCACGGTATGGTGCAATTAACCTGTTAAGTTTGGAAATTCTATACATGCTTTACTGGTCACATCCAGAAAACAGAGTGATCCTGATACCGCATGCCCCATAAGCTCAAAACTGCTATTAAACTTAATGGGAGTTTGGGGGGATGCGAGGAATGCAGGACTGACCTTTATGGTTAAAGCTGAATGTGTGCTCTAGACTTCAAAGATGAGGTGCCCCTGCCAGTCTGGAGCGTGCAAGCGTT
This sequence comes from Rhea americana, assembly GCF_003343005.1. Taxonomy (NCBI): domain Eukaryota; kingdom Metazoa; phylum Chordata; class Aves; order Rheiformes; family Rheidae; genus Rhea; species Rhea americana. The sequence continues at coordinate 642,769 of NW_028186348.1, read as the reverse complement.
CAGCACGCGAAGTGCCGAAGGCATCTGCTAAATATCACGCCACAGCTCAAAGCTGTAATTAAGAAAAATATAAACCGACTCAAGGAAAAAAATATTAGTAATAATTGAAAATGTTTTGGCAGTTGCTTTTGTCCTGATGATCTCATTAGTTTTGGTTACAGAAACAGTTCTCACACCAGCTGACGCGGGAACACTTTGTTTGTGTTCTCATTCTACCCACATCTTTCCCAGTTAACTTTTATTGCTCAACACAAAGGTCAAATTGAAAGCTTAATTAAACTGTATATGGGGAAACTATAAACTTATTTTGGATAAGAGTAGAAAAACATTTAAAGCCATCCCAGCTCCTCTCCCCCAGACACTCCTTATTCTCTTGAGAGAAAAAAGAGCATGTGCTGTCGGCACTCTTAAGGGGAAACTGCACCTTTTTTTGCTTCAAAGTTTACGTGTCAGGAATATCCAGCCTTTTTGTAAACTACTAATTGTTTTTGCAATTGGTATTTGTAAAGAAGATTTCAACTTAGTTCTGAAAAGACAAAGCTCCGTTTTGTAAAAAAGCCACGGTACAATGTTACGCTAGCGTTAATGAAGTTCAACTTAAGCAAAGATTTGAACTTCATTTGCTTAGCTTTAACCAAAGGCTGTACCTTCAAACAAAGCCACCGGCCTCAGCTTCAGCGTATGCTTGAATCCTCTCAGCCCTGAGGCCCAAAACTGAAAAGCTGCTTCTCTCTCTGCTAAAAAACCTCACATGATATGTAAGCACCATTTAAGGTTTCTCTCTGTCCTAAGATGAGGAAAGAGTCGCATAGCTTGACCAGTCAGGTTTGAGTCTGCTACCACCTGTGCACCAGCAACACCGATCCACTAGAAAATTTGTTCGTATGTGACAATTTAGCTGCCTGGGTCAAACATTTCTGCACCACTGAGGTTCTCAAAACTCCTATTCAGGCTTTCTCCTGAAGAACTCTGGTTTAGGGGCATAATTCTCTAGATGCTTCCGTTTCCATCACCAAAAACCCTACAGAGCTTACACTTCTACTCAGCCCTACGGTCCTTGCAGTGCCCTGAAGGAGGTGGAGGAAGGCCAGCACGACTCCTGCGCTGCTGCTATACCTTGTCGGAGGCTTGCTGGATCCAATACACTACAAGGCAAGAGAGCAGCCAGACATCTCTCAGCTAGGGCTGTAGCTAAAACGCTCACCAGTGACAGAAGAGGTCCAGGTTCAAACGGGTAATGTAGAAGGTGTGTCTGAGCCCAGGTCTCCCATGCCTTGCTGGACTGCCCTGTGCAGATAGGCAGAGATGGCTCTCTCTCAGACTGAAGCAGGGTCTGCAGTGTTGCTACGTACTCTAAACACCTGGCTCTGCAGTTCTTACTCATGTGAAGTGTCTCGTACAAACCAGGTCAGCTTTGGGGAGCGCATGTAAGGACCAAGGCAGCTAAGAACAAGTCCAGGGACTCGCAGGCTGGGCGAAAGGGCTTTGGAGCTCATCTCTTGTACAGAAAAGGACAACTCATTGCAAGTTCCCATGCCAGATGAGCTCAAACGCACAGCTCTGCAGAGGGGGTAGGTCTGGAGCAGGTTAGTTTTTTCAAGGCAGTAATAGTTTTCAAAGACATTAAGCTCCATCTACCTTTACAGTAAATTGGCCCAAAATACACTGGAAAGAACAACTCAAATTAAGTAACAGGGAGTCAGCAAAAAGGGAAAGAGCAATAAAAATTGCTCTGTGCCACTGAGTGAGGTCTCTCCTGGACTCCACAAGGAGACTCCAGGCAAGGGCAGGAAGGCAGACTGCTATCTGCTTGGAACGCCACACTCTCAAATTTTGGGATAAGCATATGTCTTATCTGAAAGGAATGGGCAGGGGAAAAAAAACATAGAAGAGTTCTCCTCCCACCAGAGGGTCAGGGCAGAGCCCTGTCAGCTTACAGCTGCCTTTCTAAGGTGGGGCGGACTTAAGAGAGACATTTCAAGCAGCCTGACTAAATCCCTGAATATAATAACCACAAACAAGGCATCAACTTCCAGCATACAGGCACAGAAAAAACAGTCAAATACATTTATAAAAGACATCTGAAAGGCTCTTTCCATTCTGCAAACATGCTGTTCTCATCATTCCCACTCTTTAAAAGCAGTCGAGTTCTACTGATTATTCCCATTACTCCCCAAGAAACTCGGGCAAGCATGATTCCTGCTGCAAAATTCTGAAGTCACCAGATCCTTACTTCCTTCAGAATCATGATGGCAGCAATAACAATTTAAAATGTTTTTTGGACTTTTGCTATTTCTTTAGCGCAAATAGAACTTACATTAAAAATCTTTTAAAGAGGTTCTAATGTGATACAATCATAACTGATGTTTACTTATAGAAAAAACATTGAAATTGTATCAATCCACATATTATCTGATTTATTTTAACATAGGCAAGGAAAAAGATTAGCTATAATGCCAAAGGATAGTTCTGGCCTTTACATAAATCAGCAGGAAACATTTTTATTGAATCTTTCCAGTATTTCAATTCAGTCATTTCAAGTTACAGCAAGATATTATCCTGGATTAATCATTTTAGACTTACTATCAAGAGCAGAAAGAGGAAAACATCAAAACATTAGACTTGCTTCAGCTCTGGTATGGAAAGTTTAAATTAGTCTTTTCTCCTGCTCCAGTCTGGCAAATATTCAGCATGCATATCCTCTATTTCACATTGCTAGGTTTATCCAGCCAACCAGAACCCCAGCTCTATCACGGCTGACAGTTATTGATGGAAAGGATGATTAGAGTCATCACTCTACTGAATATCTGTAGCAAGAAGAACATGTCACATGTAAAAATTTCAGAAGCCTTAAAAGCATTATCTTATTAATAGCATGCAGCAGAACTGATGAACCCTTATCACATTCAGCAGGATGAAGAATACTCAAATCAACCCAAATGTAAGAGAGATACAGAACCAAGGGTAAAAAATAAACTTTTCTAATAAAATGTCTTATGAAATAGAGCACATTCCACTAGTACGTACAGAAGACTATGCTCAGTAAGACTACGCTGCTATGCGCAGCAAATTAAGGGAAGAAAATGCATGTTCAGAGCAGGCCATGACTACGTTCCCTAATTCCATTCAGGGTGGGGGTTATCAGTGCTTCCAGTTTTCATGGGAGATACCCACCCCAAAAGCACAAGGTCAGAATTCAGCAAACTGAGCTCCATGATAGCCTGAGGGCTATAAATCTTTCCTCTCTTTTAGAGCACCAACATTGCTAAACTTTGCATTGGTCAGCAGTGACAAAGCAGAAACCACTTGTTTCTTCCACATAGCTATTTGGAAAAATCATTTTTGGCCATAAATCCTCACATCCGATAGCCATCCCTTGAGCCGGCCATTTTGAGAATGATGAAAAAGCCCTTTGGAAAGTGATGAATATTGCATGGAGACTCAAGGCTGGCTTCTCTCTGTGTTGGTGTGCTCAGGTGTGACTGCACAGCTGAGACTAGTGATAAAACCCAGCATGGTGCCCAAAGCCCTTCTCCCCACAGCTGCAGCATTTCTCCCATGGATCATGCCCAGGGCTTGGGGTGGTGATGAGAAAATGTATTATTTTTTAAGCAGCAAGAAGCTAAAGAGCATGAAAGCAGCAGGGTCTTTGCTGCAAGCGAGTGGAAAGCAGCAGGAGATGCCAAATCAGGAAATCAAATGAATTGTCCTACCTAGGTCAGCTAAGGCTCTAAATAGAATAAATACATAAAAGACCATCTCTGCTTGTTTCAATGCACAGAACCAGCACAGACATACACAGAGCACTTCGTTAGGAGACTTGAGTATGTGGCTTGATTTGTGTGTGCTTCCATCCAGCCAAAGGAGCTTTGACAGGCGCTCAGTCTTCTCTTTGAGATTGATCAGTTATTGCCAATTTCCTTCTGTCGTAAGAACTCCAGTAAAGGGAAAAACCTGCTGGAAGTTCATGAGAGCTGACACCGTGTGCTGCAATGGATCTTTTGGCACTGCTGCAGCCTATTATGCAAATATGCATCAGTGGACTTTGTAAAACATAAATTATGTAAATGCCCATTTAGAGACTCTTCAAAATGCAGATTACTTGCCTGACGTTTGGAGACAATTAACGTCTCTGATGTGAACCTGCACTCAGCGATTGCCTTGCTACAGCCTATGGATGTCAAGGCCTAGCAAACCTTATTCTGCACGCAGACTCAATGATAGACTTTTGCTCTAAAAGTCAATTATGTCATGATCTCCTTAAGTGACATATCATTGACACCACAGGTTGCAAGAGACCCTTAATTTCCTATTGTAGCAATGCTCCAAAAGATCTGATCTAGAATTCAGATATGCGCTCCTTCATTTGTGATTAGGAAGATTTTTTTTTTATTAAGACTTCATATTTTAATTGATACATGCCAAACGTACATGTGCATTTGGAGATGAGAACAGAAATTAAAGGCAGAATTGCTAAGGCAGGAAAAGTGGTGAGGCTATACACAGGGTTGTTGCACTACATAGGATAGGGGAATTAAGGGGAGGGAGAAATTCATTATATTCCTCAAATACTGGAACTGGAATGTAGAACATGACAGCTTTTAATCTGAACTAGATCCCATACTCTGCTGATCTAGAACAAGTCTTCTTGTTTTTTGAGTGAGTTTGGAAAATGCATTGTACTCCTTACAAGCGAAATGCAAGAGACTACTGTCTATGATAAGCAATATAAGCCAAAGTACAATCATTCTCTAGAAAAAAAATGTCCTGAAAAGCAAGGTAGAGAATTGTCAGGAAAGCTATCCACATTCATATTCACTGACAGTGCTATATAGAGGGCGAAAAACACTTAGAAAACATCCTGTAATTTTATCACTGCTAGACTGTGACGTGAGGATGAGGCACGAAGGGTAGAGAATTAGATAAGAAAGTCAAAATACAACAAGGTTCTGGGAGAGATGACTTGCTGCTTTTATGAATTAATGTTTTAATGAAATATGAATAGTAATACAGATGTGGAAGCTGAGGACAAATAGTATGGTAGGAATTATTTACAGTTATTAAATAATTACGGAAAATAAAGTTGTTCTTTAGTTTAATTCATTATGGTTAGGAGCATTGCCTAGTAATGGCTAAAGAAACAACTCAGTGTTTCCAGCAGGCCAAATAGCTGTTGGTTTACCATCTCCCCATCAGGAGTGTGATCTCCTTGCATTTGCAAGAAAAATGTAGCCCTGCCACTATTTGTGAGATATCACTCCAGGCTGAACAAAGCTTTAGTACTATAGGTTGGCCATCCTCTCTCTGTATCATCTTTGCTAGCTGTTCCTAAGTTTATCCTGCCATATGACTCAAGACAGTTGCCTCACTCTTCTGTGGTGGCAAGGGTTTGAGTCACAGTTCTCCACATCTGTGATGCTCTCTCTGGCCCTAGGTAAGACTTGAATCAAAGCCATAAGCAGCGCAGACGGACAAGACTTTCAGCTTCACTGTGAGTTCAGGCCATAAACCTGACACAACAGCCACAGGTCAACTCCTGAGAGCACTCAGCACCCGTAGGGAAGGCATCAAATCAAGCAGTTAGGTTTTTCACAACATACTACACATCCTAGATTGTCCTTGGTAGGATCATCTTCGGCTTCTGAGATCTTACAAAAAATCTAACCCAAACAGTACGTACTTTGCTAGAAAAGAAAACATCATGGAGTATCTGCCTTTATAAAGAATATTGAGAAACGGAGTTTTCAGGGGTAGTAAATTCAGCATCTGTTGAACTTCATTAAATTCTTGTTTAAGTTGAATTGAGATGGGTGAAATTAACCTTTATACCTCTGCAGTGCTCTTCCTATTTGAAGCAATTGAATCAAAGCAGCATACCAAGGGCATCTTTCTACTTTTAACTTCAAAGAACATTTTTCAGAGAGAGTATATGAGGATCACATAATTGGAGCCAGCTGATGGAGAAAGGGCTGCATACTGAGTTAGCCAGAAAAAAAAAAGATATAATTTAAGGATAAGAGATCTGAAGCAAAATTCATAAAGACTGGTAAGTCACAAAGGAGAGGCAGTAGTTTCTTCGACTGGCAGCGAGAGAGCAGGATGAATGGAAGAGTCCTAACTGGTATTGCCTGAGCAAGGAACCAATGGCTATAAAAAAATCCCAAGGAACTCAGAAGACAATTTGCAACGACTCCTCTGATTTCTTTGTTTGGTCTTCAGGATATGAACAATAATTTATGTGGATTTACAGTACCTAAGCTTAATAGGGTCATGATCATGACTGAGGCATTCATCATTACTGTCAAATCTAGAATTATAGTGAATCAAACATAGAAACCTTAGATACCTTGGTAATTAAAGGAAAGCAAAAGTACAGTGCACAATTTAGACTGAAGTAAAACCAAGTGTTTACTGATATCTAGAATAGAGTTACAGCCATTCAGTAAGCATGGAATCAAACCTTAAATCAGAAGCCTCATAAATTAATAGCCATCTAGTTACAAATTTAGATTAAAAACATGTAAATTAGTTATAAAAGACAGAAGGATTGTAATTTCAATGAATCACCTTCAACTAACATATATTGGGATAATACCTCCCTACCACTGACTTTGTAAACTCAAGCAATGCAGGCTAATGAAATCTTCAAAGCTTAAAGGAAGCCAAGAGAGGCTGTTGCAACAGGAAATGTAAATATTGACTCCTGTGATATGGGCCTGAGCCAAAAGAATCCCTACGTTCTGACACCGCTATTCCCCAACGCAGAAGGCTTTGCGAGGCAAGAGCCGGCAACACTCAGAAAGCTTATTTCTGCCTGAGACTTTGGAGGAAAAAAAGGCAGAAGGGAGACAGGCAATCTCACATCTGTTTGTCTGCAACAAATTGTTGCTTCTCACTGAATATAAGGAGGAAGCTGAGTTCTCCCATTGAGAGTAAATGAAAAACAAAAAAAAAGGCTGTGGAATGACAGTGGTTTCCAATGCAACTCGGAAGAATTTCTGTGGAATAACAAGGCACAGAGGTCTGGTTTGTATAAGGACTACTACAGTATCTTCCCTTGGGGGAGGGGAGGGAACAAGGCCCTTGGATAAGGACTGATGCTCAGTCTCTTTCCCACCACATTTCACCAGCTTCCATTAAAAGAACCAATTTGTAAACTTATAAATTAAAAGCCTCATATCATGGTGACTTTGAACCTGAAATGAGAGAGATGCCTGAAGCCTGCTTGGGACTGTACTACTAACCAGTCACAAGCGGCGCATGCTTGGTAATGGGCCTCACTTAAAAACGACAGAGCGGCTGACAAACCCAAAGCAGCCCCCGGCGGCTGTTCCCAGCCAGTGAAGCGGAACGCGGCAGAGCAGGAGCAGGCAGGAAGAGGTGGCAGGAGGCAGCACCGAGCTTGGCCAGGAGCTCCCTGCTAGGCCAAAGAGTCAAAGAAAAGATACGGAGGTGGAAAGCGGGTAGGCTGCCCCAGAGGAGCACTGCCCGGACACGCAGCAGCAGAACCCAGACAGCGATCATCCATGGGCATCCAAAACAGCAGGGACATCAACAGCTACAGCAAGGGCCCATGGGCATCAAAAGGCAGACTAAGGAAACCAAGAACCCGCTGCTGAACAAGACAGGGTGATAAAGGACACAGAAAAGGCTAAGAGGTATTAGAAACCTTGTTTGCCATGGGTTTACTGACAAGATCATCTCCCAGGCTCCTGCGGCTGAGTCCGGGGGAAGTGACATATCCATGGCAGAGAAAATTCAAGTCAAGGAGCATGTGTCAGTGCTGGGATGAAGACTAGTATTAGGGCTGTGTGGGCAGCTTGTAGATTGTAGCATCTCCATTGCTGAAGGCACGAGAAGTCAGGCTAGACACACAAGAGCAGTTTCAGTAAAGCTGATTCCGGCTTGAAGCACAGCAATGCACTAGACAACCTTCTTGATCTCTGTTTCCAGTCCTCCTGTGATTCCACTTGTTTCAATGAATCTATTCGATGTGGAAAGCAAATGAACTGTTCAATCAGTTTGTGACTGAATTTGAAACCATCTATAAAAACTGAGGGTGAACATCTTGTAAAAGGAATATACATTGGCAGCTATTGCTGACGAAGTGCTATCAATAGGCATTAAAGCTGCAAATGGCAAGGTGTTGGCAAAGTGAAAGGAATTGCTGCAGAAAGTAAAAAGCCAATCTGTATGATGAACAGAGTATACATAAAGTAGAGCAAATTACCAGACACACAGACATGAGAGTACAGAGGCATGGAAGCTGATTAAGAAGTCCTTGTGAAGAACTCTTGAAGGCTGGCCAGTTCCTTCTAATTTTCTGGCATCCATTTCACTGCTCAGCTAGTGAAAAGAGCACTGTCTGTGATGTGAGTATATGCGGTCATGTACTATACAGAGCCCATGGTTGAGGAATACCATTGCAAATGGCTGCGTGGAGCTGCCATCCCTCTTTCAGAACAATTCTGGTTTTAACAGCCTCAGTAATCTTGGATAAATGCCAAAGAGGGAGACTTGAAAGGCCCAGCTCCCAGATTCCTCAGTGAGGAACGAGCTGGGTGTGCGGCTGGGGGATTGTGTGCTACTGGCATCTCGTTGCAGGGAGATCTGGAGTCTCTGCTGCTGTGGTTTTGCTTTCTTAACATCATATTCTCTGTATAGATACAAATACAGAGATGCGATAGCCTTAAGACCTCACAAGACCACAGACTGCTGGTTCTTGCTTACACTTAGAAGTCTGATTTTTATTTATTTTTGCTTTTCCCATTTCTTTCTAATTAATTACAATGGGATCTTATCCTTTAATCCTCTAACTGGAGACTAACCAAATGACTTTCAGAACACGGATATGCTTTATGGATCTGTATTAGTTCAAGTGGTAGAAGCCTGCAGCAGCTAAGCACCTTCAGATTTTCTTCTTCTTTTAAAGAGAAAATACAAATCATTTAAGCTTTATATCCAATATTTGTGAAAATACCTTGTGTTAGTGAAAAAATAATTATAACTGGACGATATTTGATATAACTAAGAGCCGAGTTTGACTTACAGTCAAAAAAAAAGGACTGATTTAGGTCAGGCTTTGTGGTGGGAGATTATTCTGTGCTTTACTTGCTATCCAGGAACATTTCAAGACATAGAAAAAAACCACAAACATGACTAGAAGTCTGATTTATACACTCATTTGAAAATGCTTTAAATCTTCCCCTTTATGAGACTGTCTGCTTTAAATGAAAATAAGAGTATGCAGAGGTAGCCTTTAAAAAATTCATTACTATCTCTTTGTACACACATTGAAAAGGAGAGCTTGCCCCCTCTGAAAAAAAAAAAAAAAAAAAAAAATTACAGACATTGCTTTAACTGGGCATTCTGGTGCCGCAGCAGTGGAAATAATTAAGCATGCACAGGATTTTGATCATTTAGCTTTCTTCAATTTTCTTTCTTCACTGATCTAAAGCAGAAATAATAGAAAATAAAGTATTACAAACATGAGCCAGATGCTTTTCTAGGGCAGTGTCTAAGTAAGTTGTCTTTTTTCAGATAAAACAAGCATCTGTAACTCCCACTAAAAGCATCTCAAATCAAATCCAACTGCAGTGGGGATTCTGGAGTAGGGCTATTTGCTGTTCCCTAAGGTACATCACCAAAGCAAGGGTGCACCTATGCAGTGTCCAGAGAGGTTTCCATGTGGTTTCCTGGAGTACCTTCAGATAAGGCACTCTGCACCGAGCCGGTATGGAGATGACAGAGCAGAATTTGCTTTTGAAAGATCAGTATCTGGGACAGCTTTTCTTAGGTGTATCCGGGGGAAAAACTGTGCTCCCTCCAACACGCTCTCATTGTAGCTGCCTGAGTATGGAAAAATGGATGAGAATTCAAGAGGATCCCTTAACTACAGATGTGAACAGCAACATTTTTGCCCTTTGTGTGTGGAGCTGCGGAAGAAAGGCAGATTGTGAAGGACAGCACGAGAAGGCACCAGGATGACAGGGTAGCAAAAGCTGCTTTCTGCCCCTTCCCAGTATCACCTGCATCTTGATCTAGAACAGCAAGGTACACTGACTTTCACCTCTCTTTAAAAAGAGGCTTGGCTCTTCGAATGGAAGGTACACTGCACTGGCATCCACGGGGCCCTTTTCCACTTTCAACTATACTGTAGCTGTTTATGTCCTCAGACCTGATGTAAAACACTGCTTGCCAATGTAAGCACACGGAGAATTGTATCTGGCCTTGCAGACCTCTGCACGACTACCTTAACTTCAAGGCACTGGTGAAGCAGGTCCAAATAATTTTCCCACTTTAACCTTTAAATGCTTCCCTCTGGTTTTGTTAGCAAAATACCCAGAAACACATACCACAGCACAAGCAGAGAGAAAACCTATGGAGTAGCGGATACATAAACATTTGCAGGAATAAAATACTTTTGACTCAGACATTACTGTGCCCTTATTATAGCCTTTAAACCAAGATAGTTAAAACAATACTTTTTCAATAGCTCTGAAGTTATTATTGTTACATAATTTCTTAAAGATCTTCCTGTAAAATATGACTGAAACATGAATGCAACAAAACCCAAACAAGCCCCAGCCTTCCTCCCAAAAAACATGGCATCCTTTAAATCCTGCAATTCTTTAGTGGCTAAAAGTCATACTTCAGCTGAATTCCCAGTGTTTGGATAAAATTTATGGCACAGCAGCCAAGTAATTTATACTCTTATTTGGAATGAACTTTCTAAATTCTACTTCACTACGGGTGCCATTTTCTATGCTATATCCTAGCATTTGCCAGTGAAAGCTTTCCTTTAGAGTTAAGGCATTCAGATGAATCACGTTTTCTTTGCATTTTTTTTTATATGAAAGGTTTCCTTGTCTCTGTAATTCCCACTTCCCACCCTCCAATTTCTGTTGCTTTCATTGTATGGAGCCAGACTGTGATATTTATTTCCTTACTTAACAATGAATAGTACAACATATCACTGAAAGCCCTTCTGAAATCAATGAGACTTTTTATGGAGTATGGTACTACTCATTTGGAGCAGGAGTGTTTCAGTCTTGCCTGAAGAAAGATCCAAGATGAAACAGGTTGAACTGAATACAGTTACTCACCGCTATAACACATGTGTAAAAAAGAAAGGACCCGGGCAGACAGAAAACCTTTCCAATAGGTATCACATATTTTGACTGCCATAGCAGGTATCTGAAGTAACCTGGAAGTTCTTCCAAGTATTATCTTCTGCACACTAATTCCATAAAAATCAATTGAAGAAGTACATTTTCCATTTTTAAAAACTCTTTCAATCCAGGGTCCTAACAGATGTCACAAACAGTAAATGTGGCAGCACTCCCCAGAAGTATTATTGCCATTTCTCGAATCAGGTAACTGAGATGTTAAGAGGCTAAAAAGATCTGGTGGCTGCCACAGACGAAACCTGTGATCACAGTGAAAGTCAGCAATACATTTGCATTATTCAGTCCTGAAACTGATGCAGCCAGATTATCATTTCGTTCTAAATTCAGGCATTTACTAAAAGTACCTCCAAATCAAAACCAAATTGCCTAAATAATTAATGTTAAGCTGGGTCCCAAGTTGAGCACTTAAGATAGTGATTGCTGATCCCTCCACGGGCAGGAGACTGAAGCAGGAAGAACAGGAGGAGGAGGGGTGTTGAGATGCTTGTCTATTCAGGTGTAGGCAGGTCAGAGCAGCACTGCTTGTCTCCTCCAGAGCATACAAACCCGCAAGGTAGACGGCTGGTGGGAGGGCAAGGCTTTGTCTCCCTTCCTTCATACACAAATGCCAAGCAACAGAATACGGGTTTGGATGGCAGCCCACTGTACGGAAAAGACAAGAGCTCTTTCTCACCCCCAAACCAAAGAAATTACATAAGTTCCTGTGATACCCGGTCCTCTCCCCAGTGATCATTTGCTCATTTTCTCTAGGGTGGCTGGGAAGGGAAAGACCTCTTCCTCTTGGTGACCAAGGGGCAAGCCAAAGAAGGGAGGAAAAAAAAGTGGGGAGCAATGTTCAAATCAAGGGAGAGGCTTAATAGAAAAAAATCTTCCCCTAGATAACTTCTGACATTTCAGGATATGATTTATTTATGCTTATTTATACAGGAGAAGTGCCTGGAATAATCTGGGGAGAAATAAGGGCCTCTGGACTTGCCCTTCTATTGTTGGACTAGGACCTAAGAATATATATATTTTTTCTCTTGAACTAGTCACTATATCTTCTCAAAAAATTCCCAGTGGGGAAATAAACCTTCAGAACCAGTTAACCCTTCTTGAAAATTGCCCGAGTTGCCAAGGAAGAGAAGAACAGGGACGATGGAAAAGACAAGCACACATACCCAAATACTACTGACAAGAACCCTGGGTTAAGCTCCAGCACGGTGAGTTGGCCCCAAGTCAAACCTTGGTGGGTTTCAGTGATTTGTGGGATGGTGCCACCATGCACCGAGATTTACTTTTAGCCTTTACTTGCTACAAAACTGAACCTACAAAGAAAAAAAACTCAAGCCAACCACATTTAGAACCGTTACTGTGAACTGCTTAGCTGCCTCTACCAGCAATAAATTTACAATCTCGGCCCAGCTCAAAAGCAACAACCACTGTACACGCAAGCAGAATACCTCTCATTTTTATCTCCTCTAAGTAAAGAGGCTGCAAGGTCCTGAAATTCTATATATTCCCTAGACAGTATTATGCACAGTGGTATTTCCTACTCAGCACCCAGCATAAAATGAATACAGACAGGTATTTGCTCTAATAATTACTGTTTGATAGCAGGGATTATATTCTGTCCTGAATCTGCCATCTCCTTCCACAGCAATTTGGCTGAATGAGTAGCACTCATTAGAAATGAACTTATCAGTATTTTGATCTGACAGCAATTGTTTCCTCTCTGGTGGTTCAGATGTGCCTTTTATTTGGTAAGATACTGTAACCCACATTGGCATTTGAAATAACAGTGTCACCAAACCTCAGAGAATAACAGTGTGATTTTTTAACGGCAGTAGCAGAACACGGGATACACACACCACTAATTGCTGAGTAGTGTAACACTGCATGCTTGATCCATGAATAGGACAAGGTATACTCGGGTATATATACCCAAGGTGTAAGGTGTATATATAACCTACTACGGAAGTAGTAAGGGCTGAAGATGAAACACATAATAGGGCTGCAGCCGCAGCTGACAAGCCTCTCTGCTCCCTTCCTTGCTTGTAACTCTTACTGCTATGATATGACTACAATTTTCCTTAAAGAGGACCATCTGGTCTCTCTTTCCTCAGATCTTTAGGCTCAGAGAAGCCAGGAAAAGTTCTGTAGATGTGGATAGCAACAGCTCTGAGCGATGCCTTCTTTAATCCTAAACAGAAATAGCGGAAAAGCTGGACTGCACAAAATCTTCTGAAGGATGCTGTTCAACAGCATCCTTGCAAAAATAACACCTCTCGCAGAAGGCAGCTATCCCCCAGCATGGACACGCTCCCAGGGCCACTCTCTGTGCACAGAAGGACAGCAAATCTGCTCACACTTCCCTAGAAGATCAGACTTGAAAACAAAACACTGTTTACACAACAAACATGACCTGCCTAACAAATGCCTCCTTCTGCCAACTACTGGAGGGTGAGGGGTGGAAATCAGCCCGGCAATTAGCCCAAGCAATTTCAAACTGAAGTTCAAGCTCTTGAAGGCCAGTTTCAGGGAATGCTCCTCTCCAGGCCTGTTGGGGAAGAATGTATTGAGGTAGTGACTTTGGTCACCAGGATGGGTCCTAATATTGTGAGCCTGGAGTTAGTTCTTGTGCTTTAGTGAATGACTACATGGCATCAATAGAATAAATTTAACTTTTCAAAATGATCTGTCGAAAGTTTCAAATGAGTCTACAGGAGACACGCAAATAACTAAGCACTTTTGGAAATTTCACTAGTGTCAAATAACGATCCACTGACAATCCCCAAGCTTTGCATTTTTTCAGGTGAGTGAGTACAAGCAGGACCTCCAGCTCAGCCAGAGGGAACTAAGAAATGTTCCACTGTTGCCTTAAAAAATAAAATAGAAAAAACACAGAGATGGCCAAAGTGTTCAACTGACTGAGATCTTACCGAACCTCCTGTATGCCCTCCAATTTCTGTGTATTACCATTCCATCCAAGGGCTTGTTGCCTCTGTTAGTAGGGGATAACTGCCTTATCTCTTCTGCTAAAGGCAGTTCCATACAATGGGAGAAGTGGTTTCTTCAATGCCTGTGTCTAACTCAGAGAGAAAAATTCTATCTTCTAGCAACTTCATAAACTTCAAGGAAATACAGAAACTTTGGTAACTTACAACATTAAAAAAATCTAGTTAGCCTAATATTATGCAGGAAATTGTTGTTGCAGCATATTTAGTATATGTAAGTAGACCTGCTAGCTGGAAAGTCTTATCTTTGGAATAATTACTTTTTACTGAAAGCAGGCATTCATCAATACAGGAAAAATCTCATGAATTTAATTCTTTGTTGTAAAAGACATCAAAGCAGTGATAAACTTGAATAAATGAACTAAGGCTACAGAAAATACTTCTCCAATGTATTTTTCAGAGACTTGCTAATATATTGAAAACAGGGAAGTAAATTAAGAGTTGAGTCCGCACTAAAATCAAAGAGAATTCCATTACATATTTACAAATATTACAGGAACCATTTCTTCATTGAGGTTGTCCACGAGTTTGATTTTATCTCGATAGCATTATTGAGGAAAGAGTATTTTAATTAAAAATCTTACTGCACCAAACTCCTCAGGTCAATACTTGCATCCTATTAATGTCAGAGACATGTGCTTCAACGCTTTGCTGAATAGGGATGGGCTGCTGAATTTAGGACATATCTGCAATGAATCAGCCTCTACCAAGTCAATTGATCTCCTGACACCTTTCCGTAATATTAGAACCTCTGAAATATGAGGTTACCCCCTCACCCACACTTCTTGGACAGGTGCTCTCCGCCTGCACATTCACACTGTCAGTTACTCAGAGCTTTGTCCCATACGTTCTCCTCTCGTTGGAAGTTTCCAAAAAAGTTACCAACATTGGTACCAATCACTTGAGAGAACAAGCCTCTCAAGTGCCACCTCATCCTGTGTGACTCTTGGTAGGGGTATAAATGAACAGATGGTATCTCCGAGGCTCTCAACGGTGGAGATAGCCCAGTGACACAACTGCCACAGCCTATGCTCCAGTTAGGGTCACTCACCACTGAGTCAGGACCACACTAACTATCTTGTAGCTCAGGTTTCCACAGCTGCTTTGCTGCTAGACAGTTCCTTTGTGGAAAGGAAAAGCAGCCCTGGACGATTTTATGCTGGTTCACATCTTACTTGTTTCAAGGCAGTTTTAAATGCCCACTGACTTCAATAGAAAGATGCTTTCCTCTTAACTTTGAATTAAACTTCTGATGATTTTCTCAGATGGGAGCATAAAACCCCTAGAACTGCAGCATGCTTTCTTCTCAGACAGGCATCCTTTCTCTTCCTTATTATTGAAAAGATAGCAAGTGATCCACAATTGCTTCCTACTTCCACTTTCCCAGAGGTTGTAACTACTCTCTTTTCAATTAATCCGAGTATATGTTTTCAGAAGCAGCCTCATCTGAGGTGATAAAACCTTGCAATCATCAGTTACAGCTAGCACACATCCGACCTTTCACAGGGGCATCAACTTTTTCCAGTTGGAAATATTTCCCATGTAGATTTTGCATGTTTTCTGCCATTCTATCAGTTTGGACACCATGCACACACACAGTGGTTCTAGCAGGACTGTGGTACCACCAAAAATCTTAGACTAGTCTACAGTTTATGTTCAAAGTGGATGAATGGCACATGCACAGTACGATGGATGCTTTCACACATCCTCTCTGGGATACGCTGGGGAGAATCACAGCAGCCTGTCCTCACAGGCACTGCTCTCCGTTCAGCAGGACTAGCAGATTCTCAGCATCTGTCAGTATTGGGTCTATACTTTTTAAAATGCGGTATGCCAAAAAAAAGGTCTGTAACACATCATCTCTTTGTTGGTCTCTAGTGACCTAGAAAGCAGGAGTTCAGAGTTCAGTCACAAATCTGGCAGGAAAGTAGTAGCTGACTTGAACAAGCTGCCCTGGGAAACAGTGCAGTTCTGAAAGCCCATACTAGCAATTTCTGGGGTGAAGAGTCCACACAACCTAGAGAGTAGAGCTACTTACTGTTGCTTATTTTTATCTACATTACAGAAATATAAACACAATAGACAAAGAACCTGCTGAAAATACTCACCATAATATCCATATCATTTACTAGAATTTAAAATACATCTTTTTCCATTTAACAGCACTGCTATGTGAAGTAATCTTCAACTACTCTGGAAGCTTTCACATAAGTAAAAGCTATCAAGTTCCAGCAATGTCCTCGTATTGGTGTTCCCTAAAAGTCTATCTTGTGTATGTCTTACTATGGTGGAACATTTGCGAGAATGGTTCAGCAGATGAATCATTTTTTTTGACATGGGATTCTTCACTGAGTGTATTTTTCCCATCATTTTGTCTTATGAAGAGAACAGTATTCTGATAAACAAACTGACTTTGTATAATTCACCACCAGCTTCAACAAACATTGTTTCAAACTTCTAATCCCTTTTTCTTAACCCCCATGACACATTCAAAATAACTCCTGGAAATCAAAGTCTAGTTTTTGGTTCACTAAACTCTAATAAAGTTTCTCTATAAATTTATACATAAATCCTAAAACAGATGCAAAGTATGTGATTTTAACAGTCTGAGGTCATATTACTCTGGGTGCACAGCTTACAGTTTACATGATCTACTGTCTGGCTGGTTTGTCAAAGTATGCAATACTGGCTAATTTTATGTGTCTGAGTTGGGCTGGGGCAAAGGTCAGCTGCAGAAGACAGCTAGAGCTGGGGACACTGTCAGCAGGTAGCAGTTAGCAAGTGTAGGGGGAAAGACAGAAAGCAGCGGGCTTGCAAGGTCCAGCCTAAGGCTTGGGAATAGGAGCAAGCGAAAAAAATGAATGGAGAGCACAAATCCAGGGAGTCAGTGACGGCACAGAAAGCCGGAAGCCTAGATAAGACAACAAGCACTTTCCAAACCCATCTCCAGCAACAGCAACCATGGCAGAGAGCTGACTGCAAGAGAGAAACAAGGGGTAGAGGCAGAAGAAAAGAAATCATAGGAAAGCACAGGGGTGGTACTCAGGTCTGAGAGGAAGAGATTCAGAAGAAAAACAGAGACAGGAAGAAAGGGGGACAACTGGCCACAAAGGGAGGAGAAAAAAAGCACTAACACAAGGCGACTGTTGTCGGAGGGCATTGGCTGTGACTGCAGCTCTTCAGCAGACAAAATCGGGCCTGGGGCCAGGACAGAAACCCAGAGGGCCTGACTCTGCAAATCCGCTGAGTGTCCTCGCTGGGAACGGCACTCAGCTCTGTGAAGACGACTCATGGCTCCTGCCACATACAGTCTCTGTGCTTGCCTGAATTTCATGTGAAGGCCAAGTTAACTCCCACAAAGAGAAATGGTGCTCAGCACCTCTGAAATTAGTGCTCTCTAAAATGCCAAGGGGCTAGATTTTATTTTAATGTCATTTCCTTCAGTTGCTTGGGTACTCCTGAAAATCCTCCTATCTGCAGCTGTAGAACACCTTTGAAATTCTGGCCCAAATCCCACATTATCATGCTTACTTTCTGCCCCCCAAGTTCAAAAATGCCAGAATGAAGTTCTCTAGTACAGTCTTGGAAGAGTGGTTCAGCTTCAGTATTTTCAAAAAAGCTAGCTTAATCACTGCTGAAACTTTCCCAGCTGGGGGCAAAAATAATTACCTCCATCTCCCTGCAAAATACATTGAGATACTTTGAGCTGAAAATTTTTTCGGAGTAATTCTGATATGGACCATCCAGTGCAATAGTCTATCACACACTGCCACTATCATTTCACAGACCACTCACTACCAGGCTATGTGCAAGCTGACCCTCAGCAGTAAACTCAAAATAAAAGGAAATAATTTTAAGTTAGACAAATTACATCCTTATATACTTATCTGAAGAGAAGCAGGTAATAGAATTTTTTTTCTGTTTCCTATATTCGAATTTTAATAAGATCCAGTCTTTAAAGCAACATAGAAAGCATTAAAAAGAATTACATACCTAGTATTACGATATCCCCCCCTTTTGCATTCAGACATACAAATGCAGGAGAGGAGTACATGTATATGCACACATATACATACACACACAGAGAAATGCACATTTATCTTGAGCAGCTGCAAGTTAGCAGATTCCTAAAATGTAAGCGAATTGTACTCAGCAGGTAAATACTTTGGGTTCACCATCTAATATCTGTAAATATTTATTACAGAAATCTTTCTTTTTCCAAAAATCCTCCTGCAAAGCATGTTCAAGGCATTCACTTAAAAAGAAATTGTCTACTTGAGATAAGCTGCTCCCTACACATTTCTGCATTTATCAAATATGACTTAGAAAACAAAATGAAAATCTATTAGCTGCGATTCAGAGCTGTGACTGCACTGTAACGGCTTCATTACGAGAGGGATGATAAACACCCCTAACCGCAGATTGCATTTCAGAAGCAGCTACCAAATATAAGCGTATGCTTCGAGAGCAACTCTGCTCTTCCTTCTGCTTTCCAGTCTGCGTGATATCACAGCCGATGACCCATCCATGCAAGGGAAGGAGGCCCCCGGGGGTTAGGACACCAGGCTGCTGTCCCCGGAAGACCTCCCTGCAGTCCTGGAGAAACAAGCTATCTGCTCTGCAGCCATTCCCTGCCTATGCAACACAGTTACTTGTACCTCCCCACGTGACATGTAAGCTGGGAAATAAATGCAGAGGAGGACCATGAGGTCCTCTTATTATAACAACTGGCCATGTAAATATCTTAAAGATTGTAAGGATTTATACTAGAATATAACAGCAACTCTTGTTTTCTAAGCCTTTTCATTAGCCCTAGTACAGGGTGTCCAAAGAGATATACCAAGGGAAGGGGAAGTAGAGCTGTCTACTGGAGCTCTGTTGAAAGATCAGAGCGCTACACTTCCTTAAATTATATATCACAGCACACAGAGAATCAAAACCTGGTCCTTCACCTCAACCTCATGGCACCTCAGTTCACTCCCCATCTGACACAAACACCAGCTTTAGGGCCAGAGTCTGATCTGTTTAAATAACATACTCTGATTACAAAAGAAATCCGCAGCAGCTGAGAGGACAGCCCTCACTTGCTGACTACATCTACAGCCAGGTGCAAAAATACATGCAGAGTTTAGCTGCCTTACACAGACTAAATTTGTGTTTGACTCTAATTGGTTAAAATCCACCAGTGAATTTGCTAATGTACTTGTCTGAACTTGTACTGCAAATTAGAAGCTTTCACAGCAAACATAGGCATGTTACTGCTGCCCATACAGAGCTCAATACACACTTTTAACAGGAGCTGAAGGCCAAGTCCTGGGCCAAAACACCCACTAAGCTTATGTGCTCTACAAAAACTGAGTAAAAAGTCTGCTCCTAACAAAGAACAAACAGGTGATTTATACAGAGGGTGCTAGAGGGGATGCCAAGAGGCTCTGGTAGCAATTCTGGATGAAGGCATTATAAGTTCAGACTTTAAGTTAGTGGTTTTGGTCTAAATTAGGACAAAAAAAAAAAAAAGATTAAAAAAAGGCAAGAAGCTGCAGAAGAAACTTGAAGCTGCACTGATCAAAGAGAACAGATCAGATCAGTTTAGGTAAGCACATCATAGCAAAAAGCCAAAGTTTAGACCTAGTCCACCTAGAACCACAACAAATTAGGTAAAATCATTTTTCTTATTTGTAATCCTGTTGCTTTATGCTGCTCATTAGATAATAAAATGTTTCTGCCCTGAAGTAGTGCTCCTTGGTGCTGAGCTCATATTCACGTTCACGTTGCTGCCTATAGACGCAGCGAGACCCCACAGGACAAGACGTAGTGCTGGTGGGCAGCCTGTCATTAACAGCTCCAAACATGTTAGAACTTGCAGGAACTGCAGTACAAAGAATCTTTTCTTTCTGCTGGATGTAAAAAAAAATATACTACTAATTTCTTGTATACAATATATGTGTTATTTAAATTTGTTTGCTTTATCCATGCATGATTCCAGTACTTTGATACTTTTGGAAGACTACACTTTCTCCGGAACTAATTTCTACATTCTCAGAATTAATTTCTCCAGTTCCCTGTTGAGATAAATTTCCATGTTTAGGTAAAGAGAGAGAGGAGGGGAAAAAAAAAAAGAGAGAGAGAGAGAGAGAGAGAAAGAGTCTTCCTGCAGGCTTGTTTCCTGAACTTGAACTTGGTGCCTCTGTCTTGGGTCAGATCTCCCTGAATTAAGCCCACCAAACCCTGGCTGTATACTTGACAGAGGCTGTTTAACTGCCCTGGAGAACACAGTCCTTAAAATTTGACTCCTTCCATTTTTAAGATCAACTCTCAGAATTTCACTTCTATTAAACACCTCTTAACTACTTGGCACTAGCTAAATTAGTTCCCATTAAACTTAATTTATGCTAATTAAATAGTACTCATTCTCTATCATTAAGCTAAATCAGTTTTCCGGGAAAAGTCATAATTGAGAGGCAACTTCATTTCAGAATATTCCGGTTTTGCATAGAATACTGTAATGAAGTTCTTCTGTAGAGCAACTTGCTGCCCCTCATTTCACAAATGCTACAGGGTGACCCTGGGGAAAGGCTGATGGTGGGAGGGGATGGCAGCAGCCAGCCCACGCACCCACAGCTCTGGACCAAGAGGCAGCAGAGAAAGTGGGATGTCCCCTTTCTAAGGGCCACAACACATCAGCAACAAAGGGCTTCACTATCCGCTGGAAACGGGTAAGCGGCACGCTTGTTACTGCAGAGGGCTTTTCTTCTTTTTCCCGTAGGGCAACATAGCAGGGATGGGCTCACCACCCTGCCGAGGGGCACAGCCAGCACCCAGCACCCTGACGCAGACCATAGCTTGGGTTTATGAGCCATCTTGAAGGTGACTCCTGTGTTTTCAGTGAAGGTAAGAGACAACAGACTAATGTTGAGGAAAACGACGGGCCTGGAGAGTGGAAAGAATGAGGTCTTGGAGAGGAAGCCTTAGGGTAAGTTCAGTCGTGCTGGACTCAATGAGGAGACTCAGAATTGCCCATCTGCACCGAAGGTCAGGAGCAGGGAGGAGGATTTGAGGGTCAACAGCACAGGGACAGTATCTATGTTGGTAGGATGGGCGAAATTGCTGATTTCAGTGGGAGCACAGTGAGGCCAACGCTGATTACAGCAGGAAATCTTAGCCATGCTATTCTAGACTACCTGCACAGGTCACTAATAATTATTTCCTTTTTTTAAAAAAAAAAAAAAACAAACAGTACTCTATCGAATGCTTTTCAGAATAATTCTGCCTTCCCATGAGCGACTCAAAAGTCCTTACACTTTTTTCTATATGCTTTTAATAATCAGTACCCATTACTTTAAAAATTCAAGTCTCATAGCACTTAAATTGTCCCAAACCTTTTTTTCTCTATAAGCTTACAGTCATTTAAGTGATCCAGAGAGCACAGAAATACAGTATTCTAACTCATTGTTCAGTCAATAAAGTGAAAAACGCCATTCCTGTTTTAGCAGATGGCAGCAGAAATGCAATACAAGGAGCAAGAACACTAATATAGAAATCAATATCTATTACAGTTTAAATCACATTGCAGTCCTGAAACAATAATAGCAATCCTTTAAAAGCTAATGCTGATCCTGTTTGTATTAGAAATCAGTTCAATGTGTTTCAGGTTTTAATTCTGTTACAAAAATAATTACCTTTTAACCTAGACCCCCCACGCCAAACCCTTCCTCCTTACCCAAATCATGTTCCCACAAAGGGAAACAAACCCAACCAGCAAAAAAAAAAAAAAAAAAAAAAAAAACAACTTCTTTCTTCATCTCTATATGGCCAAGAATATGAGGAGGGAGTTTTTAAAAAGGAGATGGCTGGCAATTCCCATGGCACACGTGGCACTGACAACGTAGAGACATTACTCAGGCAGCTCTCTCCATTACTGTGCACGGCCTTTTCTGGACAACTACAAAATACCACGCAGAAGAAAGAAAATGAGTCTTTAGAAACTGCTGACAGAGCAAAGCCTTCTTTGAATAAAATGCGAAGCCTTTTCATGCTACAAAACCATCTCTGCTGATGTAATCAGGAGAGATACAGGCACAGCGGCTCTTGGTAACCCTAGACTTTCTGTTTGTTAATTGTCTGCATTCAGCCTGTGATTAGTACAAAAATGAAAGTTGTTTGATGAATCATTTATATGATAAATAGAGAAGAGTAAACACTGGGGGGAAAAAAATCTGTGTTGGATCATTGATAGTAGGGTAAACAGAGTAAGTCAAATGCTTGCAGAGAGAAAGGCCACAGGCTGTCCTGGGAAACACAGATTTGAAGACCCCAGCAGATTACGACCTCAGTATCAGCTTGCAGTGTTACTTCATGGCTACGACGACTAAAGTGCTCTGGGCACATAGTAGGGAAAAACTGAGTAAGTTATGTTATCACTACACTTAGGTTGATACTACTGCCAGCAAAATATACCAGTGTTCAGTACTGGTGTTTGCACATAAAGAGGAAGCCTGATGAACTGGATACGGCTATAAGCCATGAGATTGATTAAAGGATGGTAAAACACATCTTATAGCGACAGTCTCAAGAAGTTTTGACGACTTCCAATCCCTTTCAAATGACCAGTGGTCCAGGGCTAGCTTTGGAGGCTCCTAGCAAGAAATAATTCCCAGATGCATTCTTGTTCCCTTCAGCTTGCCAAAAGCTGAGGTCTCTTTCACACATCTCCCCTAGACTGTAAACTAGCTGAGAGCACAGGATGTGACCTTTGACTGCTCTGGAGTTTTCCTAATCCCTCCTGTTCTTCTCATCTACACATGCTCCATTACATACTATCAGCTGACCCAGTAAAGCACTGCTTGCTCATTACACCCTTTCATGAACCTTAAAGGTCAGCCATAGCTCTAAAAATCTACGGACAGGCAGGGGCTGAATTCCCATCACTTAGGGAGGCTCGTTCAGCAGAATTTGTGGCCGTTAGCAGCAGTGAGCAAAGAAGAGGAAAGTCCAGTCAAAAATCGTTGAATAATTTTTTTTTTTTTTAATACAAAAAAGCCAGTTCAAGAATGCATAGATTGCACTGAAATCCTCTGCAGAAACCCATCAGGTAGGCAGAGGAGCTGCTGACCTGCTGCCAGCCAGCCTGGTTCCCTGCTAGTGCCAGCAAACAAGCTGTCCTACTTCCTGGACTTTTCAGGCTGCCTAACACCCAGGTGGCCCCATCTTCGAAGCATCTCTGTTGGCAATCAGATTTGGGACCTTTCAGAAGCACTGAAATGTTTCCACCGTCTGGTGTTTGTGAAATATTTTGGAACTGTAAACCAATTAAAATGTTTTGTTTGTCCTACTTGGGATGGTAAGAGTAGCAAAACACTATCATCACTCCTGCTCTTTTGCCTGCCAGGAATTCTACCTCCCAGCCACGTTCACCGTGCCGCATTCACTGAAGGGATGGTTACCAAGTCCTCCACTGGGTCCTTTAACCATTTCTGTGACTCAAAGAATGACTTTGTTTTTGTGCGAGATGCAACTAAATTATTAAATCTACTCACTAGTCTCCGTTTGCAGAAATAAGTCCTTCAGAACAAAGCTGCTGGCTCAGGAGGCCTGCCTCTTGCCTGGAGGATAGCTGTGTCCCATATTTCCTTGTAAACAAGGATTTGGGTACTGCCAAACGCACTGCTGCTATGTATGAGCCTTCATACTCTGCAGCTTTTTCTGCCAACACTGTTTGCTGGAAGCGTGGTTACTACAGTTGAGCAGTCCTGCTTTTTGAGGCAGGGTCTAGTTTTTCACTCAATGTATGTTCAGTGCCATGATCCATGACTACAGCTCCCATGTTCTGCGATGACAGAAGTGACAATATTACTGCGATTAGTCCAAGTAGTTTTGCCCAGAGTTGTAAAGCTGTGATTTGAGAAACAAGAAGCTCCTAATGTATATTATTCATATATTGAGTCTTGCATGTTTATGTATTAAAAAATTCCACCAAAGTGTCATTTAGAAAATCCAATCTTCTCTGCTGAAATCTCCACCTCAATGAAGTCTCTGGGAATTCTGTGTTTAACTTCATACTTCTTCTTTATCATGAGTGTCACATAGGAGCAATTGAGATCAGCTATGAAACCATCACAGCAACTGATGTGTCAGCTTTAGTAGTCTTTGGATCAGGACCATAAATAATGGTTTTTAAGAAATCTCAACAAGAACTGTACAACTAAAGCAAACAAAATGGCTACTAGGTTACATACATCACTTAGCATAATAAACCTGTACTGATTGATTATGTTTTTAATTCTTGCAACATGCAAAATGGTTACATTAATCATTTCTGTAGAGGCATACTAATATGCCACTCAAATGGCATATCTCTGCAATGCAGTCTGCCTGGAGGACTAATAAAAACTGATCATTAAAACAACTGGATTTGGCTTTTATTATAATCACTATAGGATAAAGGGAAGCTGATGAATTAATAGGAGAAAAATGGGTGAAGTAAATGAAATAGATAATAGTGAATATTGTACATTAATATTTACTATTGAATTAGAGAGTATAAAAACTTTAATACGGTCAGCAATGAGATGCGAAATAGACCATATTAACAGGTTACTCACTGCTGTGCCAGAGTATAAAAGTGGTGTAATCAGAGGTCATTTCCGCCCTTTTGTACATAATTACACTCTACCCCATTTGGAAACACAAATGAGGCTTTTAAAGAGAACTGCACAAAATAATTACATATACACATACGAAAAATAAAGTGCTTTGTTAATCATACTAGACTGAGGATGACACTTTACCACTGGACATGGCTTCTATCATGGACATTTCCCCCATCACATTTTTCCTGTACATACCGTTTCACAATCAAACCTGCTTTTCTCTACAAAGTGGCAAATTCCTACCTGAAAGATTATCAGCTGTTTCTCTGGCCCAATAACAAAATATTCAATAAAAGATCAAATATTAATTGTTACCTCCCCCTTTTTTTAATCAGTTCCCACTTTTCCCTTTCAAATTAGTCCCTAATATCTAGGAGTAGGGAGTATTGTTATTTATACTTATTTTTTTATAAAGGATTTGTTTCTGATTTGCAAAGACCATCCCGTCTTTACCTAACATTAGAAAGAGGCGGGTGGAAAACCACACGCGTTGCTCAGGTGACCTATCCTGCTATCCACATGCAACAACTCAGCTCGAGTTCTACAGTCACATCCCGGGCCTCATTCTGCAGCCTCCTGAAGGTACGCCTTACTAAGTAAACAACGTTCTTATGACTTATTTACAGCTAAACTTTACAATAGGCAGTACTTGCAACATGAAATATGTACACTCCTATAGTTAGTGATGCACTAGGAGATCAGTTTCCTTGGCTCCTCGTATAGCTCTGAAGGCTTTTCCAGAAGGTAACTTAGAGCAAGAACCTAACTTAGGTACTCTGAACTACTTTCTGGAATAGAGCTTTTCCCTCCACTCATTACATACAGAGGGTGTCTAGGGAAACTGCTTTCCTCAGGCAGGCAGTGAGAATGTGCCCTTACTGCCTGGAAGTGAAGAATGAAAGATTTCACATGTGATTATATGCTGGTAAGTCTCTTGGCAATGTTTTGAGGACACTCTGCATGGAAATCCCATGAGCGAACCCTTTCTTCATGGAAAAGCAAGTAGATCAAGCTCTGAAGGTTGAGCTACCTGTTCTTAGATTTCTTGAGCTTTAAAGTTGTATGCATACTACAGTGAATTTCTGAAACAGAAAAGTAACATTGTTAAACCCTGGATGTGGCAAAAGATAAAGTACATGTGCCTTTTCCCTGAGGCAGCTAATTTTATTGGGCACTGTCCAGAACAGAAGATGAGACTAGGAGCTGGGATGGAGCTGAAGCTCACAAGCAACAACAGCAGTATTCCTTCCTTCCCATCAATGTTGCTCTCAGTGCTGCAGCCCTAACACAGAAATAGTGAGTTTTACACACCTTTCTTCTCCTGTCAAGATACATGAAACAGCTTATCATGATATATTCAAAACAAGCAGTAGCCAACATTTTCAGAAAAAAAAAATCTCCAATCAACATAATAAGCATAATTTCTATTGTTACTGCCACTGAAATCACATCCATCAGGTTCATTTTTTTTCCCAGCCACTTGGGAATACAGCTGAGCTGCACAGCATGACCCGAAAGTTAGCGATCCCTAACCACTTAGGGCTAAGAGTGGATATAGTGCAAACAGCAAGCCAAAAATATGTATTCATTAGTAAATGAATTTCCTATAAAGGAAAACACACTTTAGAGACTGTATTCAGACGGTCCCTTAAAAAATGCTGAAACCACTATCTACAGTTTTATACTGTTACCCAATATATAGCACTGTAACTCACACCCCAAAGCAGTGCAACAAAGGCAACTGCACAGGCATTCAACAACAGCGATGAACGAAAGGCCTAGATCAAAATAGGTTCTGCCCGTCACCACGGCAGTCGAAGTCCAGAAAGAGTAAGGCAAACCAGAGAAGTGCTGGAGTCCTTAAACACAGTCTGAAGTGTGAGCAGTGTGATGGACCTACACAGACTCTGCCACAATTTCCGAATGCTGTGTGCCTGGTTCCAGAGGCGTTAAGTCCTTGGGGAAGGAGCACAGTTCCGTACGCATTGCTCCTGGGGCAATGCTAGTCTCTGCCTCCTCCGTCCCCTGCCCCTAGCTTCTTTCCGATTGCACACAGAGAATCCCCGCTCGGACCGGTGCATGCATTTGTGTGGCGTTACGATAAACAGGGTCGGAGAGCTTGCTTGCTTTAGCTTAGATGTTTTCACTCTGGACACATGCTGAAGTTTGAGGAACTGATTCACACCCAGAGCTATGCTGTCGTTACAGAAAGGGAGGAATGGGGCAGAAATAAATGGGTAGTGATGGATTTAGAGGTCCCTTTCAAAACCCTTTGTCTCTCTCTGTCTTGTTTATTAGGAAAACAAACACATTGAGTTTTAGGAACCTCTGCTCCAGCAGACCCTAGAGTGACCAGGCAGCCTTTTTAAAACCCAGTCACATGCACAGGATGGCATGGCTGAGGCGAGAAAAACCTTCACCAAAGGCAGTGTCTAAGAATTACACACTCCATTTGACTCAGGCACAGCCAACACACAGGGAACAGGGAAGATGCAGACAGAGGAGCAGCTAACCACACATCTGTGGCTGGTGTTATAAAGTGTGTAAAATATGTTTGAAAATATTTAATTGCTCAAGGTACACTTCATAGGTTGTTTTTCTGTTTTTATATTTTGTTTCTACTTTTATGCAACTTACATACCAAAAAGATAATATAGAGTAACAGATGGTATCAATACAGTTATAGCAACGAGAGACACCGAGAAAGTCCACACTGAGTTTCAGTAAGAGATCTCTCGCTTCCTATGATAAAGGCAGGTAAGATGAAATATTCACATTTTCATATAAGTATAAAGGCTTGCTTTGACAATAATAATCTAAGTAACATTCCCTTTTCTCCAGCCCATCATGGCATCGGCTCTTACATACTGAATTGATCATTTTCATGAGAACAAGCGTTACTCTCACACTGTAAACAACCTGCAAGGTTGATAAAGCCTTAAAGTATGAGTACAATTAATGTCAGCTAATACAGTCCTATGGAAAATAAGTCTTGTCAAAAAAGCAAGCACACAAAGGGAAACCTCTCGTTTCACCTCACAGAAAGAATGCAAGTTTGACTGGTAATGACTATTTCATTGCTGGAACACACTTAAACGTTGATAGGGGGTTTGATTTTGTTCAGCATAATGATGGGGGGGAGGTTAATTACTTGTCAGTTGAAAGAATTAAAAAGTTAGCTTGCCAACAGGAGAATCATCGTGACATGTTTCTAATGGGGTTCCCTGAGGAATTGGTACTAGTCTACCTATATTTTTCAACACTCATCCATGAATCGGACGCAAGTAAGTTATTACTGCTACTAAATTTATGGGTAAATGAGAAAGAACAGAGCAGTCATATTGAGAAATCCTGATCATCCATATCATTCAAAGTAAATGTTAACAGACCCACTTGTGAAGTTATACATCAAAAAACAACTGCTAAAGGCCACAACACACAGTGAGGATGTGGCCCGGAAAGCAGGGGCTCTCAGAAGAGTTTAGCAGCCCCTGGACAACCAAGTCAGCCTGAGCTGTAAGTATGACACTGTGGTGGCAGGCCAAGGCAACCCTTGAACATGGAAACAGAAATAGTGAGGATGGCACTGATTTCATCCATATACTTTTGGTAAGTCTGACAGTGCAACCCAGCACATTTAGTGCTTGTGGCCCCTTTTGTAAGAGAAATAAAAAAAAAACTAGACAAACTTTAGAAAGAGCTAGGGAAAAAGCATTACAATAAACCTCTTGCGATAATCTGCTTTATGTACAAAAAGAAACTTGATTTGAGTGGAGTGGTGTCTTACCGGGGAGAAGGTAGGGATAATAAAGGACTCTTCATCTAGCAGGGAAACTTGTTACTGATGGTGGGAGACTGAAAACGGAAGAACTCAAATGAAAAGCTACGTGTAAGCATTCAACATGAATACAAACAAGCCTAAGGACAGAATGTCCAGGGAAGTGGTATATTCCCCATCTCTTAACATTTCCACATCAAGAGTGTAGCCTCACCTGTAAGACATGTTTTAGTCAAACTCTAATTACTTGGCTCAGTCAGAGCAGCTGTATGAATTCTTGTTTACGTTTTTAAAAGGATCTGCTAAAAGTGCTAGCGGCAATTTCTGGTTTTGAATTCTATTGATTTCTGAAAAAGATTTTGGTTCTCATATGCTCCACAGACGGAGTTTCAGAGTGACTTACGAAATCATGCACTATTCACAAAATGTTTAAGTTTAAACATGTTAATCACTGATCATTCTGATCACCTTCTAAACTGACTGCAGTTTACTGCCTCATCTGGACTTCTGGCAAGACGAGAAGCATGGCAGCTACTTGAAGGAGAGCCCAGATAACGCGCAGTTCATGTCCCACTTCTGAAGTTTGTATTTCTCTATTCCAGTACTAAGCATACAGACACACAGAGATATGACCAATCCCAATACCGAAGGAACTGTCATGGAAAGCAACCTGCAAGTCATGAAAAATATTACTGTACATTTTGTAATGTACATTGCAATGTGCACATTGTAAGGGCTACAACGATGCCTACTGAAGGCAATACCTCTTTTTCTGCCTCTTGTTATTTGTTTCTGCCTTCTCTTGTACTTTTGCTCTCTCACGTTACTACCAGTAACGCACCTTTGTTTGCATTTGCTGTCTGTCAGGTGGAAACATCTTCCTGTACCCCTCTGCAATTCAAAATTCAGCTCGAAAATGTTTCTTTCACAATTCTTTAATTGTTCTAATCATCTAACTTGATGATTTGGCATTGTAAAAGCTCAAGAATAGTTCTCTGTTGTCTGAAACCATGTAATTCAGAACAGTATGTGGCCTGACATGTTTGGAGATAAGACTGCTATAAAAGTTGTGATACACAGTAGGATTTTGATCCTATGACCTTCCTTTCCTCCTGTAAACCACCTCTCAGACCCCTCCTAATCCATCCTCATCCATAATTTTCTACTTCCCCATGTTATACCTTCAGAGAAGAGCTTCATTTCATTTTCTGCTGTACATTTTACTTCCGAAAAGGGGCACATACACGTAAGTGTTATGTGGACAATAAATCATAAACATTGCTTGATCATATGAGCTGAGGTTAGCTGATAGCCAAGTCTCTTGGGTGAATTTACACAAGCCCATTTCACTGATTCTACAATCTCATTTGCTCTCCTGGAAAATGTTAAGCAAAAGGAATTACGCAGACCACAAAATGCTGGCTGAACGGTGGTCTGAGCAGGGAAAGCTTGTGTTTTCTTAATGAGCACCTGCTGTAAGAGATGCTGCCAATATCCTGTGCAGATGACACCAGACAGAGAGAGTCAGGTATTGATTGGTGCCTCCAGGGTGTGTGAGGAATTGTTAAAGGTCTCCTGAAAGCACAGCCCACAGTATTGCCTTTGAGATTTGTGAGCTGCCGGTAATAGCATTCCCCCTGTAGTACCCACTACATAGATCTGCAGTGCCGCAGAGCAGAACCAATAAGCAGCTTTCCAGAAACAGAGATGCAAACTAACATCCCATTTACTAACACTGTCACTTTAAAGGAGATATAGATTAAATAAAGCCCAACTCACCATTTCTGAGTAGGCAGATTGTTGTGGGTAAGACACTTCCTACTGTGTTGACTTCTTAAATCTACTGGTGCCTGCTCAAAAAGAGCTGAAACTGATTATATTCGATGTGCTAAATGTCACTTAGTCATGATATGTGATGTTTCTTCCTGCCTCCCGTGGATAAGAAGAAAACAGACTGAGCTATAATCATTTTGTACCTTGAGAGAAAGTTCAGCCACCAAAGGGCCAAGGGAAACGTTGCCAAGCTGATGGGGATGGCAGGAGGAGGAAAGGATGGGGCAAAGGGAAAAATAGTGCATATCTGAATTGTCATGAGAGCTTTAAGGAACTGCATTTAAAGAACTAAGATATTTCAGGGAGATAAAACATTTACTGATGTGATGCTTATATTAAAATTGCAACCAGACTGGATACAGGGGTTTGGTATAGTTTTGGGGGTTTGGCATGACATTAAGAACAGATAGGCTGAGACATTTTTCACCTTCAGTTGCAACCAACAAAGTAACTGCAAAGTTGATGTGTGCTCAAGAGCAAGATATTCTAACAAATATAGTTTTTTTTTGTACACCCAAGAAAAAAAAAATAGCAGCACCAAAAAGACTATAAGCAAGCTCCCCTGACTTGAGTTGACCTTACTTGCAAATAACTAGGAGAAAAAAGTCTAAATACTCCAAATTACTTTCCTAGATGTTTATCGTACTTGGAAGAAAAAGAACAAACACTGGGCAGGTTTTTCTTGGGTGGTGGAGGAGAGAATTTAGGATGACAGTAATTACAGTAACAGGTACACATGCATGTACAGTAGAAGGACACGTACCTCTGCATAAAATGCTCTCAAGCTAGGCAGTGACTAGCAAAGTCACCTCAGAGCCTCTTAAATATAGAAATACTGATACTAATAAGCAGGTGGATATTTTGAACCTGAGGACAAGGCCTAGCAGCCCTCAACCTCTCTCTGAAAACAGAGTTTTTGTTAAAATCTCTGTTAATCTCTGTTAGACAACTTGACTCCCTGCAGTGATTTCATAAATATTTTGGCAGAACACTGTTAAAACAATGCTTGTTTCTATGCTAGCCTTATGTTATGAACATCCCCCCTCCGCCACACACACCCCCAACAACCCAACCCCAAAGAAAATAGAAGTTGGAGCCCTGTGCTGAGAACATCATTTCAGCCAACTTTACCAGAGGGATAAACCTCGGCCAGAGAGTGCCCATGGTGGGCAAGCACAACAGCTAGGGTCCATGAGGAAAGATGGATTACTGTATAGGTGACCATTATTTCTGCTCATTGTAAACGGCAGATCTTCACTACTTCATCTTTCACAGAAGCAGAGGCTATTCTTTTTTCTTGCAACAGGTCAGATGTCTACAGTTATGGCCTCTAGACTAGACAGGAAAACAGGAAAACTTGTATTGAGAGTATTCCCGTTCACATGGCTGTCTTCAAAATCTCTGACCTTTCAATAATCAGAGAAAACACTCAACATGTTTAACCACAGAAAACTCAGAGTGTTACTTTTGACATAGCCATAATCACTTGAGACAGTGTTTTTCAAAGGCCTTTTGGCGTATCTGCATTTTCAGTGTTTTGTGACTCACTCATTTAGATCCACTGATACTGGCAATATCAAGAGCTGTATTATGGAGAGTTGGCCAGAAACAAATCACACTTCAAGAGAGGTTATGTTGTTGCAGCTTAAAAATTCCACTGGCCCATCTGAAGTAGTGCTATCCGTGCAATTATCATTACCAGAGTTAAACCGGGCATGCAATGGCATGAACATTTTTGGACAAGTGTGGTTACAATACAGGCACAATTTGCCACAGCAACTTCCTTGGACTGATGATGTCTCTCTCCTCCCCTTCTTCCCAAGGCCTCTGGGCCGTGGCATCAGTGCTACATGTACATACTATCTGTGTGGAGGGGCCATGCAGTAAGTAGGATCATGTGATAATGCAGGTGACACACATTCACAGGACTGCTGCATGTCTGGCCACAAAGTGTCTTTGGACAGAACCTGGCCAGTCACTTGGGCACCACCATGTGCTGAGACTGTGGTGGATAGGACCAAGGAGTCTGCACCAGGGCGCTCTCCTCTGTGCTACCACAGCTCCTTGACAACAGAGCTGAATATCATGGACCAAGGAAAAGCAAAGGTTGGAAGAAGGGAATTCAGGTCAGACCTTCATGTCAGACCATAATTCAACTGGCTAAGTTTTAATTACTCATTAATTCTTGACACATTTCTTTTACTTTTTTCTAAGTCAATGTCACCAGTTAAAAGCCGTCTTTCCCAAATACCATCTTAACTTTGGGTTCCATGACCAAGCACTTCAGGAGAGGATTTTCAAAAGCGCACAGTCACATAGGAACAGAGGCAAGTATAAGCAAAAATTCTCAGATGCTTCAGGTAGACACTGGAAAGCAACATTCAGCTGCATTAGAAGTCAGTGGGTTCACCTAAGTGGTTAAGTTTACAATCAAGACTTGGGATCCCAGACTTAGCTGCCGCACAGTTTAGGAGCGTGACTGCAGACCACGCAAAGGTGCCTGAGCTAGCTGCAATTCAGCTTGGGCAGCAGCAATCGCCACATCACAGAAGAACAGGCTACGCAAACCAGCCAAGGCCCCTGTGCATGAACTTTTGGTGCTGTAGGTGCGCTGCCACGTCACTTGAGCTCAGTGGATAAATGTCAGTTTCGTTATCTCTACAGGGCTTGTAATCTCATCCAAACATACCTAAATCAAGACTTGACATTTCAACGGAAGTCGAGAGAAATATCCCTGCACATCCCAATACACATTCACGAACAGAATTTTCAGTTTAACCTGTCTAGTCCTAAGAACTCATTTTGGTACACAATTATGTTAAAAAAAGCACAGTTCTCTCTAATAACCCTTCCCCTTGCTCACTCCTAAATCCAGATCCTTTTTGCTTTTTTTCTTTCCGAAGACATATATCATGGTAAATTTTCTCAATTTTACACTCTACCCTTTTAAAGGTCAGGGTACAATGCTATGTTTATAGAAAACTCATAGTTATCAACACATGCGATGCATTGAAGAGAAACCATCAAGGTATTTATATCATTTACTGCAAATTTGTTTGCAGTCTCATTCCTCTTATACTGCTGGGTGATGCACTAACTCACAAATTAAACATTAACAGTGATAGCAAACGATTTACTAAATAGAAATTATAATGATTATAATTAAATTACAGCAGTACCTGCTGTTGCATATTGGCATTTATGAGACCTGTATTGATGAATTTTAACACTATCGTGTGTTAGAGATACCAACTAATACTCAAATCAATACAGCACATGAAAATCAGTAATAATTACTTTGTCATCTAATAGGCTTTTCAGTAGTTGCAACATTCACCTTTACCTTTGAGATTGTATACTTACACCTATTAAATTCAGATCAAGAGAGGCAGTATAACAATCTAAGTAAACTTTTCTGTAAAAGCCAAGCTCAGCAGAGAAGCCATATTCTACCATGACTTCATTTTTCTGCGATGTCTCTAACTCATTCTCATCTTCCACAGATTGGATGGGAGAGCAGCTATGAACCACAAATCACCTTCATGTTTAATTTATGGAAATAAAACTCTCTCTGCTCTGACCTATCCTTTCTTGGTTTTTGTTCTGATGGGCAACAAGGTGCTTCTGAAACTGAACTGGCTCTTTAGCAAGAGATTTATTTACTGCAGTGCTACAAGGGCAGCAACTGTGCTGGCCTGATGGAAGCAGACTGACCTCTGTGCCACCTCCAAACTCGTCCTGCTGCCATCTCTGCACTGTTGCTTCAACAAACCAGCTTCGGTCAGAACATGCTGTCAGAACTCTACAAACAAACGAGAGAGCCATTTTGGGAAATCCTGGTTCTCTCCCAATCACAAATCCTTACAGGGTCAGGGATGCTTTGTGAGACCAAGTTTCCCCCTGTGGCCCTGTCACTCGTGATCCATGTACGGCCTAATGAAAAACCAGAAACACTGGAGAGCATGTCGTGGCACACTGACACCAGGGCACCTTCCACCTCTAATCTGACCATAGGCATTCGCCTGCGTATCAAATGACGGCTGCTATCCGGTGCTTCTTCAGTGCTGCTAGCAAATGGATCGGTACTCAACACCCAGTTTCTCCTGACCTGAAATCTACAGTACAAATATCTCTGAGAAAGAAAATATTCCTGCTTACTTGAAGGCTGGCAACTACATTTTCCTCTCTTCAGTGCAAGATCACCTAGTTCAGATTACAGGTTTGCTAATCATGCAGTGTAAGAGCTCAATATTTCTGAGGATATTTTCCTTCAATTTCACTGCTTTTTTTGTTTTTAAATCACTCAGTGGCTATCTGCCCACTTTCACAGACACCCAGAATCAGATCTGAAGGTGCTCAGTTCTTACAGGATTGCTTCCTAAGGGTTATGTACTGGCCATTTAATCTATTGAAAATCTGAATATAAAGATAGAGAAAAAACAAGGTCTTTTCCAACTCTTCAAAATAAAATACAAATTTAAAACTCAGTAAAGCTACATAAAGTAAAAAACCTGCCTAATACGTATAAACAGGCAACACAGCTTTATACAGCAAAAGCAAGTGATGCAGCTTTCCCCGGAAGACTGGCAGTAATCAGACTGAAATCTCATTTCAAATCCTCTACACTGCCTATCTCAGATCAGTGCCAGGCAATGCTGTTAAAAGCGCTCAGGACTGCAAGCCTGCGGATTGCAAGCCTGCAGAGCAGTCTCTTAAGGATCACCTTATTAACTATCATCTGTCATCATAATTCAATTATTTGGTGCCTACTATTTCTACTCAGGATTGTTTTTCAACACCTGTGGTAGTGGATCACTTACCTAGATGGCATTTTACTTCACTTCTACAATTCTAATCTATGGGCTAACAGAATTGTTTTAGCAGTCATGAATTCAGAGGCACACACAAAGAGCTTTATTAGAAAATAGCCTCTTTTTTGATGCTTTGAAAAGAAACATCAAAACTGAATGTTTCTCTTTTTCTTTCCTTTTTTTTTTTTTTTTTTTTTTTTTTNTTTTTTTTTTGTAAATTTGTTAATCAGGTTAGATTCAATAAAAAGGGTAGTACTCCATTATCACAGTTTATTTAAACTAGGTATCAAACACAGAACTATGCATAAGCTGCTTTTTATGCCAAAACGAAAACAAATACAAATCTCTGGATTCATCAGTCATTTTTCAAATTAGTCTATGAATTAAACAAGCCTGTTCATACGAGGTATTGGATCACGCTGTTCAGATCTGACGTAGGTCTCGGACCACAGGGTCCTTGCCCTGCGCCCTTGTATGGCCTGCTGTGACCCACTGCCCCTCTCCTTACTGGAGATCCAACAGCCCCAAAGGCTTTTCAGAGATGTTTTTCCTCTAGGGAGCTACACAACCGACTGATACGTGGTGACACAAGGTGGCCTTTTTAAAACAAGGCAGCTTTGCTGGCCATGCAGAAAGCAGTGAGCTAAAGCCTCTGGGTGAGAGGAAAAGCAAGGTGTATGCAGGTGTGTGTATGCTGGCAGCTGCACCAAAATCAAAATCTCTGACCTAAGAGGTTTGGTACTCCCTCCTCCTGCACTTGCACTTCTTAAGCCAAGGCAAAATTTTCACAGTTTTGTGACTTTTCTTTCCAAGCTCTGGTCACGTTATTTGAACATTTTTGGCCTCTTGCGGCTGCTTGACATTATAATTTAATGGCCATCCACGCATCCCGAGAACGCCCCTGCCTGGCGCTCTGCCGGCGAGGCCTGGACGACCAATGCTTGCTCCTTCCACACTCTCCTCTACTATAGAGCAGCATATTTTCTTTCACAGGAGATCATGATATTAAAGTGAGTGGAGTAAGCTGAGCTGCTTTTGATTTTCATAAACATGCTAGAGAAATTCCCATCATTCCCCGTAGTGGGCCTTTAAACCTCCACAGAGCCTCTTCTCTAAAAGCAGAAAGGGTCATGTATTTTTACTTGATTAAAAGGGAAAACAAGGTACACTTGTCATACCAAATGAAAAATGCCTCATTTTATGCATTTAATTTACCTAAGAATTAAGGTTAAGGTAAAAAAAAAAAAAAGGTGAGAGAGAGAAAAAAAAGAAAGCAAATGTGTTCAAAACAGACAGCACAGGTACACAGAATCACAGAACTGGTAAGGCTGGAGGGGACCTCTGGAGATCATCTAGTCCAACCCTCAAAACAAGTGGTCCGTACGGGGTTGAACCCGCAACCTTGGTGTTATTAGCATCATGCTCTAACAAACTGTCCCTACATTTATAAAAGTCACAGGAAGGAAAACACTGAGAAAACATTACCCTTAGTGTGGTTACACTACAGTAACACCAGAAAGGTGCCTCTTTCCCTTTAACTGTGTTGCTGCTTCCCTCCTAAAAAGATGATGATAATGATTTCAGGCCTCTGCCTGCCTTTTGCTCCTGGTGGAAAAGCTTAACATTCAGCGCCAGGTTTTGCGCACACACTGATCCCTCCGAGCCAGCTTTCTGGCTGGTCGCTAACACACACTGGGTTGCTCAGCGCAGCTTATGGAGAGCGGCTGATTTACCTCTTGAACTTCCTGACACTACTGGATCTTCCAGTGAAGACTTGTAAAGAGAAAACAAAGGCAGATGATTAGCTATTCCACGTGTTTTTTCCACATGTGAAGCTACAAAGGATGAACCACTTCCAGCTACAGAAGCTGTGGGTCATTTGTGCTCCACCAGCTCACTGAACGACTCTTAAATCACTCCAGATCTGTATTACGGGAAGTGCCCTTCAATCGTATCTCATGCCTTTCCTCTGCCGAAGCAAAAAGTGCCCCAAGAGGTGTTCAACATTACCTGTTGAATTGCTGTAAAATTACAATTTCTCTCTTGTTATCTGTTCATAGGGGGTCTCTTGACAAAGCCCACTTGGGCAGGGTTAAGTAATTTCTGATGCCTCCCCTATGGCTGGTTATTCGGAAACCCAGCCACACACCTGCAGTTAACATTAATCACAGATGCCAGTCTGACTCCCACAGGCCTGCAAGTCTCTGGCAGCTTTATGAATTAATTGTTACAGCAGGAATCTCATTTCTGGGAATGATTAAAGGTTTCCTTTAAACATTTTTTCCCAAATTTTTGAAGGAACAGGAACACAGGATCCAGCTTCTGACACCAGTGATAAATTCCTACTTGTATGCATCTACCTCTCTGGCAGATCTGTCCTTACCACCTTCTTTTTAGACCAAGCTCAAATGTTTCTTCTAAGATTATTCACATCTTCCATCATCTAAGCATAGCAGTTTGATAGCTTACAAGAACTCGCTAATCGCCTCTGGGTTATAGAGAGAAAGGATAAAGCACATACCTTTTTTTTTTAAAAAAAAAGCAAAGTCCATGAAAGCCTGGTTGATCTTTTTTTTTGGATCTTTAGTTACTGTTCTTCCAGAGGAGGCTTTGTATTTGAAATTAAGAAGGGTTTGTGCTACAGCTCAATTTTCCGAGGCACGTATCAGCTTACTCTCCCTTTTAGTGATAGTCTTCACAGGTCAGGGTACCTAGAGGTACTTTTGATTGGGGTGCATTTAAAGTCACCCAGAGATTCACACATTTTATCCTGTTTTTGAGGTCTCATTTTGAAATCTCCTCCTACTGATTTAAGCTACTTTTTAGCTTCTTTTAATGTTATATATTCTCCTCACTAAAATATAAAGACCTTCAATTTGGAAGGGAAGATTCAAACTGCCATCCATACTTCCACAGAACCTGGCAACTGTGGTTCTGGGCCTGCGAGGTGAACACTGCTGATGCAGCTGCTGAGAAACACTTTACCATGGACCACCACCACCTGGGGCACTACCACTGGGGCAGCTGTGCTGCTCTGCTGTATCCTGTTACATGACACACTTAGCACTTGTCCCAAATAAGCACAGGAATTGTCTTGCTTCCTTTTCACCCATCGAATCCCCAGTCAGTCTGAAGCCCAGCTTACTGATTTTGCAGAAGTCCTCATCTCTTTCATACCCTAGGATATTATGTTTTCTCTTTCTCCACGTATCAGCTAAGGATTCAGATGTGTTTTTAAGATCTCCAACCTGGAGTGCAAAGCGAGCCCAACTCACTGCACTTCTCTGGTTACCTGTACCAACTTCTTCCTCCCCTTCCTTTTATTAGGATGGGAGCTGGGACAGAGCCAAAAGGCAATGAAGACCACAGTTAAACTGCATGGCTGGGCAAAGATCAGGGCTAGCACTTTTCCATCCCTCCTCTCCCATCTACCCACAAAAGTCACAACCAAAATACTTTTATCATTCATCACTTTAGATTTCAAGAGTCTGTGAACAGCATTTGCAACTGGGATGGCATCTTCTGAAAGGAAACTGTAAATCCAAATGCCTAGGCACACAAAAAGAGCTGGACTCCAGATCTGGACTTACTGCTCTGCAACAATCGACTCTGTAACTGTTTCCATCTAGCCCTGGCATTTTATTCCTGCTTACAAACTGAAGAGAGAGCTTACATTTTCCAGCCAAAGCTTGGAGACCCAGACTGAGCCCTATTTTTTCTTTTCCAAAAGAACTATTCACAACTCAACCCCTATCGCATTAAAATGAAAACTCACTTAAGACAGAAAACCATCATTTTCTTTGACACAAAGAACAACTAAGCATTGAAAAAAAAATATACCACCTGCTACCTACCAGCGTGAAATATGACTTCTGTATGACTGAGAGAAATATTCTACTGTGCAGGTAGATCAAGGAGA
The DNA here is from genome assembly GCF_003343005.1 of Rhea americana. Lineage (NCBI taxonomy): Eukaryota > Metazoa > Chordata > Aves > Rheiformes > Rheidae > Rhea > Rhea americana. The sequence continues at coordinate 603,594 of NW_028186348.1, read as the reverse complement.
TAATTAACAGATGGATAGAATAGTGTATATCCATATATAATATTACTATTAAGGCTACCAAGCCTCAAAACAACAGCCTGCCAGTGGTTTCTTCAAAACCCCTGTTGCCTCACAGACGTGGGGCTGCTCCTGCAGCAGAGATGACAGGACACCCACACACAGCTCAACCATGACAACCAGCCTGGCTACTGCACAGCCCGCTTACAGCCACGCCAGAAAAGCTCCCTCTTGGGCACCCTGTTCCAAACAGGCCTCTAGAGACAGTTACTAAGAAGTTTGTTTCTGTTCAGGAACATGGTATCCCACTAACTTTGCTGTAGCAATCTGGTCCATTTTTGCACATGGACAAGTTCTCAAAAACAAAGGAACTTTGGGTCCTTTCTCCTCTGGAAGCATTCAGGGAAGCTCGGAGACGTTCGCCAGGACAAACAGACACAGAAGCAGAGACTAAAATACCATCTCATCTTGTACAAACAGGGAGTTTAGTAATTAATGAAATCTTCATTTTCTCTAATCACCAAATGCATGTGTGAGGGAAAACCATCCCATACTTCTGAAGCTTACAAAAACCACGATGGCTTCCTGATGTACTGTGAGAAAGTGTAGAAAGAATAGCAGCAGGAAAAAAAACAGATGATCTGTGACTTTCACAGGCACCTTATTTCCACCCTCATTGCATTATCACTTCTCCACGATACGCTGCCACCAGGCACTCGCATGCGCTCACCAGCATCAGGATCTTTTGGCCTCACATGCATACATGCAACCTATCACAAAGGCTTGACTTCCAAAATATCCTCTGATCAAGGATAAATACAACACGGCAGATGAGTTGCACCACAGTTTGCTAGTGTGTTATTTATTAACGCATTAAAAAAAGTTAAGGCAATCCTGTCACACCTAACTCACTGCTGAATACTGGTTCAGGTTAATTCACAACAGCACTTGGCCCTCTCCTGATCCTTTTTGCAGGTCTTCCATGCAGGCAGCCTAAGAAATGACTAGTTATGTTTGCTGTTCACAACAACATACTTTGAACCAACACAAAATACAAATCTAACTGCTGGCAAAGGTGATGGACAATAGTACAAGAGGTGTCAGCCAGCCGCGAAGCTGCTCAGTCTCCTCAGCAGACCTGCAAGGCGATGGGGAGCGCGGAGAAGCAGAGCTGCTGGGGGGCCGGTGTGGGCAGAGCCTAGGAGAGCGATCATTTGCTTCGAGAGGATTTTTTTCATTGAGGCATTAAGTCTGGGGAAATGCAGGTTTCCCCTTCCAGAGAAGCACTGGAAAGCAGTGATACATTTTGTCTTCACAATGTTTCTGGACAGCTATTATCTATATACAAAACAAATACTGTCTTCTCCCTATCCTCCAATATTATTTTGTTGATCTCATCTCTGTACTAGCCCTTTTCTTAACCATGCAGGTATTTATTCACATGGGAAAGAGCCTGTTTAATTATGCAAACGTACAAGGTAGACTGCATTCACATCAAAATCTACATTGGAAACGTGCCCATTATCTGTTAAAAAATGAAGGAAGCAGTAGCCTTGTCAGAACTAGCAGAGCAACACTGGCACAGTGTACCATGCCTTAGGGGATTAATGTTGTGTAGCATGTATAACAAGATGAAATATGACCATTATTTTGAAAATTAACATCAGAAAACAAAGTTTAGAGTTTCAATCTAAATTTATTTCTCATTTTAATTTCAGTTATTTTCCTAAACGAAGCCTGCAACATTTTGATGTAAATTATAGTCTTCAGTTAAGTCATTCATTTCAGGTGTGACAATAAAAGTAGTATGTTTTAAAATTCACTTTAGAGCTAACATTAGGGAACTGTAGTGTGTGACTGAAACGGCTGCTGCTTTCCATGCATTTGCCTTTGAAAACACCTATAAAAATAGTAAGGCTAGAGAAATGCTGTGGTAAATGAAATTGCTTTCTCTGGACTTGTTTCTGGCAGACCTGGCTGTATAAAGGGAAAGATACTGATTTTTAGGAACTGTCCCTGTTTATGAGAAGGTTAAATATAGACAAGAAAAAGCACATTGTTCCTGGACAAGAAAAGCATGCATATTCTCAGGAACAATTTGCATAGGATCTTACCCACTAACCTAGAAAAACAAATGGTGTAGTCTAATGCACTCAGAAGAAGAAAAAACACCAACAGCAAAACATTTTTATCAAGGAAAAACCCAAATATCACAGAAACTCTGCCATCCTCTCGTACTTCTTGAAATCTTCCCTTTGCTTATTATACTTGCCAAACTTTTTAAATTAAAGCCCGGCGTAGCAAGCTGACAGCGCACCCGGGGGCAGAACATCCCCCAGCAGCGTCCCCTCCGGGCACGTCCCCCGGGGGACGCGGGGAAGGAGGCAGGAGAAGGGGTCTCGGGCTGGAGGGGGGCACCCCAGGCCGCAGGAGCCCGCAGGCAGCTGGGTGCAGCAGGCTCTGCTCACAACCTGCTTGGCAGTGAGCCCACCCGCTGATGTGCGTAAGGACATCATGCATGGATTAATGTTTTAATAAAACCCTCCCCTCCTATCAAAGGAGCATTAGGAAGGTGGTTATAAGCAGGAGTTAGGATAGATCTGTGGAGGTGACTAATTCAATGAGTGAGTGTAAACAGGAAAGAAAACAGCTGCGCGCAGCTTGGTTCAGGACCAGGGAAACTGCTGTGTCAAAGCAGTTTACCATCAGAGGCAATGAGGTATTTAGAGAAATCAAGGGACGTACTTGTTCCCTCTAACAAGCTCAGTACTTAGATGAGGGAGGAGGCCACAGACATGCTTTTATGCTACCGCTGACTTGCAAGGGTGTCTTGGGCAAGCTGCAGAACCACCTGCCCTCTCTAACACTAGCACAGCGCCTACCACAGGGCTTTGCAACCCAAGAAAGCAAGCATCAGCCACCTGAAGAACACTACTACTGCTGCTAAGATGTCAAGGTTCATGCTTTCTGCCTTTGGAAAGGAGCCTGGGACATGAGCAACCTTTGATTTAAATACTGTGATCTTCACCAGCACCTGGAAGGCTGCCAGATCTTTCCTCTTCTCCAGGAACCGGAAGGTGTAGCAAGGAGACACCTCATGTTGTACCTGAACTTAACCTGGAAGAGCTCTGAGGAGGAAGTGGAAGAAAGTGGTTATCCAGTCCTACGTTACAAAAATATCCAGTTGGTCTAGATCCCCGTGTATCAGGGTGCTAATAGCTCTAAGGACATTACTAGCAGACGAATGCAACTACTTAAAAAATTTCTGTGGTTAAGGAGTATAAAATAATTCTTTGGAAACATTCAAAGAATACATGAATAAGGCTATAATAGTAAATGCTTTATCAGTACTTCTGTATTTTTGCTATTTTTCCTCTTGTTTTAACAGAAAGCAAGGAAGGTGTTCGTTTCAAGCTTACACTAGTGCCTCGCCAAGCACCTGGCCACAAGAGAAGAACTGCTGACACCGGGGATACAATTCTCTCCTACTCCCACAGGCTGCAACTCAGGCCTTGGACAGGCGGCTGGAATCCAGCAAACATGGGAGAAAGGGTGTAAGCCTCCTGCTTTGTTCTGGGACACCCCAAACAGACTGACCAGTACAAGGACTTGTCATTGTATTTTCACTGACCTCTATTTATTGACGTCAGCTCCATTGCTAGCATCTTGAAAACAACCTCTCTGACATAAGGTATTTTATTGATGAGGAAAATTGTGGCCCTGAAATGTCACCCAGAGCTGTGACAAGTTTTATCAAGCAGGAACAGAAGCCACTTCTGCAAACACTGAGGCCTGTTTCCCTAACCTTTAACATATCCCTGTTCTCCTAAGCAGTGCCCAGTCCTCTTGCAGACTCACAGTTCAGCTTGGGAAGCAACTGGCTACATTTCCCAGCAATTATCCAGCATATGAGTCTGGCTTAGATACATCTGAACAGAGCTTCCCTCACATGACCCAAAGCTGTCCTAAGGAGGTCAACAGCTTCACCGTAGACACGCCACAATACTGACACTCTCAGTGGCTAAGTGCTTAGGCAGATTTGACCACCTTCTGCCTTCCAAAGTCTAATACTTAAACACAAATACTGACACATTTACACTACTGTATGCATTTCATCGCATTTCAGTGCGGTTATGGCTGCACAGGGAATGGGGATGAAGATGAATGTAATGGTGGCAAAAATAAATATTTATTAGAGACTTGGAAGCTGCAAACTTCTCATTAAAGGACCTCACAGTGGCATGCAATCTGTGTCATACTCTGCTCTAAAACCTGCTGTATCTTAACAGCTGCACACAAATCCAGCCTCCCCTCTGCTGCCACTTTAACACATGAGCTGGCAGAGCCGACAGGCTAGAAACCAACAGCCCATTTCCAGCTACTGATTTTATTCCAATTACGCTTAATACCCATATTTCTATACTCACCTCTTCTTCCAGCTCGTTCCATTCTGCCATCCAAGCTCTCCTGTTCTCCTGCCCTGCTCTCTGTAGCCTTATTCGCCCACCAGTCCCTTCTTCCACACCACTGATTTGGCACTGGCCTGGGAGGTAGCCCAGCAAGGGGACAGAGGAGCTCACGTCCCTGCGTAGGGAGCAGTGCAGCAGGAGGAAGGGTGCTGGGCGCAGTAAGGCAGCCCAGAGGCTGCCCAGAGCTGTCCTAGCCCTGTGCTCTTGGCAGGCTGGGCCAACACGACAGGGCAGGGCTGCGCAGAACCCACTGCAAGCCAGGAAATGCTGCCCTGTCTGTGGACATGAATTTTCCTGGACGTGCCACACACAACACAGCGGCTGTTAGGAGAGCTAGGAGGGCACAGGGCTATAGGGTGCCAGGAGCACACGTGGCAGCAGCTGACTTTGCAGCACAGGGGAGCACTGGGCAATGCACGTGGAAAGGGTGCGAAGGGAAAGGTCTGCTGCGCTGCAAAGAGTCTAGACAGAGTCCAGACTCCATAGTGGACATGAAAAGCACTCTGGACAAATAAAAGAGTTCCAAGTACATCTTCCACTGCATCCAGTCGTTTATGTGAAACAATTTAAAAGGCCCTTTACGTGGCTTGTACTCACTAAGAGCCTCTTCTGACATGCACAGCTATTTCCCTTCCCCCATTTTTGCTTTCACTCTTATATATAATATTACTACCATCAAAAGCCATTTAATTTCAATTTTATAGCTTGCTTGGACTGAATGTAATCAAACCAGAGGCTGTGAATGAATGAAAGTTCCTCCTGTGAACACCTGTCATATTTTTGAGCTAGGTGGGCAATGTTCAGTTATACATGCAGGTACTTCATATGCTTTCAAAGAGTTTATCTGTCTATGCCAGGTATGAAGTCAGTCCAATGAGCTGAAACTAAAGTAGAAGCATTACACTGGCCTTTGTTTTTCCAGAAAGAAAAATACTATAAAACTTTAATTTCTAGTTAATCAACATACTGGAAAATAAATGAATCACACTTTTTTTAGTGCTTACGTGGTTTAAAATAGCAGGAAAATTATATGCTCATTTTCCCCCGGGGGTTTTCAGTTGTGGACTGTTTCAAAGATGAAACAATTTAGCCAGAACACTTTATTCCAGTATAATCACAAAGCCACAGTGGAATATGGCTGCGTAAGAAACAGCATTTCTGAGTGTTAGCAGCCACTACACAGAACTTCCTTGAGAAATGGAATTTTGCAGAAATCCTCTCTTATGCTGTTTGTACACAGGTATGATAGGATACACAGTGCCCGTGAGGGGGACCAGCCTTCACGGCAACACTCTGGAGACTTACTGGGGCAATGCTGGAAGTTATTAGAGGGGGTTCAAGCAGTATTTTACAGGGGGTTTCAAGCAGTGTTTTCTTAAGTTTTCTTTTAGTTGCCCTTCATATATTAGCTACCCAGCAAAAGAGTTCAAAGAATACGCCACAAAGATATTCAAAGGACTCATTTTTCAGGTAACTTCAGGAGCAAAGCCATAGAATTCAGCAAGTGAATGACAGAATGCAATAAAGATACTGCATTTTAGATGTATTAGGTATAACGCTTCCAAAATCAATCTCTAAACAGGAATATTAATCTCAATCTCTTCATCCCTCTTTTTGTATTTTTTTACCTGGAAATTTTGTAGATTAAGATCTGATTTAGGAATACTCAAATTTAGGAGTAGCTTCTTTGACAGACACATGGGAGATAGCTGAATCCTGACACATGGAACCACTAGATGTGCAGAGTAGCCCTAAAACATGGTTTAGGGTAGAAATTGGTATGGGAAATTTAAGTACTTTTCCCATACTGATCACATCCTTGCTAGGAGCGAACACACAAGACTGACTGTCACCCGAGAAGTCGTCCCCCCCGCCCCTCCCAGGCTCTCCATCGCCTGAGGCTCAGCACGCACGCAGCTGAACTGCCGCTCAGGAGCGGGAGTTTCCCAGGCGCGCAGCTCCCGCGTGGACGCCCGCGCCGCGAGCTGCTGCGCCCCGCTGCCGACGCTCCGCAAGCTGAGGCGCAACCACATTCGGGGGGCAGAGACCCGTTAAGCTGATCCATTGCTTAGATGTTACATTCAAAAACAGAGGACTGAATATTGGTAAAGATATAAGTTACCACGTAAAAAGGGACAGTGTAATTTTGATTTAAGTAGCACCTATTCTGACTGGGGGGAGGTATTCCAGCTTCTGATTTAGAGTTTGAAACTTAAAAGTGGCAAACATTAAAGCATCTGCTTTAACTTTCCATGACGACATGTGCTTACAATATCATACCAAAGCTGTATTTTTATTTATTTGAACTCCCAGGTTATGAGTAGTTCTCTATTGTGAGTAATGTGCAAGATTGTGTTTAGAACAGTTCTTTAGATGGCCAACAGACAATTTTTCCCCAAATACTTTTGGTGGATTGCTCATTACAAAAATCAAGCAATTTTATGTTGTTTCTCAATTAAACAGTCTAGCAACGTCATGAGTGTTGAACATAACGAATTTCAAGTCTTAAGAGGTTTTATACTTGAAATTATGAGGTTAGTGACACTACCAGTCTCTTCCCTAGCCAAAGCTTATTTTTGATTTTCTCCTCCTCTTCGAAGGAAATAATTTATGAGGGCAATCTACTCAAAGTTGGGCTACTTTAATTCTTCGCTGATAGGAAACAATCTTATCTGCTAACATAGAACAAAATACAGCTACTTAAGTGTTTTTAGAATATGTTTTTTGTTGTTGTTGCAAAGAGATGAATTTAATACTACTGGAATGTGCCCAAATTTGACTTAAATACACCAAGCAAAGAGAGGAAACTTTGTGCAAAGAAATTTATGGTTCTCTGAGAAAGTTTTATATGCCCAAACTGCAGGTAAACATCTAACAGGGAATTAAAATTCTAAATAAAGTGTTCTTCTCAGCACTGAGATTTGAACACAGGCTTTCTTTCTTCCCCAAGTACATCCAGAATAAACAGTAAGTGCATAAAAAACTAAAGTATTTTACTGTTTCCAAAAATGTAGAATCACTGACAATTACAATATTGCTTGCAACTGAAACTCCATGCTTAGCCCTGTCTACTTGATCCAGATGTATTGCTCATCTGATACTCCCACTGCAGCAGAGGATACTTGTATAGGGCAGCCTGAGTCTAATAAAACCAGGCAAGGAAAGGTCTTCATATGAGACCGTACAACCAGCGCCATTTACGTTTTCTAAAAACAAATAATGCATAAAACATTTTACTCAATTTGGAAAGCATTACAAGGCCTCATCAGTGAGGGACCCAGTTTCTAGAGCACATAATCTCAGAGCATGTAGACCCAGAGAGGACATGTAAGCAATTTGTAAGAACGCTCCGAATCCTGGAAGCCGTCCCTCACAGCAAGTAGCAAATCTGTTGGTTCCCAGGCATAAGCCAAGAACCAACAGAGTTTAAGGACCCGTTCCCAAACAAAACACAAGCCGTTGAACACAAAGGAACTGGAAATAATGCAATACAAATACTGCTGTGCAGGACCTAGCACCCTTGGACTTCACTAAAGGTTTTCAGCATCCACCTGGCACTGACAGCGAGTGTCAATTTGTCAGTGTTAGAACATCTACTACCACTACCTAAAGGTAAATCCTACATGGAGAAGGGTTTGGGTGAAATATGAGCAACACAGACCTAAAATTTTCCTTGTGGTTAAAACTATTGTGAAACAAAACTACTAAATTACAAACAGCTAGCTCAGGGCAGGCACTTGCAGCAAGCTCTGCACTCACAGATCCTAGTGCAGACTCCACTATAGGTCTGTACAGTTTCAAGTCAAAATATTAAACCGGATCTGCAGGAAGTTATTTGATTGTTGGAAGGAAAACGGTGAGAATAGCAGCATTAGCTTACAATAACTTAAAGAACATGAGCACTGAAGTTAGCACAACTATCTATGATATTTTTCTCCCATGTGCCAAGAGGTGTTCGTTTTTCCAGTTTCTCATCTGTGGCTGAGTGAGAACTGGTGGAAGCAAGGAAATGCTTGTTTGCTGAAGTGCTTTAGGCTGAGGATGTAATGTCTGCAGCTTTGCTGAAGTCGAAAGACATAATCCTAAATGCTTCTATTAATAACTGCATGAAAGGAGTATCTTTGAACATTATGTGCTTGTAATAAGGTACTGTGATTATATTCTCAGCATGTAGTGTACCACGGATTGTCTCTCAATCTGTGTTCTCTATCAAACTTCTTAAACATCTTTCAAGTTTTTTCTAATGTATTCTAGACTGTAAATATTAATACAGAACATAGAATGAATTAAAATTCCAGGTAATTACTAGGTAAGGGAAAAACAACTTAACATTTCACCAAGAACAGAAAGAGTCTGCTGTTCTTAAATCACAGACAACCTACATCACCAATACTAGAGAAAAGTGTATGCCTCACTGTTACATCTTGCTTTCCCAGGGTGTTACAATTACACGCAAGTTCACACTTGCGTAGACTGAAATTCCGGGATTAGAATGCAAGTTAGTTTTGTAGTTAATTGCCCATGAACTAGGTATATGCCTGTCCTGCTATTTCAAGCTATCACTCAAAATTCAGCAAGAATTTCCTTTATTTTCTGCCCTCTCTTTAGGCTTACTCTCTGAACTGCAATAAAGCTTTCACTAAAATTGAATGTTTTACCAGAATAAAGAATAAAAACTTCTAGCTTTACCATCCAAGTAATCTCTGCAAAGTCACTCTAATGTCAGAAAAACAATTTTAAAAGGAAAAAAAACTGTGTGTGATACAAAAAGAAGTGTTTTCTTAGGACATTTGTTTGCATCACCTGCAGGTCCCAAGGCAAGAACCTGGAGCACAAGTCAGTCAGGTTAAATAAGCCACAACCTTGTCTAGGTGGAGGAAGAGCGCAGAGACAGTGACGGCCCTGGTAGGTAGGGTCAAGGACCTAAGCTAAACACCCCATTAGGGATCCCAGGCAGAGGAATCTCCAGACACTCTCCTCCATCAAGAGCTGGGATGGGGAATGGTGCTGGGTACCCTGAGGTCTTATTGTTCTCAGCAAAGCAAAGAAATCTTGAAATTTCAGGAAAACTTCAGGAAAGAAAGCAGTTTAATCTGTGGTTAGATCTGGCTGTGGCTCAGCCTTGTTGCAACTCATTCTGCATAGTCCACGTAACACAACTTGAACTAGCTGAGATAGCTTGGGTTTGAGGGTGCATTAATTACGTAGCACAGATCAAGTCCTGAGAAGGAAGGAAGGGTTTCTAAAATATTGGCTACTGCACGCACAGGGGGAAGAGGAAGAGAGGAAGAGTGGGAAAACCACCACCAACAAAAAAAAAAAAAAAAAAAAGAAAGAAAAGGCCTGAGGAACAATCCTGAGCAATGCTGTTTCAGAAAGCAGTGAAAGTTAGTGAAGAAATCTAATTCAGGAGCAATGCTGTTTCAGAAAGCAGTGAAAGTTAGTGAAGAAATCTAATTCAGAATGAACTAACTTCAGTCTTACAAGCTGGTGCAACCTGACTCATCAGTGGAGGTGGTCCAGCATAGACCAGACATGAATTTGGTCTAGCTTATTATCTCCCTGCTACCTCATTGCTCAGTAATGGCCACAGCATGATTTTAAAGAAGTCAGAAAACAGAGGATCTGTTCTGCTCAACACAGTATAGGTAGCAGACAAATACATTGTGTAGGCTTTGCCCCTTGTGAGTTGTCTTCTATTTCTTCGCTGAGACATGACTAAGATACCTTAATACAGCTCACCACATACACTCTGCATAGGACTAAGATGCACTTAGGTATTCATGTCTAATTTACCCACATGAGAAACTTAATGCTGATTCATACCCCCTTTCTGCTTAGGGGAAAAAAATAAGTTGTGCACATGAAAGCTCACCTCCCCCACTGAAACTGGCTGTGCATGAGCAGTGAGCCACAGGGAAGGGGAATGTGTGAAAAAAGCCTCAGAAGGAAGGGGACACATGGGATAGATTGCCAAGGCTGTGGATGGGGAGAACAGTAAGTTAGCAGGAGTGAAAGCTTTGGCCATGAGGAGAGTTACATAGTTACGGGGTCCCCAGTAAAGAGGGGGCAAGTCCAAAGAAAGCCTTCCTGTAAGCACCTTCTGTTTTAGGTGCAACCTCCTTTTATTTCTATCTTACCCTACCAAGAGCAAATACTAATGTTTTTTGAAAATCACTTGTTTATTGTGGTGAGATACAGAATTTTACCAATTGGAGGATTGGAGGAGGAAAAAAAAATATTAGGAAATACTCCTGGTTATGAAATATTAATGACAGTACATCAGGTTATGCCCTGATTTACATCTCAGGCATTTGCACTGCCCAAAACCATTCCTTGTATAGCTCCAATGAAGTCACAGGCACTGTAAGAATTGCTAAGAGTGTAAGTCACTTAAACATTTTGCTATATATTTGCTGAAATATAATTGTATCTGATCTGTTAGAGACAACTTTAAACTGGGAAACCCGTATAGCTCAGCCTTCTGCATTTGGTAAGCAAAGTGGGACAGAGCATCCACTCCAGAATTAAACTATTAAAACCAAAGAAAAGGAAAAGGAGGGAGGGAGTGGAACTCGAGTATGTACACACACAAAGACCCACCTCGCACAGGAGGTAAAGAAAGGAGGGATTTGCAAGGGACTGGCCAGGACTGTGAAGACTTGGGCTGCCAGCAAAGATCGATGCACACTGCAGATGCCAGGGCTACTGCCGTAAGCCCACCTCCCTTTGGGCTAGTGCCCAGGCCTGAGGACTGCACTATGCTTGCTGCTGCTGCTCTTACAGAACTCGAAAGCAGGTGACTAACAGGGAACGGCATCCTCATCTGTACCTGCAAACCCACAGCACAACGGGGCACTGAGCTCTGGCACTGGCCTCAGATATTTTATCACAGTATGATAATACAGAGCTGCAAGGATGCTCCAAGGACCTGAGACTGAGTGTCCTTACGACACATCCCTCCACTCCCCTAAATCATAACCAGCCTCTCAGATAAGAGTTACCCTGTTCATGGTTTTAACAAGTGGATGCCTTTCCAAAATGCTCGTCTCACATGGCGATCACTGAATGCAAACAGAGACCAAACAACAGCCCAGCCACCACAAAGCTCTTATCTAAAGTTAGGGAGTGTTGGCAAAAAGACTGGCTGGCAACGGGATTATACTAACCCCTTTAAAGGCTTTTCAGTGCAGGAATTCTGGACTTCCTGATGGGGGGCAGTATTATATGCATTCACACTCACAAGCTCTACCCATAACAAGCAGTAAAAGATCAAGGAAAGCAGTGTCAAATGGGACATGCCCTGGGTCTCAATACATGTAAAAATTCTGTTTAGTGGTTATGTGAACTCTCCAGAATACTGTTTCTCAACCAATAGATCATGAGCATTAGGCAAGGGGGCACACAAGGCACTCAAAAGGTCACAGGATGGTAGAAGATTCCCCAAATCTCCAGAGAGCTTGCTCCCTGCTCTCCACCAAAACGCCTCCCTAGCAAAGCATGCTGTGTAAGCTGTTCAGTGTGCACAAGCAACTAAATTATATAGGCTTAGCTGAGCAATCATTAAAAATATGACTTCATGAGCAAGGATAAAAAATGAAGGGGAGTCATAAAAAATATTGAGTTTGAATAAATGACTGGCAATCTGAAAAAGCTGTGATATAGTCTAGTAAGTAGAAGAAATTGCAAGTGCCTTGTTTTTGGGTTGCACAAAGGTGAGAGTACTTGGTTGGTACTGTTCACAGTAGGTAATATGCAAGATGATCCAGACAATCTGCTGAAGCAGGTAATCAGCTAGATAATTTAATATGACTTAAGGAAGGACAATTATGCATTTAATGGCTAACAGAAAAGGAAAATACATCACAATTAAGGTTTTGCTGAAAGAAGTAAGACTAGACTACTTTGTGATATTACACCACAGAGAAGAAAGTATTGTGCATCATCTTAGCGCAGATGGCTTTTTGTAGCTGCAGATATAAGCCGAAGTTTGCCTTTAATATAATCACCCTCACACTGCATACTCTAGCATCAGGCTCAGATTGGTCAGTGTAGGTACAGCGCTAATTGCCCACTAAAACACATTCTCAAATTGAGAAAGGTGTGAGGAAGGCAAGTCACAAGGCTGATTCAGGGAACTGTAAAAATTCTTTCAGGAGTGAAACTTCACAGACTTGAATGAATAGGCAACTAGACAAGATCTCTTGAAAGCCTAGCACTGTAGATTCACAGGATGTTTCCTCTTCTGTAAAGAAACAAGTGAAAAAAAAATGACAACTGGTTTAAACAATAACAAAAGTTTTACTTAAAAAGCATAGGCCATCAGCAAACAGTCTGAGGCATCACGCAAGGGCGAGTCTGCAGCAGATGGCCGCTCGACAGAAAAGTGCATGAGACACCTCTGCTGGGTCACCACACAACACTTCTCTATGGAAAGCTTTTGATCTAAGATTTTTGGCATTTTGGTCTTTCATTAACTTTATAGGGGTAGAGACTGAAAGCAATACATCTTCCAACCAGCCATAGGTATAAGACAGAAAGCTCTGTACTTGAAAAGATGGTTATCAAGTTTGAAGCAGATACATGTAGGAAGGACCAGTGAGTCTAAGTATGCTACGAAGTCACCAGCATTTGCCGAAAACTCAAGCCAAATGTTTCTGTAAGGTTTATCAAAGATTAAAGTAACCCTTGAACATAATGCACATCAGCCACTGTGCACTGGTGTCAGAAAGGCAAAAGTTTCTTCTCTGCAGATTTCATGGGGCAACCACAAGCAAGGTAGGATGAAACACAGTAATGAATGAGATAGAAGAGATCTGAGATTCTCCTGCCTGTATTATTAAATTTCTGCACGAACTGTAGCAAGTGACTTCATCTCTGTGCCTCTTTCCTTATATGTAGGAAGGAGATTATGACCATTATCATCCCCATTAAAGAATTCCAAGATTTATGAATACAAAATAAATTAAGTGGCCTGTGAATTTCAATCCTTCCCTATTCTTTAAAAAAGTAACATTTGCTGATACTTTAAACATCTTTTTGGGTTTCTCACACACAGAACATCTCAAACAGTGCTTTCTGCTCCCTGAGTACACAATTTCTTGGCTCTAATTTCTTAACTAAAACCAAAAATTGAGCGAGAAAGGGAAATAGGAGTTGAGAATAATACTCTTATTACAAAAAGGTGCAGAACTAACTCTGGATGTTAAAGTAAACTACAAAACATCTACTGTAAATATAAATACACCACACTAATCCAATATTCTTAATCACAAAATTTTTATGACCGCCTCTTTACCCATTCAAAGCCTCTCAATGTTAACTAGTCCAATGGAAGCTGTTTTAAAACAAACCAGGGCCCTCAAAACAAAATCTTTTGTAGAAAACAGAGCGGGGCTTTTAGTGCTCTACTTGTGTCCAAATAACAGGACATATATCATTTTCTAACACCGTACTGCATGTACTCTTTCTCCTATTATTTAAAAGCATTAGGGCTGTTAACCTGTAAATGGGAACTCCAGAGCCAGGCAATAAAAATGCACTTAGAGCTATTTTAGCTGCACATGTAAGTAATTCAAGCTTTTAAATTATTAGAAAAGGAACTAATTGTGACAAAATGGAGAGCTTTTTTCACCTTTCATAACACACTGCAAAGGAGGGATACTGCTTCTCAAATCTGCTATACACATACCTCTGCACTGATGAAACTTTTGGTTAGGGGTGTCAACTCATACCAGAACAGATGCACAGGATAGAGCCCCTCACACGATCATAGTGACTGTAAAAAAAGGTTATACCAGGACAGCTAAATCCCTTTCCTGCACAGAAATATATTCTAGCATACGAACTCCTCTGCAATGATAACAGTTTCCATAAGAGGGAGAGGGAATCGTCTTTGCTTGTGCTGCTGTACAATAGGCACCATCCAAGACAAATGGAACAGCTCACAATTGCGCCTGCAGGCTCAGCCAGAGATCACTGCATCATTTTGTACTTGTTTCCTATTTTCAAGGTCATATTCCCAAATGCAAGACCTAGAAACAGCCCTGGAGCTGGGATGCTGACTCCAGCCCTTCACCCTAGTAACTGGGGCCACAGGCACACTTTTGGATCCTCCCCGCTTTAATCTTGTGTGGCTTGTGGTCCAAAGAGTCCACTGTGGATCAGAAACGACTCAATATGCAACATCACAACAATAATTCTTTTCTAATATTTGAAAATAATTCATATAAAACACCCCTATAAGTAACTGCTCTGATTATGCGTTCCTTTTGCCTGGTATTTCGCCTGCTAGATATTTGAGTATTTGAAGAGTTAAGTTATGAGAAGTACCTTAATGCCTTAGAAAGGGGTCTCAGACTGAGATGCATCATACTATATGATTTCAGCTAATGGAACTAAGCTAGTAAGACCTAAGGCTTTCTTAGGCAATAATTGAATTTCTTTGGTATGAAGAGCTGAACAAGGAAAACCATCTTGGTGACTGTAACACATCTTTAACAATCCCCTTTCCAGCATTCAAAACTTAAGCACTGATAGAAATGTTTTTGTCTCCATACAATGTACTGGAGCCTGCTTCCAAAACTAGTATGCATTGGCCTTAAAAGCATTCTCATGCAGTTCCTTATCTTCACTGGGCATGTCTTGTAAAACAAAGACATTGCGAAGACATTGTAAAACGTAGTATTATTTACCCATCTGACTTTGTTCAGAACACAGACAACAGCCACTCTGCAGGATGAATTTCTCTGGCCTCCCGTAATCAGCAGATAAAGTCAACAGGATCGATCCATGTTTCTCAAAGGGTGGCATTCCTCTCACCTTCAGTTAAAGCAGAAGGCAGCAGTGTAAGTCCCTGTGCTGAGGGCATGCTATAGCCAACAATGATGGCGAAGGCAAGCTTCTCCTTCAGAGAAGCTTCTATGCTTCAGCTGGAGTAAGTCACCCCTGCAGGCACTCCTCTCTCTCACCCCTTGCTAGAAAGGGGTGTCAAGGACTCACTCCAAGTAGGAACCTAATATTCTGGTGGAGTGACACTTCCTGCCCTAAATGCTCTTTCCTTTCCCATCTAACCCCTAAGAAGAGAATTCAGTTATTGGCACCACAACCACATCACCACTGTTGCCCAGAGAAGTTGTGGAGTCTCCTCCTCTGGAGTTATTCAAAACCCAACCAGACACAATCCTGTACAACGTGCTCTAGGTGACCCTGTTTGAGCAGCGAGGTTGGACTAGATGATCTCCAGAGGTCCCTTCCAACCTCAATCACTCTGTAATTCTAGGCTGTTTATTTCAGTGCAAGGACAGTGATTTCAAGCCCAGTTGAAAATATCTTTGTTCTGCTAGTAGTTTTACTTCAATTGGCACAAAGATGTGATCATAAACATCCCCTATCCCAAATTAATAGAAGCTGTATCTTTAAAAAGCAGCAAAAAGGTAACTTTAAATAGTTATTCATCGATGGGACTGAAAATGGCTTTGGTGCTGAAAGGAGAGTGACTACTTGACAACTTGCTTTGAGCACTAAGAAGTTTAACAAAGCAGCTCCTCAGTTCTGTAACAGTCAATGAAATGCAGTGTGTTCCAAAGGAGAAGTAGAGACACTGGCTAGAGAGCTGTTATCCTTCGCATTCACGGGTGCCTGGACCACTTCCTCTACACTAGAAGCCATAAATATCCACCCGACAACTACAAGAGATCAGACAGCACCGAGATCATTCACTTCACTCACAGCTCCTTGTTGTACAAATCCAGCACTCAGACCAGCTGAGAGCTGCCAGCTCTCCCTGGACTGATAGTCTAAGTGGCCTGCAGGCCATGCATTGTATCTTGAGAAGTCTGACATGGAGGACAGACACAAACTTCACAGTATTCGCAATCTCTGTGTGCATTACAGCAGCTTCATTATCCACATTCAGACTACCTAGAATAAGATTCTCCTCTGACATGTTGCCAGTGCTCAGTTTAGAGGTTCTCCTCACTTGCAGTATTACAGAACATGAGGAGCTACATTTCGGAAGAGAGTAAAGAACTATTGCATGGATACAAGATTAAGTCAGCCCTGAAGGCAAGTACACCTGATTGTGATGTTTCATTTAGAGTGCTAGTGATATCATCCGTAACTGGAATGAGAAATATCACAGCTTCTAGAAGCTGGGGCTGATCTTCCTGCCCTAAAAGGGCATCCTGAAAGTTTGGGGTACTCCGAAGGTTTTGCATTTAGGAAATCAAATAAGCAAGAGCAACAACACTGGCTACTTCGATTTATGCTTTCAGGTCAGTCTTATTTGACTCAACTCTTTCTGATGCTGAACATATTTGCTCTGAATCAAAGTTGTCTGCCAAGTTTTTGGCTAAAAACATAGGCTGAAACCCGAGCATGGGACACATCAGTAATCTGCTTACTCTCAGTGACTGACCGCCAATAAGAGTTTGCAGAGGCAAGGAAAAAAAAAGCAGTCTCACTTGCTGCCAGAATTAGTGATAAGGAAATCGGTCTTGATTAGTTGCACGTTCAAGCCTTGGCCATAGCATCCATCACACAGTCACTTAAATTCCTGAGCTGACACAATATCCAGAAAAAGCCCTGCAGCATGAGCCAAGCACGAGGGCAAACATACTTTAGAAGGAAGCAAAAGAACCTGTAATATATCTACAGATGCTTAAAATAAACTGACAAAGTCTCAGAATAGTAACAAAAACAAGTAGCTTCAAAGGACTTTGAAAAAAGGAATTAAAGTCTTTTCCCAAATACCAATTAAAACCAACTAGGACCTCTGTTGTTACAAGACCTTTTGTACAATACTAGCCTTAAGAGAAAAGTCTGGCTTAGTTGATACAGTATCTACTGTAATAAACAAATAATCTCAGTAAACAATGTTTATTCAAATCTGATAAAACCATTACTTTTAAATTGAGTCCCTAGAGTGAGCTTTTACTGATGTTTAAAACCAGTACATCTTTTGGAACTGGCTTCATAGAGTCAGTCTGAAAGCATAAACAACAATATAAAGCGACAGGCATATTCAAGTCTTACATTATCTCTGTATTTCTCTGGCTGTTGATCATAACAATAGAAGGAAAAAAGAAGAACCTTCCCTTAGATGTCAGAGGTTATCCAGCATCTGGGGGAAAAGATTATACATTGCATTGTTAGCCCTGTTACTTCAGAGAGGCTGAGTCTAGAAAGAGATGTCATGAATTAAACTCCCTACTAAAAGATATATTCCAGTGTTTCCATAACCTAGCACCAAACCACAGAACAGATTTCTCCATAGTAATCAGTAAACCTAATTAAGGAGCAGTATTGCAAATGAACATGCTTCTCAATTTTGAAGAAAATGTTCAGAGTATGTACACCAACAGTATGCAAAACAAATGGTGGGAAATCCTTTTGTCCTGTTCAGATCTCATGAGCTCTGTGGTAGAAAGAACCAATACGTTAGAGGAGGAGAAACACAGGAATCCTTGCCCTCCTGTACCACATCTCTAGACCCTGATAACCTCTTTCTCTTCCTAACCCCCTTAGAGTCATTCTTTGTCACAGAAGTGCATATACAAAGGGTTCTGCTCTAGAGAAAATACGTTCAAACAAGCAACACCCCATGCCTCTGCCTAGTTTGGCGTGTCCAGAAAGGATTTGCGGGGGGAGGGGACAGGAACAGAAAGTACAGAACATCCCATTCACTGACGCACTCAGTTATGCGTTATCTGAAGATGTTGTTCAATAGTATTTTGGGACACCTACATTCCTCCTACCAAGGATGGGTGAGGAGCTTCTCCCTCCCACACCACTGCGGCTGACACTGCCGGGCTCGTGAGTGGCAGCAGTCCACTGCCCCGGGTGCCTGGCTGGGGTGAGGCTCAGCCCTCAACATAGCAGATGTAAAGCAGATCAACTGCAAAAGCTGAGAATTATATGCAATGCCATATGTGGGACTTATGTCAATGCCAAAACTTAGACCACAGTCTGTTTAAACAGGCTTAAGGAGAGGAAATCATTAAACCAACAACAAAAATGGCGACTGGTAGAAAAAAGTGATGGGCTATGTATAATATAATTGAAATAGTATGTATAAAGGAAACAGTGATTTGTTTAGTCTGTTCTTCAAAAGACCTTTAAATAATGAAACATTGCTTACATGTCAAGCCAAAGATAAGATTTTTAGCTTCATTTTGTGCTGCATTTTTTAAAACTGCCCTCAGAACGGAAAGAACTGGTGTTTATTAATGTTAAATTCACTGAGGGGTGGAAAAAAGCGGCACGAACTGGCAAAATAAAACTAAAAGACGACGGAGATGGGCCTAAAAGGAACAGTATTTGGATGAAAGAATCTTCAGGAAAAATCTGTATGTGCCAGGAGCCCCAGTTTACAAAGGGTAGGATAAGACCCAACAGCTGTGGCTCCTGGTGAATCACGCAGCTCCCCGGCTCTGCCTCCCACCTTCTCGCTTCTCCACAGGGAGCAAGCACAAGACTCAATGGCTGGGGCTTGGTCTTCATTCAGGCACCGTGCAAGCACGGGTTTCTTATGAGTGACACGAAAGATGAAGAAGAAAGGCTAAGTATACAAACTTAAGCCATGGAAACGGGACAGTGGAGAAAGACCTGCCTTCACATAGCCCTCTTGAGGAAGGCTTCGAAGTATGGGGCACCACGGGACATTTGAGCATCTGCAATGGCCTATGGGGGCCATATTCTTAACGGTGAGCTCTCCTGGTCTGCACATTTGGTTTCTAAGTTTGGCTTCCAGAATCTGTTGGGGCATATTGCAAAGCATCTGTGTTAATCAGTTACTTGGTCTAATAAGATAAGTGTCATGGTATTTGCTCACTGAATTATGGTCTGCAAGAACTTAGATGATTTATTTCATATATCTGATTCCAATAGCACAATGATCTCTTAACTTGGAAGTGCTTTGCAGCACACAAATGAGCTATCTGACCCTCTATGTTGTAGTCTGTTAGCAATACAAAGATCTCAAATGATGCAGAATAAAGCATCCCTGCAGCTACCAGAGGCATGGCTAGTCTGTTAATTGGCAATAATCAAATTATATTTTCTAATGTTACATTCAGTGGCTAAGTCTATATCACATTAACATACTGGAGCAGATGACTTCTTCATTTAAGTACTGATAGTTACCAGAAGCTCTGGGAACAGAGAAATATTGCAAGAAATCAAACGCTTGATTTAGTGTCATAGAACCAAGGGATGGATGGTTCAGCCTGACACTTCTTTATGAAGAATTTATGTCTTGAAACCCAGAGTGATGGCTACACTATGCAAGTGCAGATGCCTGGAAGGGACACTGCCTTTTTGCCCCATTCATTTTGTCCGGCAGCCTCAAATTTCTTGTCCGCACTAGACAGGTCATTTCAAAGACGTCAGAGTTTGTGAAGGCTATCAATACTTGCAGTAGACATGTATTTCAGATTCTCCAGCCTCTATGTCCAGCTCTAAGTAGAAAGCAGTTACAATAGATTCTCTGCCTTGGGGCTCAGACCAAGAGGTCTACAGGTGAAATCTATAAAAGAAAATAAGTTATTACTTCGGGCTTTTTTGTTTGCTTTTTTTCTTTCCTTCAGCTTTTCCACAGTTAAACTATCCTCCACACAGCACAACCTAGTATCAAACTTCTGGCATGAAGCTGGCACACACAGCATAAAGTAAGACTAAGCCACAGAATACAACACAAATTTTCTTTCTGAAAGCTTCAGAGCAACATAGTCATACTTCTAATAACATTTAAGTTAACTACAGTGCCTTGACCAGATTTATATCTGGTTGTGTGGGCCCTGCCACTACACACCTGTTAAAAACTTGGCCTAAGACATGTATTTCCACTAAAATATATTCTGAGGAATTCAAGTGACACTAGAAATACTTTGTTGTTCTATTGCTCTTTGGATTTCCAGAGCATTTAACCAAGCATTGTGGGAAGGGTGGCAAAGGCATGGCAGGCTAGGTACACAGCTCCTGTGCCAGTTTCCACCAAGAAGGCTCCTCTCGGTCTGGAGCACCACAAGACAGAGGTAGCAAGTTTAATTCTTGGTCCACCCCAGGTTTTTTTCAGCCTCATTACTTATGACTTTCAGAAGTGGACACTTGGTCACTCTGCTCCCTTTATTGCCTGCTCTCCCATCTTGCACTCCCCTTAATACAAAGGAGCTTCAGAGAGGAGACTCAGGCTGTGCTGCTGATTCTGGCACTGGGACACCCCAGGGCAAATCCAAGCTCTGTGCTAGCGCCTCCCCTCCCATCTCTCATCAGTTCAGTTTGGGAAGCCTGGCAGGGCACATGCGGTCTCCTAGGCTTCTATGCAGTTCCTCACAGTACTGGGCCGTGGCATAGTTGGATCCTATGACAGAATGGCAATATTAAAGAGGCCTTAAAGAGTTGAGAAAAGTTCAGAGTCAACATCTGGTGGCAGTTGCCAAAGTAAAGGCAGTATAAAGATACTTGTAAAATGGCTGTAGAATAATTTGGCATCATAATATAAACAAAGCAGCATAACAATCACGAACAGTAAAGCTTTTAGTTGTGTTTTAAGGAGTCTCATTTAAAACCAACACAAAAGCATTATTTGTGCACAATGACCTGCCCTTTTCTCACTGGCTTTCAGTTCTCCGACCGTAAAATTAAAAAAAAAAAAAAAGTCTTGGGGGCATAATGAGGAAAAATATGAAAGACTGAGGAGCTCTGTGCTGCTGTAATGGACATCATGCAAGTAGGTGGGCTAGAGAAGATTATCCAAGTAACAAAGTTGTTTGGTTGAAAGGAAATACCACACAGATTGGGAGAGGACTGACTATCAGAGAGCTGACACGCACACAAGCACAAATTTACTAGGAAAATTAGAAGTATTTCACCTTGTTCCCACCTTCAAAACTCTCCAGTAATGTCCTATATCCTGCAACACATTCACAGTTCTTTCACTTCAGCTGGGCTATGCCCATGTTGGTACACTAAACGCTCTGCAGCATTTTGTAAACAAGGGACACATCCATGCTGCCCATCCACAAACATGAGGCCACAGTTGCCTCTCTCACTATACGCTGAAGTTGTGCTGCCCAGGCAATTCTTAAGGGGAAGTCTGTGACATACATCTAAGTCACACTGTTTGTAAGGCAATTTCAACAGCCATTTTCCACAGTAAACAGGTTCCCAAAGAATATCAAATTGTGGAAAATAACATCCCTGAAACAGCTCTGCACACATTTTCATCAAACCTCCTTGCTAGGTCCTTCATCACATTGAGTATCTGGATTATATATGAATCAAAGAACTTTTCAGATATAATGGAGCAAAACTTGGCAACATTTGCTGCTTCTCAGTGCCAACAGGAGAGACTGTCATTGCTTACTGTCAGCTACACTACATATATGTGGCCCATTGCAGCACTCTGCTCTTCACATCAATCTAACAGTCCTCCTGGCAGAGGTCTTGCACGATCAAGGTACATCTCTACTGAAATCCACTGTGATGAAAGAATATGCCCCAGCTATGTCGCCATCACAAAGACTGAAAGCAGAATAGCAAGAGTTGAGTTAAAACCAGCTGAAACGGACTGCTGCTCACAAGCACAGTGGTAATC
>NW_028186348.1:508029-580942 GCF_003343005.1 Rhea americana | reverse complement strand
GGGTATAAGAAAGGAGAAGGAAATCACATTACCAACAGATTTGCAGCCTCACCTCTTTTACAATGGTTTTGTGAAGAACAAGGCATTTTTCAGATAAGACTTTTTGTTACGCTTCAGGAAAGAAAGGAAGGAGTTGCTGTCTCAGGTATGTTGCAGGGGAAGGGAGCTGGGTTTCACCTTCTTGTACAGCAGGCAGAAAGGTTATGCAAGCTCCCCAGGAATGGTGAAATAAATCCTTTTTTGTTACGGTGAGGGCATACTAAACTATCTACCTAAATATTGCTTTTTAAGAGAGACCTTCTAGAGGAGCATTTCATAAGCTGCTGGAGAGCCCAGAACAGATGTCCAGAGCGATTCCTAGAACTAGCGCATTCTGCGTGAAGTCACGCAAGGGGAAGAGGCGCGCAAGGGAACACCAAGAGCAGGGCTGCTCCCCCCGGGAAGGGGGGCAGGGAACCCATGGGCAGCAGCAGGCTCATCTGCAGGGCAACGTACCCAGTACCCGAGCTGGGCAAACAGAGCAGGGTGGCAACAGCAGCAGATCCAAGCGATCATCAGGCAAAAGCCAGGCAACAAGTCCCCAAGATCAAACCAGAAAACGTGACCAATTCAGAAGCAGAACCGGAGACAGACAACTACCTACAGCACAGCCCAGGCTACGGGCTCCAGTCAGAGCTTAAATGGGCTCCTGGGCCACAGCGGGGGGGCGTGTGTGTGCAGAGGGGTCCCAGGCGAGACTGCTCAGGGCAGCAATGTTTAATCAGCTCTAACTCAGTACTGTGTCAGTGGGGAATAGTAAAGCTGTGCTTAGGAATGAAACAAAGGGGGAGTCAGGCAACCAAGGCCATTACGCTGACTTTAGCAGTGCTCGAAGATGTAGAACCCATTTTGCAGCTAAGAACAGATTAAGACAGGAAAGTGAATGGAAAATGATACTGAATGTAACACAGACATATCAAAGGCAGATGCAATAGCTCCATTCTAACCTAATCTAGACATCAGTATTTAAACATGATGCCAAAGATGGCATCACTAATCAAGATAGAAAAGCAGGACATGAATATAGGAATTATAAAATGGATAAAGATGTATTAAAAGGGAAAAAGATAATGGCTAACACAGAAAGGGAAGCTACTGGGCTAAAGAAGGAATTCTCAAAGGTCCAACAATATCTATTATTTTCACTAAAAATCTTGACACTGAACACACAAGTTAATGACATGAAGCTAGAAGACACTGTCAGTACAACGAAGGAACAGAATCTCAAACTGGATAATCTCCAAGACAGAGTCAGGGAAGTAGGCTGGAATTAAATTACCAAGTTTTATAATACATAAAGATGTATGGGTGAATTTCTGTTACAGGCTGGACAGTTTATTGCAAGCAGCAATAAAAAATCTGGATAAATGAGATGGAAAGAGAGAAAAGGACTTGCAGGAGGATTAAAGGAATGAAAGGCTCATCTTACAGAAAGCGACTAAAGAATGGCTTACTTAACCTGCAGAAAAAATAATGTGGAAAGGGGTGGGACTTTTTTCATGCATAAGTCAAGAAGACAAGCATCAGGGAGAAAAAACTTCTTATGTGAAAAAACTGTGTTACGCGGCCAGTTCTGGAACAGGACAACTGGTCCAGAAGGTGAGCCAAGAACAGATTTTGGCTGGAAATGCGGATGTTGTCTCACCAGCCAAGAGCGAGAGTCTGGAACAGTCATACCTAACTCTGGAAGAGTCATAGTTCTAGGTGACCCTGCCTGAGCAGGGGAGTTGGACCAGTGGATCTCCAGAGGTCCCTTCCAACCTTACCGATTCTATGATAACCTGAGTAGCAGGGGCAAAATTCTGTACCAAAAAAGTTTTAAAATCAATACAATCGGTTTTATAAAAGGCAAGATGCAGTTGTTGAGATAGCAGGGAGTGGATTTAATAGTTTCAGACTCCTTTCAGCCTTTTATTGCTTCTTGGAGTGAACTTATCCCAGATGAAATCCTGGTTGCCTAGAAGTCAATGAGAATGACTGACTGAGGCTCACTCAGGGTGTGCTACTCTATCCGCAGTCCCTCAACTTCATGACTTATGCCAGTGAATACATGTAACTGGAAACAGGGACAGAAATGTCTTAGTAAGAAATACAAAAGGGCATGGCCCAATGTAACATGTTCTGTCTCTGAGAAGCATTCAGAGATAGTGATTCATCATAAACAGTAATCCACGGTAATGTTGCTGAAGGAAAACCAAAACAATTCAAAACTTCAGGTCTAATTAAGGTTATGTCAAAGCCAATTGCAAAAGCTGGCTGATAGCAGAAAGTCTCTCCAGTGGAATGAAGGCAGAAAACCTAAGACATAGATTTGTTCAAAAAAGTTTTGAAGAGGGCCAGATTGCTAGAGACAGATCATACTCCTAAACCCTTCTCTAGTTTGAGCAATGTTTTGTATGCTAGCAAAGATCTAAGCATGTTTCCTGCAAAACAGAGGAAGGGTGAGTCAAATTTCCAGGACAATGAATTTTTTAGACTGAAGTAGCTGAGATTTCTCTCTTTTCAAGCCTTAACTGCAGTGATGAATCCTCTAAACATAAGGTTAAATGCTAATTCATATTTAGACAAATATAGACAAAAAGAACTTACCAGACTCATGAGGGAATGCGATATTTAAATTACAGGTGAGTGACATTGTAAATAAAGGAAATTATGTTCAGAACGTATCATAAGAATGGATGTCCTGGCCTCCGATCAGCGCTTCAAGATATACCCCAATACAGTGAGATCATTAATTGTATAATCACCATTACATCACATCACATTATGTGCACCTTAGCTTGCTTTGGGGCGTATTTGTTTCTTCCTGTGTGACTTAAACTGGGAGCAGTACGTTGCAAAAATATACATGGAGTTATGGGCTGGCTTTGGAATCATAGTTGCTTTGTAAAGTACCAATGTTGGACTTCAGCACAGTGAAGTTAGAAAATATTTGTTGCCCAGGTAAAATGCAAGAGTACTTACACTTTAATGCTGGGACAGAGGATAAGCTTCATGGAGAGAAGATGAATTAATTTTATTGCATTGCACAGAAGACTACACAAGGGATACTATTATATGAAAGAATTTTTCCTTATCTAATTTCTGCACACCTAGAGGATTGTGCCCAGTTTCTGCAGAAAACACAGGGCATAATATTAGCACATTACCCAAGAAGCCCACTTTAAGCATGCTGAAATGGAGTCCATCTTCACTAGACCCTCTAAGGCCACCGAGATTCTAATTTTATTAAAAAATCAACTTTTTACTTTCATAGACATGTTTATGTATTTTGTATTGGTTATATCATCCTGCAATAGCGATAGTTTTTCAGTATTAAAAATCCAACTTAAAATATGACAGAGCAGTGAATAAGACATTTACGAATAAGATGGCAAATCAAGTGGGGAGGACTTTTTAATTTTGTTTTGTTCTTTTAAGTTGGGAAAAATACGCTGTGGCTGATTCTATGGGGTGGAAACACCTATTGATGCTGCTTTAGCTGTTTTTTTTTTTTAGGCTTGTTTTGTTTGTTTTTATTGCTTGTTTCCCTTTTGACCGCAGTTGGGTGGTTCACAGAGGAGACAAGAAAAGGGGCTGGATGATTCCTGTTATTGCATCTGGCACTCTACTGGCAGTTTGGAAGCTCTGGTTAATTAAACAAGTGTTACTTCTTAAAGTGAGACGAATCAGAGCCTGTAACGCACAGTTGGGAAAGCAAAGACGAATTAGTTCATCTGATAGGCATATGCTGAAGATACTAAAAGGAGGAGACTAAACGGGCTCCCAGATGAACGCAAGCAGAGGCTGGGGTGTGCGTGCGTGCACGCGTGCGTGCGAGCGCACATGCACACAGCGAAAGGCCTGCCACCGCCAGCCCTGCAGCAGAGCTGCAGCCTAATGAGAAGCTGTAAACCGCACTCCTCAAACTGCCATTTGATTAGTAGTTAGAAAAATAGGTGATTTGAAGAGATAATCTGATTTCTGATGTGGTATCACCAGATAAGGTATTACAAGGCATAGCAGATAGAAGAGGGAACTTGACTTATGCTTTACAGTTATCATTGCCTGAATCTCTCAGTGCTTCCTAAGAACAGAATAAAATTCACCCTCTCTCTGTCCCTCACCTCTCCCAATTCAAATCAGAATCAGTCCCTTGGGTACAATAGCTTCTCAGAAGCAAAGAGCTACAAAGGCAGGCATCAGGGAAAATAATCTGTGATGTTCTCATTGCACCAGAAGGAAATGTTATGAAAATCTGTTACGATGCAAAGGAAAACTCAGATGAAAAGAAACTTGTTCTCATCTGTTTTCTGTCCAACAAATCAGCTAAAATTAAGCATATGAATAGCCCTAATTGTGACAGAGGGAGATCTAACTAAGCATTTGCTTTAGCATTTTCCTGGGTTAAGGCCTTTGGAACGCATCCTTCATTTAGGCCTAAGCATTGGCCTTGGTCTCTCTGCAAGGCACTGCAGCCTGCTCTGCTGCAGGCATTAGTTGCGTGCTGATAAGATTAGCTCCATGTGGTCTTCAGACACTAATGAGATTTTATGTCTCTTCTTGTCTTAAATTACTATCACATAAAGAAAATGACCCCATGTACTGTTACTGCTAGCATGACTAAGTCCAGGGGAGTCTAAAGCTCCTGCCACTAGTCAGCCACTTGCCTACATGTCTGTGTTTGGCCTTGGTATGTTTTGCTGCACTTTGGAGCCAGTCTGGTCNGGGGGGGGGGGGGGGGGGGGGGGGGGGGGAAGCTGGCACCGAATGCCAAAAGGTGATGGATTTTATTTGTTGATTATTTGATGCCAGGCTTTAGAAACTGGACTCTCTCAAACCAACACAGAGGATCGCGTCTGGAGGATGTTGGAAACGTATTTCTGATTCGCACTGAAGGCTTGCAAGAAGTAGTAGAGAATTAGGCTCAAATAAGAATAACCATTTTCAAATATGGTCTTATTTGTGATCAGGCTGCAGCACTTCCAGGAAAGATAGTCTAGCAAACTGGGTGTTAGTCAAGCCGAGGAATACAACTCGCCCAACTGGAGAAAAGGAAGGGCCTGCTATCTGCAGAGCTGCTGCAGAGGGGATCTGGGAGCAGAGCAAAGGAAGCAGAAGAGAACCGAAAAAAAAAGCAGGAGCAGAGCTTCTGCGGAGAGCAAGGACTGTGTGGACCAGCGAACTTTATGAGCAGTAAAGCGACACTGCTAGTTTTTACCATTCTGGGTCCTGGTTAAACACATTCTTTCCTGCTGATGGAGCGTACGAATACCTAACTCATGAGGTGCCACGGGCTTTTGCGATACTGCCAGAAAAGTAGTATTTAGCTTCCATACTCATTAGCAATACTGAGGGAATGTTAACAAAGAACATAGAGCTAAACTTCGGTTTTACATTTCACAGCCAAAAAAATGCCTTTCCTTCTGACAAGCCTAGAACGGACGCTGTCCTGCTTCATTCACTCAGCCCTGATTAGGAGGAGGATGTTCCTACCAAGGCAACCTGCTGCAGCACCTGGGTTTCCTTTAACCTCCCTCAAAGAGAAAGTGAGTTTGAGGCTTGACCCTTCTACGATCTTAAGATGTGTTGCTACCACAAAAATTTCCCAAAATTTCCAGAATGGAAACGGATTGGATTCTTGTAAAATAAAAATTGTGGAAAGGGATAAAATAAGTTTCTTGTGAGAAAAACTTCAAAAAAAAAATCAAAAAATCTCAGGCTGTTTAACTGGCTTATAAAAGAGGATGAAGAGATGACAGAAGGTTCGAGAACATTAAATCTATACTGGTATTTAATCACAGGGCACACATAATTCATATAGCTTGAGAAAACACCGTGAGGTTTGAACACTTATGGTAAGCACTGACATTATTTTAAATTGAGGCCATTCAGATACTATCTTTTTTCCAAATGGAATCATATTTATTTTTAATTTCAGTATGTCTGAATGTTTCATTTCTCAATCAGATTTGTTAATCGGAAAGATGTGATACAATCTGTTAAATCTCAAGAGTGCTAAAATATGAAGGGCCTTTAGCAGTGGTAGCAGGTAATTACATTTGTTATGATTTTCTATATATTCTGCAGTAGAAAATCTGATTGTTCTTTTGGCAAGGGGCCATGTCTGCTCATCTTCAAAGATGATCTGTTTTAAATTTTAAAATAAATATTACATAAAGTTGGAGATAATTTTATTTTAATAGAGCATACAAGAGCAATGCGAGTTCTTCATTATATACAGCAATTAATTTTTTTGCTAATGTACTATTTTATTCCAAACTTGTGTGATTTTTTAATACACATTCAAAAGAAAGATGAAACACTGAAGGCAGGTACTTAACTGATGTTAACTAAGATGACAGATCCTGTGGAGCTACAATAAAATCTTGGCATATTAATGATCCAGAATTTTTTTGACAGAATATAATAAAGGGAAGAATTTGCTTGAAAAAGAAAGACACTTAGGGCAGAGTTTTTTCTTATTATTTGTACTTCTCACCAATATCCATGAGAAACTGTGAGAAACAATGTCCATGGGACTTCTCCACAGACCTCTTATTGGTTGATACGTGAAGGAGAACGTTGTTTGGAAAGGGAGAATGCATTTAGGGGCTCCACAGTTGGCTGCTGTTGGAGAAAGTACAAACCCTCTGTAAAAGTGTTTGGGGACCATTTCAATGCTGAATGAGAACTGCGTTGTGGAATTAAAAAATGCCTTAGGTGTTTAATACCTACAGCTTCTCTGAGGAGCTAATCTGAAACACTTTTTAGTCAGCTCAGAGTTGGTTTATTTAATTAAACAGAAGTATAAACCCTCATCTATCTTAAAGCCTTGATAGTTGGAGACAATATTCAAAATATAATTAATCCACACATGCACACACATCTGGTTCTAGCCCACACTGAAGCCAACAGATCAAATCATTTTGTCGTTGTTGCATTTCTCAAGAAATTGTCTAAACTGAAGGCCCCCCAAAACCCCTTACCAAATGCTTCTCTGCATTTCCCAGGATATATTCCTAACACTACTGCAAGCTCTTAGATCAAGCAGTAAAATAGACCACAGCCATATAGCCAGCTGTTTTTCCATCTGTATAATGTTAAAACTATCTAACTGATTCTAATGTAGAGGCTTTATTCATTTATATCCACAATTAGGGTTTCTAGGAAATAATTCCTGTTGTCCATTTTGAAATTATACATTTGTTCTCATCAATTATAGTCTCTGAGTCTAATAAATATGGTAGGAAACAACCCAAACAAAATTTCTCTTTTTGGTGCAGTGTATTGTGACCTGTAGTCGTTTAATTTCAACATGTTGTTTACTTTTTCATAAAAACGTATGCAATTAAGATAATACTTAATACTCAGATCGAGTAGATCTATAAGCTACGGCAATTAGTTTTCTTTAGCTCTGAATAACACATATGCATTACCTTAGTTTAATGAAGTAGTTAAACCAGAATATCATAAAGGTGCTCTCAAGAAAAAGGTGTGAGCTTCCCACTGATTCACCAAGTATTACATTACCACACACTGTCCGAGAGTTCAGCAGTCATGCACTGGAGGATGGGCATTTTAAATCATTAACACTGAGCAATTTTCTCTAAATTCTTTTCAGGACATATCTCCTTAAGCTTGTAGTATCTTAACACCTTCCAAGAACAAAAGCCTTACATTTGAAGATAGCAGTATTAATGCAGTCTCTACATAACCCATTTATTATATCAGTGAATTGTACCAGACCCCAGGAGAAAACAGATTACACATCTGCTTATTTTGCAAACCAAAGGTACCTGCCCACCCTGCTGCAGGCGCCGTGAGCTTACTCTGCCATGCTCCACACTGCCTCAGACACACAGTACGGGGGCTTAATACGGCTGTGCTGGCGCTGTTAAGCCTTGCTGAGGGCCAGCGTAGTGAGTTCAGGCTCACTAACGCCACACTAACGTGACTGCAGAGGACCAGAGCACAAGCTCACAGCTGCTTTCCCAAGGCGGTGCATGCAGAGCTGCCCCAGCCCCTGCCCCTGCCGACTGCTCCTCTCCGGACCTACCTCTTGCCCTTGCAAGCACGCTGGCTGGCAGAGCCGCGCGCGAGCTGCTGCCCGACGTCCCCCGGGAGGTTCGCCTCGCGCCTCCAGCAGGGCGCCGAACACGTGGCCTGCTCCTGCAAGGGCAAGAGGCTGCTCTGAAAAGGGGAAAGCCTTCTGTCCTGGAAGCTAATGCATGAGCGCATCCCAAATCACCCAAAGCAAGGAGAGACGTGAGACGCATGAATAAAATGAGGAGAGAACCTGAGTGCTCACTAAGAAAGAATTTACATTTTGATGATTTACCTTCCAATTTTGTTAGTATTTATCTAGCTTCAAACAGTTGTGACCAGTCTGGAGAAGGTATCATTGCAAAGATTAACACTAATCTCCTCTTCCAGGGAAATGTAGCAAACGCATAAAAGTAATCTCCACACAAATCAATGCACGTACCCGCAAAAAAGCAGGAAGAGCCCTTAACTAAAAACACACACGTTCTAGTTTGCAAGCCTTCTTTATAACATGAGGGAGTAAATAAAGTAAAATTCCATTTTTAGTAGTCTGCTGTTCTTTAGAAACTACAATGTTACAGCAGTTTGTATAACACCTAAGCCTAACTGAAAGAAACACAAAAAAAGTATGAGACTGTGTTTTATTATGTAAAATATCATCACAAGGACACGATTTGAAATCAATGATTTGATTTTTAACAAGATGCAGATACTTTGCACATAGTCAGAAGTACTGTACTTTACATAAATGCTTTACAAATGGTGACACAGTAATTACAGTACAGGGAAATGGCTACTATCTATCTGTTCTGCATTTTACAGACTAAATAGAAATTTCATGCATGTTGAATACCCTTGTGTTAGTTCAATTCAGTTTTTCAATATCATTTTATAAGGTAAGAATAATATAAATTCTAAATTGCTATTCAAATGCTACATCCATTTTATCTTAAATCACATTTTTAATAGAATACAACTTTACTTGAAGCATATGCAATGTTTGCATAATCTGTGGAAGAAAATTGTCACTCTAGGAATTTATAATTTCCTTATTTCCTTACTTCTTACAAAACCTTCTTTTGATGTATTTTGTAGATTGATGGCTTTTCAGTGTGTTTATAAATACAGAAAAATATTTTCTGTGCTTGCATATTTGTTCTTCTAGAGAGTAGACCTCTTTATAGTTTGCAATATATTTTCATACAGTTTTCAGAAAAAGTATATGATTTATCTACATTTAAAAAATTCATTTCAAATCTTCTTTGATACAACACTTTCAATTTGTGTTGTGACAGAGATTATGCAAATTTTCTTGACAAAGAATATGCAAACTGATTTTAAAGTAGGAAGTTTAGCTGACAGTACCTACTCTTCTGCATTAAATCAAAAGGATTGTGATTTTTTTACTCTCATGGATGGACACTGATGACTCATTTTGGGGGGATTAATGGGGAGATTCCCACTGGGCATTTCCTGGTGATGCATTCGGGTATGATACTGAACCACAGTTGTGTCCCCATTAGTGTCATGCATCTTTTTCATTTACTGACAAGCTGTCAAGGATCTGTTGCGATGTCACAGGACCTCTGAATATGATTAAAGTGTTTTTTTGATTAAGCTCTTCCCAGTTCATGATATCCATGTAGAGTTTATGTCAAGTGAGTAAAAGCCTAAAAACAGTCTGGCGACTGTCAGCACTTTTCTGCTCAACTGGGCAGACCTGTATATCCAATAGATTCACTGCAAGCAGAACTGTTTCACACTAAGTCACTGCCACCCGACAGACATGCAAACCAGTAGCAGCAACTGCAAGGCAACATCAAAATCCAGGCCACTTAACTGATTTTGCTCAACCTATACCAGGCAGGAAATTCTGCATATTTCTCCAGCAACATTCATTTCCACACGTGTTCCTTTCTCAAGGTGTCTCTTTCCTCCCCCTGTCCTCCTCCCCTCTTGCAGCTCTTACCACCATTTGCTCTCGGGCATGGCACTGCAGATGGCGAGGGCTGCCCGCTACCCGAGAGACGACTGCAAGCAGTGCCACCCAGCACCTACTGACACCAGGAGTCTCGTGAGCTAAGGGAGGAATACTCTCACCTTTCACGACTCAGCAATATTCCTCTGAGTCCCAGCAACACTGCCTAGAGAAGAGGAAGCAACATGCCCCTTTTCAGAGGACCTCACACAAGAGTGGGAATCCCCTCTGGATACAAGAGGAACAGAGTAGGAAACATTCATGTTTTGTGAAAGCTCCCAGAGCTGCACATTCAGGAGGCCACAGGGCCAGAACATGCTCTAGTGAGTGTTTCTAGCGGTGTGTGTGTGTGTGTGTGTGTGCGCACACATGTGTGTGCGCGCACATGTGTGTGCGAGAGAGAGAGCAAGAGCGAGATTCTTCGATGCACAACTCCTTTGAAACATCCGGGCTTCTTTCAGAGCATTGCCACAGACATCCTGGTCAGATGGGAAAAACACGTAAAGCTTGCTACCTTGCTCCTCAAAGAACTGCACCACAGCTGTTAAGAAAAGCTGCCACGTATGAACTGAAGGTGGTCTTAAGCACTGCTATACTCATGAGGAGCCCTTGCTTGTGCTCACTCAAGTTTTTCCTCAGCTGAGGAAGAGCGAAATCCCAGCAGAAGCTAGCCTGTTCTCGTGCCGGCTGTTCCTAACTCGGAGAGCTGTAATGAAACCCTCAGGGACTGTGGCAAATCCACTCTGATGCTGCTGGAGAAAGCTGCAGTAGGCAGCAGACTCCCTGTCTTCAACCCACAGGAGAGACCTAACGAACACCTTACTGTATCAGCCAGGGAAAGAGCAGCACAACAGAAAACCTATCCTTTGGGCAAGGCGAGCAACTGAAAGGGAAAATTCCTCACATCTAGCTCCTGTGGAATTAATTCAAATCCAGCAGATACTTACCAGACAGCCTAGAATATGTTAAGTATGTTTTTTAAACTCTAGGCTCCATACAATATATTATCTGACATCTTAATAAAAAATGAAGAGGTCCATGAAGAGAGAAAAGCTACTTCTAATGAATCTGAGTAGTCAGTCACTTTCAAAAATATATATTTTTTTTAATGTGTAATCGTAATATGAACATTTCAATTCCCAGGACTATTACATGTGTACTCTTTATGATGAATGATAAAAATGTTCCATTTTGTCTACAGCAGTACTACCCCATTGTAATGGGATTCCATAGTTTAATTTGGGATGGGACAGTGAGTCAGTTTTGACAGCATGCTTTATGATGAACAGCGAATTCTGAAAGGCTGCCATCAGCTCAGTGAATTATATAGATCAGGATATGATAAAAACATAATTTACTAAAATACTCTTTCATAATTACTTAACTGAAAAAGGTCATTTTCTGTATTTTGGGATAGGTCAGGGCCCATCATTGCAATCCATCCTGAGCAATAAGCTTGCAGGCAACCTCTTAGATGCAAACATCCCTACCATAGGATAAATTCCTGCTCAGCATGGATGAAGGTAACAGAAACAACCCCTTATTTCTTCGCTCAAATTGTTATCTCATTAAGTCAACAGAGAAATTCCCACTGACGCCTACCGGGTCAAAATTAGGCCAGCGCCTCTCCCCTCCTTTTTTTGATTTTATTCTTTTTCCTGAATTCTAAAATATATTGCTTTTAAATCAAGATAATCTCTCTGACTGGAAATACCAAGCTTATTAGATGGCTTTACATACTATGAGTTTTTCCCCAGGCAGCAAAATATACCAGTTTGAACCTATATTCTCCCCTTTTTATTTAAAAAAACAAACAAACACGCCTTACAAAAATATCCTCTCAAAATAATATTCTTCTAATTGCGTTTAGTATCAAATGTTTCTATTTTGGAAAAAGACACTTCTTCAATACAAAAAGCTTTGTGGTTTTTTTGACAGGATGAAAACTGCATTTTCCCCATCAGCTCTAATCCTTCCATTGTGTAAGAGATCTATCCTGATACAGTTTAGCCCTGGGCGTTATGCCTCCCCCCAGCACGTTCAGGTTAGCGAAAATGTTCTTTGTGCTGACTTTAGTTGTAACAGCGTGCAGCATGTGCTGCAGCAGTATACATATTTAAACAGGCTATTCCTTTACAAGCACATGTTCAAAAGATCTTATCTAATCAAATTTTAAATAGGAAATTACTTGTCTGACTTTACATCAGAAAGCTATTCCTTTCCCTACTGCTTCAGACTGGATTATTAGGAGTTCACTGCTAAATGGTCAGCAGTGTGTCTGAGTCACTAGTCTTAATTTTGAGCTATAAATATCAGATGATGACTTATTACTTGGCAGTTTCAATACAGCAATGGCAAATTCTCTTTAATCTCTTTAATTTGAGATAAAGGCATCGAGTTTGCAAAGCTGAGAATTTCTGATATTCTCTAAGCAAAAAACGGATAAACCTTGGGCACACTCAATGTGGGATCTCACCCCCTTCATCAATTGATTTCACTGATAGCTGCTAGTGACTCAATGGATTTTTCAATCCCGACACTTACCAAATTCTGCTTACCTTTCTGAACGAGCTGCTAAGTGTGGATAACAATTCAGTGGCCAAAACTGGACTTTTGAGACTGTTTAATGAGTTTTACAACAAAATTGAACGAAATGAAGGACTGATTATTACCCTTGTATGCTGTTCACATCATCACTGTTAAGCGCTCATGCTTCACCTAGACTTCAAGTAAGAGCTTACAACCTGCATACTGAAATCATTCTTACTGCTTACTCAAAAGTAGCTTTTTTTTCACAAGAATATTACAACTTTTGGTTTCACCTCTTTAAAAATGCTAATTGTATTCCTTGTAACCACAACAGACAACTAAACCTCACCCCTTTCTGGGGAATGCTACCTAAGCACCTTGCCTGTGCAAGGTAGGCTTGCTTGTGAAAACCACATCTAGATTAAGAAGAATGCATTTTCTCTGAAAGCATTAAAACAGGAAAAGGATTTACATCTTGCTGAAATGAAGCAAGATAATTTGCAACAAATTTGCAAAACTTGATGGAACTGTACATTTTGAAGATGAACAAACCCTCACGTGACAAAGGATACTTCAATAGATACAAATATAAGAAAGACTTCTCTTAATTTCAGGATATTACTTAATCTAATTCGAAGTCTGATTGGTTGCTTACAGTATTTTATTTTGGAAATATTTCAAATTTGACTTGATAAACTATTCAGTGTTCAGAAAACAGACATAATAGGGGGTTTGAGAGACTGATTAAAGACAGCCTAAAGAATGTTAGAAAAACAGTCTGAATCCTAAAAGACAGGAAGACAAGGACAGAAAACATTTTCTGATTGTGATATCCAGGGACCTGAACTAGGAATAGAATTGCAATTCAGAAAAAGTAAAACCTCTTATAGGAATATACAGGAGGGACAATTAATTGAGGCAAATGGAGGAAACTAGACTAGCAATGACATTAGAAGAGGTGCTATAGGATTCCACATCAAGCTGGTGTTTCCATCACTGACAACAATGTTTAAGGCCTTTAGTGATCCGTAATTTGGAGACTTAATCCTGTTTGCACAGATGCATGCTGCACCCTTCAGGACGTCATATAAAAACAATTATTTTTCTAACTCCATTGTTCTGCCAGTTATATTCAGTTCCTGAGCCTGAGACTAACTAATGGCAAGATAGTCTCCTTGAATCTGCACAGCACCCTAAAACAGCTCTGAAAGGTGTCAACTGTCCTGAAGAGTGTTAAACTTCAGGAAAACATTACCGAGTTGCTTTCAGGATAGAAGCACAGAAATAAATATTCTTAAAACTCAGCAGACAAGAGACATCGTGGGATAAATCAGATGCAAGAATCACCTGTTGAGGAGTAATGTCCCTAATCTTTGAACTCCTTGCAAGGAAGTTATCTTACTATGTGCAAGATCTTCAGCTGGTTTAAGTTATCATAAGTACCTTGATCTCAAGTCACCCAGACCTAATCCTATAAATTCATGATGCTGTTGATATGTCACGTACTTCAGCTTTAAGTTATTTTCTTCTAGTAGTAATTAGAATAGAAAGCACAGTGCATTTGTACTCTGCTCTCTACTACTGCAAAACTAAATTGTGCTTTCTTTTGGGATATTATTGGGATATTTCGATTCTACATTTCTCTATTGGTACATTCTGACGGCATGTATGTTGACTTCAGACATAGCAGTACACTTTTAAGGAGTATTATTATACCTTAAAATGGACAGTCAAGGAAGAGGGAACCTCAGAATGCATATCGGATGCATTTTCCCCCTCAAAACAAAGATAATCCCCTACCTCAAGAAACACGGGCTCAAAGGAAGTAGGAAAAGCAGAAGAGCAGACCAAAGCAATTCCTTTCCTTCTTTAAAAGAACAGCAACCTCTTAGGCTTTCTTCATGAATAATAAAACAACGGAAGGTGTTGGCAGGGAGAAAGAGAAACTGCGTTTTTGTTTGTCAGTGAATTTCAGTTCTATTCCCATTGCTGAACAGCCACTCTGTCTGCCTTTCCCTTGTTACAAGCAAAGGAAGATAACAGAGGCTTTCTTAGAGACTTAAAGGCTACAGTAACTCATAACCTTTCCATGATTTAACCTGCAATAATTTACCTTTGGAATAAATAAAGTCCTAGATTTGCTTTTGCCATTCTCCTTCCTTGGAAAGTTGGGGTTTTTAATTCCAGACATCCTCACGTGCAAACATGTTCCTTCTCACAGTTAGAGTTCTGGATATTACCAAAACCATACGACAAAGTAGTCTAGAGCATGACAAATGCATCAAAACCGGGAGTGGGGTCTCGGTGGCACAGCTGTTCACTGTCTTTAGTCCCTCATTCTCTTTCTACTTACTTGCTAGCAAGCTCCTTCCAGTGTCGAGCAGACAAGGGTTGCAAAAAGAGGAGGAAAGGTTTGCACAGGCGCCACGCGGCACGGAGCTGCACGTGGAGCGGGCGCTAATCTCTCCTGACAGCTTAGCTGTGATCAGCTAAGTATTTCCTTGTATGGGATGAAGGCGTAACTCGCAAGCAAAGAATGTTTTCCTTAGGCTTTCCGGATTGTTTTTTTTAATGTATAGCATAATGCCATTAGCATTTTGAACTGAGCTTCCATTAAATTATATGAGTTATGTATTTTGAAGTGATTTGAAGGACCCTTCATTGTTAACTCCTTAATTAATTTTGGCTTTATGGCATTTTAGGGGCAAATTGCCTTAACCTTCATATTTATTCTATCACTACTTGGCAGGATTGAGATATTACAGTTCTTAAGTGAATTTCTTGTCAGAAGGATCTAAATCACACTCAGCTCGGGAGAATTACTTGAGGAGGATAGTTCCTGCTCTCCATTTAGCCTGGCCTCTAAACCAGTCTTATATTTGCAAATGACTTCCACAGAAGCAGGTATTATAAGCATAGGGTCAAAGTAACTACCTGCAGACTGCTCTTGATTTGAAGCAGAAAATATGTTCTGCTTCATGCATTTAGTAAGGTAAGATTTCTGGGAAGCTTGTCTTGCTCCTATTTCAGCCATCACATTCCAAGTTGCCTCTTTTCAAACATACTCCCTTGCAGTCTGTCTCCATCATTGCTGTCTGGGCCCATCCAGCTCTGTGGTACTTTTGTTTAAAAATGGAACAAGTTCATTTTATTCAAAAACGTGAGAAATGCTTGTGACTGGGAATTCAATGAAAAATCAGATCACTGAGTTTTCAGTTTAGGGTTGTTTCCAAAACACATCTCAAAAATATCTACACACATACAGTTGTTCCTGTGGAAAGTAACTAGATAAAATGTTGCTGACAAAGTTAGTGAAATTTGTTCTGCTATAGTAAGTGAAGACTTGTAATATTTTTAATAGAAAGCTCGTAAAAGTACATTACTCTTCAGTGAGCTACAAGGCAGCCTCTGATGCCTGCTTATGCTGGGCTGTTCCAAACAGGTAAGACCTAAACGTCTTCATCTTGATCTCTTCGAAGTTTAATTTCTCCGCATGGATCATCACATTGGAAGGCTTTATGCTCTAAGTAACTACTCTTAATTTTGCCTAAACACTGCTACAGTGATCACAAATTTGCCGCAAATTCTGTTTCTCTGGTGAGATTCTAAAATTACATTTCCCAAATAACCTTTTTATCTCTTTGAACAAAGATGGCACCAAAATTGTTCACAGAATTATGGAAGTACTGCTAAGTCTGTCATTCCTCTACCTGGTATTAGCATTAGGAAGAAATTCCTAGAGGGGACATGCTTATCTGATCATGCAGAAAGTCATTTATACAACTTGGCAGAAACTCCTGTCTTGCAAGGATCCAAGCAGGACAGCTCGTGGTACAAGGGAACACTTCTCAGATCTAGCAGTGAAAATGTGAAGTTACTGAAATCCCATTCATTTCTTTTTCCAACACTTCAAACTGCCATGTAAATGCTGAGGTTGAGGCAAGATTAAGAATGATTATCGTTTTCTTTTCATATGCATTCCAGTCTAAATTATACTGTCTAATGAAGGACACTATAATGGCACATAATACCTTATCTCTATGTCAGTAGATTATAAAATAGATCTAACAAAGATCTGGGATAAGGAGGGGGAAAATCATTTCTCCTTTTTTTTTCTTTTTCAAATCCCCTCTCTTCCTAACCCCTTTTCAGCTGCCTTTTAGTCCCATCTGCACAGAACAGAAGCTGCAAGAGATGCCACTGTCACAAAAGAAATGCTTAAAAAAGTGTGCCATAAGGTAACAGTGTGACACCAGCACTATTCCAAAGAAACTCCTGTCAGTATCAGGCCCTACCAAATTCAATCTGCATTTATCAAAATCTGTAATTTACTTTTCAACTTGATCGTTTAAATTTCTTTGCTTTTCTTTGCTCCTATGCCACTTCCCAAATCGTATCCGTAAAAGAGAACTCTAAATCAGAAACTTTTCACTGTGGAACTAC
Organism: Rhea americana; assembly: GCF_003343005.1. Classification (NCBI taxonomy): domain Eukaryota; kingdom Metazoa; phylum Chordata; class Aves; order Rheiformes; family Rheidae; genus Rhea; species Rhea americana. The sequence goes on along the minus strand of NW_028186348.1, from coordinate 563,928 downwards.
CACCCCCTTTTCCCCGCAGATACTGAAGGCCCTCTGACAAGATTTGCTTATGCTGCCATAGACAGAGGTTCATCTCTATCTACCATTTGAAATGATAAAAATAAAGCTTTGAAACTATTTTTTTAATAAATCTTATGTAATAGCTTAAATTATTCCTGTATGTTTTGTGGATAGAAAGCGGCATTTTCAATACGACAGCAATAAAGGAATTTATAGGCTCTCTAAAAACGGAGCAGGAAATAAAATGCCTTTTGTGCAACAAAGGATGTAGGAGAATAGCTAAGCAAGGCAGTGGGGCTGGGAGGAGGTGTGATGGAGGGGACTCGCTAGGCAGGAAGACAGAAGACCAAGAAAATGCAGTATTTCTGAGAGCTAGGATCATCTAGGAGGAAAGTGAAGACACGTGGCAATGGGAACTTGATGAGCGTGGCTGACTGCCAGCAGATATTATGATCTCAGAATATTGATGTTTTGTACTAATAATTACAAAATCAGCAGCTGCACAATTACATATTAAGATAAACACAAGTGTAAGTGCATCCCATAACATGGGGAATGGAAATGAACTATGATGAAAATGACAGCTCATACAGTAATACTGATGCTTAGAAAAGACAGAGAAGCCAGGAGGATGAGAACATAATAAAAGGATAAAAGAATATTGATAGTCAAAAAGGAAAATTGATAATGAGAACATTCATGAACAATGAGAAAAATACATTAACCTTTGACAGCTGTTGAGAGCAGATATATGTCAGGCAGAAGACATGAAGTGAATAGGAAATCTGCACTTAAAAAAAACATTCTGGATAAAACTGCTCATGTGACCTGAAAAAGAAACCTACAGCCAGCATAACCTCTTTGATACTGCGGGTTGTCTTAATAGCCATGAAGAAAACCAAAGGTTGGAATTATGTTGGCTGCATGCTGTAATAAAGTAAATCTGTTATAAGTTTGCACTCGGGCACTGAAATGAGACAATAAGCAAGATATACCACTGAGAGAGATGTATAAAATCTGAGAATACTTATTAAAGGGAGCGAGCTTCATAATACTAATAGGAATTAGGAAGAAAAAAAGTACAGACGTAAACTGTTATTGGGGTTTGGCAAAAATCACGGTAATAAAGCACACTTGACACCTTCTAGCTGTGCTCAAATTCTGCTGGAGATGTCACAGGACGTGTCTGTTTATTGAATGCCTGATCTGTCAGATACTGTTTTAGCATGTTCCTGAAAACTTGCCATGGCTAAGGGTCTGCACTGCTTAGGGATCTCCCCTTTTCTTGCAGGCAAACCCACTGCTGCCGGAACAGGAACCCGGCAGAAGCCCGGCTCTGCGCAGAGCACGCAGCCACTCAGGGGACAAGTATAAATCACATCTCTTTCCCAGCGATCTCAGGTGTCAAGGCATGTCAGAAGCGATGGAGTTAACACACCCTGAGAGCTCAGTTTTTTGACCCATATATAGATTATTACCAGGGAGGAGGGATTCTGACGCAAAGACTGCAATTCGTAGATATATTTTGGCTTTGCCTGTTCTGTTCAGAGGAGCATGGGCCCAAGGACAGGCCAAAATATACATTTTCCTTAACCTGAACTGTTTCCCAACATGAGGACAGCTGTAGTTCAGCACTTTCTACATTCCATGTGATTTCGTATTATTTTGTGATCTTCTGGATAAAAGCTTGAATTAGTTTGCCTGTCTTACACTGGGTATGTGATTAGCTTACTGCTTCATACAATGGAGAGTGATACATACTATTTGAGCCATACCTGTGTCCTTCCCATCCACACTGCCGATAATTGTGCATATAAACCAATGCAAAGAGGTGGCATCAACATGAGCTTTGCTCAACATAATGCTGCAGAACCTGCACACAGCTCAGAGCTGTACATAGGTGACTTTAGCGTTGCGCTTGAACCAGGTCCCTGTCTATGGTCCAAACATTACCTCAAAACTCCGCTTAACAGATAACCAAGTGCTGATTGCCCTGAAAAGAGATCTACTGCTTGTGTTGGGCTTGCCCAGGAGCAAAGCAGAACAGTCCACAGCATTTTTTACATGTTGGCAGTCACTGCCTGGGTGAGGCCTCATCCCACCATACAGCTGTGCGGCACAGCTGGGAATAGGAAAATACACTGCACTGACAATGTCCACTTCTCCCTGAACAGACTGGAAATCTCTCTTCCTTTTCTCGAAACGGAGGAGAGGCAAGGACACAGTGTGAATCTCACTGTTCTGCCTTCCCATGAGCTGCAAGATGCTGATCCCTCTCCTAATAAATATTCCTGTGGCTCAGTCCGGCAAGGTGCTAAGTAATCCGTGCTCACCTCCACACCACCATCACCCTTCACAGTCCAGTAAGAGCTGAATAATGGGCACTGAAATCAGTGGACTCTTCTTGTGATTGAAATTCATATGAGAATATGTTGATGTGGTCACACAGTGCTAAGCAAGGTTCAGACTGAGATGCTGCTTTACACTTACGCCTAGAAACCTGCAGGACTGAAACAAACACAGAGGAACTTTCCCATCCATGTTCAAGATTTATATGGCTTGCTCTCCTCTTCTTAATTCTCTCCTAACAAAGCTGTGTTCGAAGTTGATTAACAGATGTTATCATTAAAAAGTTGATACTTGCCAACAAATAACACATGGATCTACTTGAGGAACAGTATTGTTTCCACGGATTTTCCCAGGAAGGGATACTTGTAACTACTAAGACTTGAAAAAAATATGACATTTTAAAGTATCTTCCAACATATCATTTTCTTAAGAGAACTGCCAGTTTCCTGAAAATTAGTTTATCTCATTTGTATGAAATCATTTGGATAAACACACATGATACAGAATGTATAATTAAGCAGATTATGATTAAAAGAGTAAGCAGTAATCTTTTTAGCTAATAATGGACTTGGGAAGGAAAGACTTATTTGCAACAAAGATAAACAAAAAAAAATCTAAATAATACAGTCACGTATCTTAACTGAAGAGATTAAAAAGAATGATCAACTGATATGCAACAAAGATTCTCAATGGTTAGAAGGTGACAAAGAAAAGCGGTGAGATTTTAATACACATTGATAAATGAGCTAAAAAAAAAAAAAAAAAAAAAAAAAAAAAAAAAAAAAAAAAAAAAAAAAAAAAAAAAAAAAAAAAAAAAAAAAGGCAGAGGTGGGCAGGAGAAGGATGCACAAGTTGGGCCTAACTGGACGATACGAGCACAGAACTACTCCTATGTTAATCAGCCTGGTAGACTCTGAAGTGTAAAACCTAGCAGCCAGGCTCTCTGTTAACAGTTCGAGAAAAGCACACTGGGGAGACGGCAACACACCCGGTCAAGAGGGATCTTTTAATGGTTCTAAACAGAAAAGTTTTGAAGATGGAAACATAGATACTGGTGAAACTCCTGTATTTTGGCAATTCATGGTTGAAGAAAAGGCAATTTGGGGCAGGAGGAAGGAATGAGTATTCAGTAGGTTTGCAGAAACTATTCAAAAGTAATATGAGTATTTTGTGGCGCACAAAGCAGGACTGCGAAGACATAAAATGTAAATCTCACTTTTGTATATGTTTCAAATAGATGATAGATGTATTATACTTTCCACTAGATTCTAAAATCAGTATTTTAGAGGTTCAGACTTAAATCTTTTTCTTTTTTGTTCTCTTTTCCATGGATCTATTGCTAAAAACATGAATGCTATGTTCTGAAAGGGTTTCTACTCCTTTTTTCCTACCATACAACTGCAGGCAACAACATTCACTGGTGAGATTGGTGGCATTTTAAAGCTACCATTTACATCTCATCCAAACCTGCTGTAGTAAGGAAGAATATCCCCACCAACTTTACAGAGTTTCAGATCAGGCTTTTATTTGGGATTTAGCTCTTAGCTTCAATTCATGTCTCAATTCACTGTGTACTTCAAGCAAGCAAACGTTAGTCAGTGTTGTCATATTCCCTTTCCACAAAACGATGGTCAGTTGCACTTGAGGGGTTTTAACTTTCCAAACTATAAAAATTCATGGGCTGTACGATTAAGAAACACCATCTTACAGACATGCAGCAACAGGAAATTCAACTAAGTTGATGCTTATTTGTTTAACATTCTATTAAAACAAAGAAGTTCTACAATGAAATTACCCCATTTTTATCTCTTAATTGCCTCCAGATATGCAAAACAGATTTACTGCTAGTGGCTTGCACACAGTACAGTATTTTAAAGCTAATTATGAAACAGCATTACAATTGTCACAAGATGAAATACTTATTCTTACTGTTATGAATCAATATCATTTTCTAGAATTAATTGTAAGTACTTTTTAAGTTGCATATAAAGCCTATTAAACTACAGAAACAGCTAGTTATGAAAACATAATTCTTTTAAATCCAGGATGATATCAGCATAAAATGTTTTATTTAAGCAGACTGCAAAAAAGGAAAAAAAAAAAAAGCCCCTGTAAGTAGTTCCTTTATTTACCATTATTAAGGCCAACTGTAAGTCTAGTCTTGAAAGCTCTCAGGTTTTTCTTTTTGAACATCTGAAATTGGCCATTGTGCACGCTTGCATACATATCCTCCCCAAAACAGTATATTAATAGTTTAATTGTTCACTGAAGAGTAGTCAGCACCTGCATTTTGTTTGTATTATGTCACACTGAGAGGAAAACATATAACTGAAAAGTATTTGCATTCACATATCTCCAGGGCCCAAAACGCCTAGAAGTCTTTTCATTGCTTATGTGTATAATACAACAAACAATAGAAAAAATGTTAAGCAAATAGTTTTCAAAGAACATTGTATCAAATTTCTTCACTTCCATTCAAAAACACTGTTGAGCAGACTGCAAATCTCTGCTTGATTTGTTAGCTGTAATTTACTATTTTTTTCAAAAATGTGCTAAGTTATTTAAATAATTTAAAATAGTTTTTTTTTAAGTCTCTGTGATAACACCTCAGGTTTCTTGATTCTATAGTTCATAAATGCAAATTGTTTCAGACATTTATAAACCAATACTGTAAGCTAAAATTAGTATTTTGCATATTCAAAATAAATGTTAAAGCTCAGTTTTCCTGAACAGCTATTTACAAAGGAACAACTGAAGTCTTGAATATAGCCTAATCAAAGCTTGCCTGCAAATGCTGCCTGAATATGGGGGGCATTTTCCCAATGTCCACTTAGTGGGAAAACAAAAAGGAAGATGCACTTGTTTATCTCAGCTGAACACATGCAGCAGTTTAAGAATTACCTAAATAGGTTTTAAGCCATCCTAATGAGCATTATTTTTCAACAAAAATATCCACTAGTGCATTTCTCCCTTTTCATGTTGCTAATATGCCCGTATTTTAAATACTTGCACATCCAAAAAAAAGTATATTCACACAAACATCCAGACACACACTTAGTAATTAATGTGGTTACATTTTGATGGGCTGAAATGAATCAGAACTTCCAAATATGACAAATCATTAATGTCAACTTTTTGGAAGAAAATATCTTACTTCCTACTAAAATAGTTAAATCTGAAATTATTTACTTATCTATCAAATTGCTGGCATTTTGGTGGAAGTTAGGTTAGGTTCTGATGCTAATTCTTCACTTGATGACACATCAGTCAAGCAATTTTATAAATAGATACTTCAGAATACCCAGATTCAGATTCTATCAGAATTTTTAAATCAGGATCACCTTTATCCAGTATCTCTCTATTAGAAATCTCTCTATTATCTCTCTATATAGTACTTTTCCAAGAATATATACTTTCAGAAGTATACGTTCAGAGTATACTCTGTTTGGATCATCCTTTAGCATCGTTATGTAACCAGCATTTACATTAATACTTAGCACAGTTCACAAGGACATTAATTGTCTATTTGAAGAGCCTATATAATTTAGGAAGGCTCTTCCAATATTTCTGTGATCTAGATTTCTTTGCAGATATTATACAGTCTAAATTTAAGTCCTTTATCTGCATGTCAAGTGCTAAACTATATTGGGTAACTGTCTATATCCTTCGAAGCTCTTCACAGATTAAGATTTGAATCCTTTGAATTTCACAGAATTTTGATAGTACTTCAAGCAGTGCAAGTCTTAGCAATGTCCACCTGATAGTGACACTTAAGACTTTATAAGCTCTACATGTGTCTATAAAACTGCATTTACCTGCTGAGTGAATTCTATCACCAGATCCGTGACAGCCATCCTCATCATCACAATCCCCGCTCGACTCCATCTCTTCACTTCTTCCACCCCCACTGCCAGTGTCTCGGGAAGCCCACCTTTCAAGTTTTAATTTTGCCTTCTCAGCATCCAGCTAGAAGGGAAGAAGAAAAATCCAACAACAGTCAGTGTATTTACACAATCTCTACCTCTGACAGCCATCCTGGGTTTATAAAGTAACAATCACTTTCACATTCCTGTTCTTTTGAGAACCACTGCTGGAAGTGGGGATTGTTTCTGGACATGACTCACAAATATTTTGGAACAAAAGTCTACACTGTTAAAAATTCACCACCACCAATGATCATCAAACTTGTAATTGAAAACACCACATATTCTATCTTCCAATGTCATCATAGCTATCTCTGGTCCTGCAGCTGGTCCTCTTGCAAGCCATAGACTGGAGATCATTGGTTAATGATGTTATAATCTACCAGATGTCTAAGTATTAGTTTTGGGTTATTTACATTTGAAAACAATAACAAGCCTTGACAACCTTTGAAGAATTGAGTATATTTGCTATTTCTCATACGGGCTTGGTCACTTCGATGCCTCACCCCTTTAATAAGATTTTTAAGATGCTAGCATTTAAAAGATGCCTTTACGAACTGCAAGCTGTTTATCAGATTTCGCTTGAAATACATTTCTGGACTGACTACAGAATAAGAAGAAGGTTATTTCTAAAAGTAACCTAAATGTATCATACTTGGTGACACCTGTTACAATAATGTATTTACTCCCAAAACAAATCGTTTTGATCTTTAGATACTCTAATTCCCTCTGTCATGATTAACTGTTGCCTGTTACTAGTGCTGTAGGAACAAATGACTCTTCAGGTCACAGATGGTTCCAAAAAATGAAAAACACCATTTCATTTTCTGTCACACTAAATCCAGCCTATTTAGGAAGCAGCAGCAACAACAGTGCTATCTGGGAAGAAATGAAATAATTGTTTTAAACTAATACATTTTGTGATAAGGCAGTAGTCAAAGAAAGTCATTCAGGGAAGGAAGTTGAACTTGTCTCCCACATCTGAGAGGAGAACCTACCCACTGAGCTAGATGGTAGCTCTCCTGTTGAACCTGTGCCATCGTTGTGGAACACTTAAACATTCCCTGATACCAAAGCCAGAATTTAAGTGTTCCATATTCCTTGGCCTCAACATGCTGTATTTGTTCTTGCTACTACAAAGGATGCTTTAGTGTATTAGAGAAGGTGGAAAGACCCATTCTTGTATTTTTCAGCACTTCCTTGTCCTATTTATTTCAGCTGAAACTAAACTATACAACACAGATGAACACTGTTTAGAAGGACAGCTTGTTTGTCTCCTTTCTGGAGTTCCAAAAACCTTGTTTGTGTTAGTTCTGCTGGTATTAGGACCGGTTATTCTGGTTATGTGAAAATATTTTAACCAACTGGAAAGGCTTTGTAATGCTTCTCAAAGTTTGTCAGATTCTGCATCTGTCCAAGAGGCTTCACCACAAGTATCTTCCCCCAAAATACTGCAGATTCATTTCATGCTTTCTGATCTGCTTTATCCCAAAAGACTAATTATTTTTGGCATTGAGGGAAATGTATTTTGGACTGCAGCTACTTTGACGATTCAGATAGTTTCTAAATCAACAAGGAGGTAGGCTGGGAGCCAAGGGAGGAATGGGAACACAGGCCAATGTAACTGTATTAACTGGGTTAAACTGATGAGAAGCTATGAAGGCAGCTATTTCTCTGTAGTGGGAAGCTCTCGTTCTTCTTCAGATACTGTGAGCTGCCATCCTCCACTAGGGGGATGAGAAATGCCTGGATGACTTCTCTGTTGCCAGGAGATCCTTCTCTGTTGAACAACATATACCAACTTCTAAATGGGAGAACTCAGAATTTTTTTTTACCCTTTAACTGATCAGTTTGCTCATTCTGAAAGCACAAATAACTCCATACTGCAGTTGGAAGATCAGTAAGTGAGAGGAGAGAACATGGACTCTAGTGTGGAAGAGCATTAAATACTGTCTAATTGTTACTGTATGACTGTTTTTTATAGACAAGTTGCTTAACGGTGAGCCTCACTATTCTCAGGCATATGGCCTGAGAATATTCTCAGGCCTGATGCCATGGCAATACAAAACAACATTTTGTTAAACAACTGGAAAAAATCGCCTATGAGGAGGAAAGATAACTCAGTTCTTTCACAGATTTATTGCGTCTTGGCCATATTATAGAAGACTCCTTCATTCTTAGTTATAATCCTTTAGAATGAAAAGAAATGACTAAGTGGTGAACATAACAGATGCAAAATCTAATAAAGGCCTTTAATGATTGTTTGCCAGTCAAAGTAGAAATGTTTATTGCCTGCTAAGGTTATCATTCTTTTCAAAAATTTGATTTTATTCAGCACTCATGGCTCAATCCTGACCTCTGATCAAAACAAGCAAATAGTTGAACAAAATGTGCACCACTTTCTTGGAAAAGGACCAAGAAGCAAGCTCAGCTTTTAAACATGGTGAATTGCAGCATTTCACAGACTTCTGGATTCTAAGAGCCTTCCTTATAAAACGGAGATTAATAATAGCCCAGATCTGCATCTCTTACCCATATTGTTAAAGGTCTACCCAGGTAATTCTTGGCTTGCCAGTAGAGAGGTATGCTAAATTACACAGGCGATCTACCAGCCTTTTTCACCTTGTTCTCCATTTCCCAAACACTTTTTTTTTTCCAGCAAAGACTCTTGTATCTGTTGTCTAGAACGATGAAGCACAACCCAACCTTACCCATGGATATTGATTTAGCTATAAATAAGCTCATTCCAGAAAGTGAAGTTGTATAATCACATTAGTGAAGAACTCCACCCACACAATACAGCCCTGTTGAGAAGGCTAACTCTGTTACCACTGCATCGTGACTATAGTTTCCTTCTCTACTTTAGATTTGAAAGGAACGCTTGTACCTTGGCCACTGCCACATGACTTTAGTGAGAGCTACATTTTAGTGAGACAGCAAAGCACGCGCTAGTGTTTCTCTGTCTCTTTTCATAGAATCATGGGATCACAGAAGGCTCTCTCGAAGGCATGAGACTGCACTGAAGTAATACAGACTGCATCAGGATGGATCAGGGTGGTGTCGCTTTAGAAGAAGAACAATGAAAGACATTATTTGGTCCTGGAAATCATACTCTTTTAGGGATGCAATATCCTTTTTATTAAACTCCATTAAGTCCAGAAGAAAACTGCGGACAAAGGAAGTCCTTAATGCTTTGCTGTTACAGGACAGAGAAGTTTCCAACAGGAGCTGGATTTCATATGAAGGTTCAAGGCCTCTTCAGTGATGGCAATGATCTGCCAAACAGCCTGAACAATTCTCCTAGCTGAAGACACAAAAGCCCAAAACTTTCTTAATGAGGTGGAAGAGAGACAAATTTCAGCTTCCCTGAAGGCTTGTGTGGGGAGAAATCACAGTCCTTTCCCCATATTTAACAGTGGCAATCAAGAGACTGGAGTCAGTAATAGCATTTATATTATGTTTTAAAGAACAGTCTTAAGCCTGATTTTGCAGCCTCTGTCTGCTAATGCATAACACAATCCAGCCACTGCTGCACAGCCATTCCAGCCTGGGAGTGCAGTGCCTTGATGCTGAGAACTGATGTTTGGTTGAAGTGGAACATATTTCAACGAAGGCACTGTAGTTTATATTGTTACTTTCACGGAACAGAGTACTAGAGTTTTAATAGGTTAAAAATTAAGTCTTTGCTATATTTGAAAAGACAGGTTTTTTCTGATCATAAAAAAGGTTATATAGATCAGTAAGATTTGTAGGACCCAATCCAAAGTAGAGGCAAATCAGGAATTTTCCCAACAACTGTAATGGGCTTTGGATTAGGTTCATAACCCTCTAAAGGTTTTTTGAAAAGTACACGGTCTTCCTGTGGAATAGCATTAGTATTTGTTTCTGATTCTTCTATAAGGTAAACCTCACATATTCCTATTCAGCTCTGAGTCAGATATGATTATATGTATTTTATTCCAGCAAAGATTCCAAGTTTAAGTTATATTAAAAAAAATGTTCTGTTGAAGTATGGTTTTACAGAGAAGGAAGGAGTCATATGAGAACGGTTGTTGTCCTTCTCTCCCATCAATACTAGATGATGTCTCACATGCATTCCCCATCCCAAAGCAGAGTCCTAGGGCTGTGCAGTCATTTAGACCTAGGCTGCACTGGACCTTCTCTGTACATTGACTTCAAAGAATATGGGACATACAGTCCCTGAGCTTCCTCCTGTGAGTCTAACACAAAGTTTGTCTCTGGATCTCTCACCAAAGATGTGTTAGAAGGTAAAATTTATTCTCATAATTCTTTATGAAGGAAGGTTCCAGATGAATACTCCCACATATTAATTAAATAATAACTGTTTAGCTCCATGAGAACTATTTGATAAAAGTGCCAATTTTAATCAACTTTCTTGATTAGTCTATTTTCTGAAGGGTCATATATGTCTGTATATCTGAGGGGACAACTCCAAGCTATAGAATAATGAGCTCATTTTATCAGAAAATGGGTTTTAAAATTATATTTTGCACCAGAGTTTCAGGCTTTTCAGGTCAATGAACACAGCAATGGAAGTCTAAGAGAATACACTTTTAGAATAAAGCCATTTGAAGTTGTGTGCTTAGAATATTCAGAGAGAAATTCCATATAATAACTGTTTCCTGAGGGATTTGTTAATTAGTATTCTGTATGATGGATCTCTGTGTGAATGCTCTTCTTCTCTGAAAAAACAGCTGTGAGGTAAAATCTGACTCCAGTCCACTTGTCATGTGAGCACATGTATCTTACTGGCTGGTGTTTCCACAGAGATCAGAAAATGTTTTATTATATGCTACATTAAGGAACTGTAAGCTAAGCTAATCTTTTCTAAAGGTACTGACAAACAGTTGTCTTTTAAAAAGTACTCTAGCGACATAAATATGATTCACAGAGATTCACATTTTGCCAGCTTATGCACAAATAATGCGGAGAGCCTGATCTTGAAAAGAGTCAGAAATGACTCAATCCTTCCATTCATTTTATGCAAAAAGAAAAAAAAAACTCCTTTCTAGACCATTATTAGGTCAGAAATGACTACAACTGAAAAGGACAATGATCCTTTGTTCTTAGTCCATTATATACATTTTTTGTTAGGGACTGACATACTGCTTTAGGCATAAAGCTGCGTTTTACTGGTGTCTTGTGACTGAGCAGATGTTCTATCATTTCATGAAACAATAGCAACATAACAAATTTTAGACTTAACTGCCATGTGTAAAAGAGAGGAACAGGTCCTCTCCTTTAAGATAACATTTATGGTTAATTTTCTTCCACATACGCTCTTAGTTCCCCTTTAAAAGCACGTAGCAGTTATTTCTGCTCCCTTTTAAATCTTTTTAGTCTATCTTTTCTACTTATCTAGCATGTCTATATTACAGCATAAATAACCAAAATCAATTTATTTGTCTTTAGTCTTGCCAGACATTTTCTTTGGTTTGTTCCTCCTGTGTCTGAATTTCACAGAAATCCAGAAGGCCCTACGCATTATTCCATTCTAGTTCCTGCAGAAAGCAGTACAACTCAATGAGGTTGTACCAACCAACTCCTAAATTCTTTTTTTATCTAAGGAAAACAGACTTTTAAGCTTCTGGAGTAACTGACATCCTCAGAAGGTTTCCTTCTGCTATACTTATTCAGATCCTTACAATAACCTGTGCGTAACACATCTGGCTTTACAATTCACCTGTACAATACTAGAATAATTTAACTGAACAGCCATGCATAATTTATGCAATGCAGTTAAGGACTGATAATGGTGTTAGTATTTTATTCGTGCCTCTCCCTACTAGACCTTTTCCAATATGGGAACAAGACCAATATTGGTAGATTCCTTTGCTTTAGAGTTTTCTCTCTAGCCTGTGGCTTGCCTTTATTTACACTGAGATCTGTACGTTTTTTTTTCCATGCCATTGCTTCTGGTATATCTATAAAACGAATGGGAAGAGTTCAGTTCAAGCACATGTGTACATTGAAACTGCGTATCTTGGACTATCTGTGCCTCACAAAGGGGGATCTGACAGTCCCCTTATCTCCTCTGCCCCAGAAATCTCAACGCTAGGCACATACAACATTTTGGAAGTTCCTTCTGGAACGACTTCCACTCTTGAGATAGTCCCTGCCTGGAATAACCAGGCCCCTTCTGTAACTACTCAGGGACCTCTCCCTCTGTTTACTACTTTGTAACTACCCAGCAGGCCTGCTTCCCAAAAACTCTGGCAGTTTCTGGTTGAGTTATCATGCAAATAGGATACTGAATATGCATTTGAATCATGACTACAATTCTAAATACTTTAACTGCCACCTAACTGTTTGTCAAGCAGGAAGCTGAATTTTGTGTGTTAACATGAAATTTGTACCTTAAGGAATCATGACTAGGATTTCCGCTTGCAAAAATGGCAGGCTCCACCTTACCTCTTTTATAGATCTTAAAGCATTTTTCAATCTGCATCAGTGAAACCAAGACCTGCCTCAATGCTGACATGAGTGTTAGCTTCCAGGATGGTCCAGGCTTCTCAAAGAGGCCAGAGGCTGATTTCGGGATTCCCTATAAGCAGGCTGTGCTGACCTGAAAGACTGAGTTCTGTCAGGGCCTTTTCTCTCTGACTTGCTGTGTATTCCACTGCAGGTCCATACTCTGCAGTAGAGAAGCTAACAGAAACTCTCTCCCCTTCAGCCGATTATAAATGTAATAGAATTATTTCATCAGGAATCTAAGATGGCTTTTAGAGATTTGCCCTGATATATTGCAGGATTACTGCTCCTATTATTGACGTTTATGGCTTTTGTTTTACAGTTCGTTATAAAGGTGAATATACTTCTGCAAAGTGCTAGCAGCATGATCAGTTTAGTATTTATTGAATTAAATTACTCAGGCTACATACGCCTTCATATTTACTGATTACACTGTGAAGAAGCAACAAGGATGTGAAGAAGCAACAAGGATGTGTACCCACCAAATCTTACAGTTGTTAAGAAAAGTTCCATTACAGTCTTGTTTCCCAATACTATAAACCACCACCCAAAAAGTATTAATTATGAATTGCCTAAACTGAGCACAAACAACAGATGAATTGTTTTGCATAACAATTTGCTTTAACCAAACACAACAACTGTTAAAAGAGAACTAACACAATCTGATTTAAATTCAGTATGATAGGTAAGTCAAGGAAATAGGCAGACATCTCTCCATATGAAGTGCCATATCTTTGTTATTACTAGACTACAACTTTTCACTGCTATGCAAAGGGCCAAAGATCTTTGTGACCTGATAACTAGTGTACCTAACTGAAAAATAGAACTTGGATTAGTCCCCTTTACACGCACGAATTTCACCTTTAGACAGTTAACATACTGTAGGCTTTTCCAAAAATAAAATCTGCTTTTTCAATTGCAATACAACACATAGTCTGAAAATAGAGCATATGGCTAAAAAACCTGTCGTGTTATATTAAGACTTTCTACATCTTGTTAAAGTTAAAAAAACTGGTAAACAATTGTAATTAAAATGTAAAATAAGCATTTTAATTACTGTTAAAATGTACATAGAAGTCATATATGAAAGTTTCGCTGACCCTTCAAAATAGCTCATTTTTGGGACAGTGGCTGTTTAATACAACAGCCTCAGAGGCATGGGGCTGCAGAGGGTGCCAACCAAATACTCAGAATGACAGTGTCAAAAACTTCTTCTTGCAAGGTGGTCCCATGCAGGAAAGATACAGACCACAACATCTCTAGACATAGATGTGGAGCACTGCTTGCATGCACGTTAGACAGATGAGAGTGATACCACTGATTGAGGCTGCACTTATTTTTTGTAATAATCGAAATAATGCACTAGAGCAGAATGCGTGATCCTCTGTAAGGGCCCGTGGCGGAGAGCTGAATATGTCATGTCTCTGCCACACTGACATCCAAAGGTACGGGGCCAGATCTAGCCAGCATTACCTCCTGTGCTCTCACAAACAACTCTCCTCTGTTCTACATTACTAATGGCACTATTTTCTGTATTTGGAAGGAGTTTTAGCTGTGATAGCTTTTGAGAAGGAGTAATAAAATGACCAGAAAAAGGGAGAATCTTCTCTTGGAAAACACAGTTTGGTTTTTCTAGTACAATGAAGACTGCAGGGTAGGAGACTACATGACTGTTGTCTATAAATAGATTTAGATTTCCCCTTAAATGTGGAAAGGCCTTTGAGAATGAAAGGGGCATAGAAATAAGAAGGTATCACCTAATCCAGACTCAATATTGGTTGGAATAAACCTTTTTAGCTATCAGAGTTACAAGTTTCTGGGGCAGCCTCCAAAAAGGAAGATGGGGACACAAATCCTCAAGTATCTGCATGACAGGGTTGAACAAATCTGTGAAATAGTTGCCTGTGATGCCAAAGAACTGCATGGGATATTTCAGGAGGTCTCTTCCAGACTTCTCCCCTGTGCCAGCATGCTCTGCTAGCTTTTAATATTATGAAACTGATCTGTAAAATCAAAAGCACAAACCAGAACCACTCCCAATAGCCATTTGAAGTGTTATTTCCTTGCTTGTCTAATTTCTATACGGGCAAATTATATTCACCTATCAAATTATGTCCTCTAGGCTAAGAATGAAGCCTCCATGCTGTACTAAAGTTGGAACGTGGCTCAAAACTGCATTAATTATTGCTTGGGCTCAGCATGGTTTCTAAGTATCCTGTTTAAAGAAGAGCTCTGACTCATCAAGTTTTTGAGTTCTGGTAACAGCCAAGGACCTTCTGTCTGGTCAGACTGTGCAAGTGCAAAATGGGAAGATCCTGCAATCAGTAGGCTGATCAAACTCCATCAAAGCCTTGCATAGCACCCTTTTGATAAGCTGCATATTTTTATGGGTTAAGTGAGTAAACAGTGGCCTCTCTAAATTTTCTAAGGAACAGAGCCAACCTTTCTCCTTGCTTGGTACTCAGACAGAAATTATCTTTTTTATTTCCTGAAGGAAATGTTCATGATATGCTTCAGTGCATGTTAATTCTGTTTCATGTTCTTGGATAATTATCTGTTTTTAAGGTCTATGTTGGTGAAGATAATTTTTATAATATAAAAAGTCTGAAATTTCACTGGAAGACTTACGAACAATCAAAGCTGCTCATTATTTGGGAGTGCTCAACAGATCCAGGTTTTGGAGTTGGTATTTCATGTTAAAACATGACAGAGGTAGTGCTCTGTTTAGTCTCCTCGACACTAAATCTCACAAGTGAGCACTAAAATACAATATGGAATAAAACATGGAAACTATGGTAATAAGACAGATAATGGTGTTTGTCATACATTTAACATGTACTGATGTGGAGAACTAACTTGCAAATTATTCATTACCCAAGCTTTAATACCACTGCAACTCAAATCAGCACCACACCATCCCAGTGCTACCTGAGTTCTCTGTACTTCTCTCTTCTTCTTCTTTTAAATAAAAATGACTTAACAAAAATATTCAATCATATGTCCTCAAATGCTAGCCTGAAACCACGGGAGTACAACATCTTGAAAAAGAGAGTCTTTTATTCTATCAAATTCATGCAGCATGAAGTGTATTTGTCTGTTTCATTAAAACACCATGCTTTTACAAACTAAAAATCTGGGCTGGCCCTTCATGCGGAATGAATTGGAGCTGCTCCACTGAATGCAGTATGCTGATTCATAGCAGCATAGGCTCCGATCCTTTCTTTTTATATACGTACGTGGCACCTTTTAAGTAATATAACACGTTTAGAAATGTGGTAACTCAAGATTTTAGAGAAGATTTTTTCTTCTAACACTTCTGCAAGCAGTAGCTGCCACTGAAGACTTTTCTTGTACAGATTTCCTTTTCACTGGTGAATTCCCATGCAGGTCCTCTGATGTCTCACAAAGGTTGAGGTCACATTATAGTGTTTTTATCAGCAAGCCTCTCTACTCAGAGCGCTCAGAATTTGTTAAATTTGATTAAAATTGGCTGAAGGGTTAAAAATACATGGAGGAAGTGGCACGCCTGACAGGCAGGCACACAGCAGATTGTGATTGTATAAGCCCTGTTTGTTTATGAAACCAGGCTAAAATGCAATGTACAGGCACACAAACTGCCTTGGCAAGTCACTAGTAAATTTTTTGGAGAAAATTTTGCCTGATAGCAGCTTTGCATTTGTCATCGTGGGTTTAAATTCTATTTGGGCCTGGAATAGGCATGGTAAGCAGAAAAAGGTCAATGTATAGGTCTTTGTGGACCATCATCATCTCCTATTGCCTTCTCAAAAGCCACTAACAAGATTATCTGATCACAGAGATCAAAAGCTGTCTCACGGGGAAAATGATAACCACATTCCGCCTGTACTAAATATACCTATAATTCAGACTTGGGAACTGGCCCACATTTACCAGAGAGGTAAAGTGGCTTTGAAAGTCTTTATATCTCATTCAAACCGCATAAAGGAATTGCTATTTTGAGGGAGAAGACTGAAATTTCCAAGGTAGGGCTCTACAGTAGTGCTACCAGCACTTTGCTGCAGAATTCATTTAAGCAGTTTTAGTGCATACATGCAACAGTCTTTTGTTCAGTTATTTTATAGTTACAACTTTACTTATTATTTCAGACTATTTTCTCAACAAATGACAAAGTTTTCATTTAATTAATCAGAATAACTTTCATTGAAGTCTCTTTACTGAGATTTCTGAAGCTTCTCCATTTTTTATGTCATCAAAAAAATGAAATTCTGTTTAATTAAAATTAAAACAAATGCCCTCTTTTCTCTGATTATGGGCCTAAATTAGATTCTACTCTTGAGCAGCTCTGTAGAGTTAACTAAATTTCAAGCAGTGTTCAAGATGAATAAAGATAAGAGGCTGGCACTGTTAAAGGCAAGAGAGTTCAAACTGGAGCTGGCCTCTGTTATGGTAATGAAACTTAGTTTGAAAGAGGTGAATAACACTCATTACAAGCAACCCCTGCAAAATGATTGGAGAACTAACACTGGAAGATGATCAATGTAACACAAATCATTTTACTGATACCGTGTTTTTGCCCTTCTCAGTAAGATGCTTTTGCTGCATATTTCATGTCCATTCAATTTGTCTTCCTTGCCCAGCTTCTCTTTGTGACCCACTCTTTTTTTTTCTCCTCATGCAACAGCATTCTCTTTCCCACCTAAATACAGCCAGCTGGGGACGATGACTTTCAGTTGCTTACACTTGGATGTATGATTAGCTTTTACGCGTGGAAGTTCTTCTTCCATCGATGGCCGGTCCCTTCTGAACCCCTATTAGCTCTGCCCAGAGGACAGTTTTCTCATTCTTTCATGAATTCACTTTGAAGGCCTGAGAGGACTGTGACCCAGTCCTCTTCCCTACTTAGGCCTCTAAGGGAAGAACTGCTTTACCCTTCTGCTCTCCTACTGCTTTCGTACACCTCTGAACCTTTCCTTATGCAGAAGATTTTCATTGTAAACGTGGAAGAGGAGGAGGACCAACCCGCAGGGATCTCACCAATGTCCGTTAGGGAGTTCCCCATAATGTGGTAACTCCTAGGTGCACTGGTCAGTAATATACCACTGCAAATGAGAAATGTGGCCTAGAAAAGCTTGGGCATTCTCATGGACAGATAGGCTGTTCGGGGGCCGTTTAAATGGTTTCAGGAAAGCTCACAGTCTGCTTGCAAAGAGGCCCGTGAGGGCTGGCTGCCCTGCTATATCCTGGCACTCTGCTGACTCTGGGTTTCTCTGTGTGAGAGACGAGTTGTGCTTAGCAGTAAGCATTGACATTTTGTACAAATGTCTGGCTATGCTACCATTTAATTGTGGCTTGAACCCCCAGGAAATACCAGTAAACACATGCATGGATAAACTGCTCGTTTAAAATGAAAAGAAGTTACAGATGAGAAATACAGGGTTTTAGAATTGACAACAAACATCACGCCCAAATCAGCATTCTTTCTTGAAACTAAGCTACCACTGAAACGAAGAGCAAGTTCTGGCACATCTCATTTACATAACAACGGAGGAACAGCCTTGGCTGCTGTGTATTCAACACCACAAATGTTCACGTGCTCACCCGCAGCTCTGGAAGCTTATTTGATTATTTGTTATGACTAAGGACGAGCTCAGCGAACAAAGGCAGGCTCTGAGGCACTTGACTTCTCCATGATACACAGGACCCATCACATTACATAGCCTTGATCACGGCATGGGCATTTCCCTAACCATGAATCATGAAGTACAAGGAAGAGATGGCACAAAGAGACTATGAAGAATTTACTTTTCTAGCATACCTCATCTGCATTAAGGCATCCCCTTCTTCCTAAGGAGTTCAGATCTTGTGCTGATTCCCAAGTGCTAGCCACTCTCACTGCGCCCACGCACAGGAGTACTGGCCGTAATACTGCTGGAAAGTACCAGGAGTCCCTGAAGAACCACTGGCATTACTACTGTATGTGGGGGGTGCTTGGTCTGGGTTTTTAAAGTATTTTTGAGGTATACAGCTATATTTAGCTGCTGAAACATAACATGATGTACAGGAAGAACCCCTGCTGTGAATTTGGTCATCTGATACTAATTATGCATTAAAAAGAAGGAATTTATCTTCAGTTTCACTTCAAAGCCAAGGCTACGTGTCTCACTATCAAGCAGAAGTCACAGTGATGCTCTGTAATTACAACTACAGGGTCACATACATGGTGGGAAACCTAAGGCAGCTGGAAAGGCTCAGGAACACTAATGTTTCCTCTCCCTCTTTTCTCTTGTTAGTGTGTACATTACAGTGCAGAGTGCTGATACTTAATTCAGATTAGGTTTGTGAACGACTGAATATCAAATCAAGGTTTGGTCAGCAGCTTCAATGACAGTTGACTCTCGAAGCTTTCTCCCCGTGTTATCACAGAGGTATACACAGAAACACTGCCACCAACATACACAACTAGAGAATAAACTTACAGGCCCACTTAGTTAGGAAAGCAGACACCCCCCTGTGCCTCCAGCAGGCAGTTCTCTGTTGTGCTCTACGTCACATTCCCCAGAGCTTTACCGGGTCTTGTCTGTGAGCGACAGCTCTGCAGGGACTGACTGCTCTTCTGGATTACCATGACAGAGGCCTGTTTTTAGTTCGTCCCTTATTCCTTCAATACTATACATGATTAATTGTAATAATTAAAAGGATGTCCCCTCCTTTTTGTACTATGAAGGACAGCGTTTTTTTATGCCAGGTTTTTCTTTTTAGGACTGATCTCACCACTTCTCCGCTGCAGTATATATACAGCAGACAAATAATTGCAATTTTCATAAGGGGAACAGTGCTTAATTGTGCTCATTTTATAAACTGAGTTTCCTCCTACTCTTTCTTTCTCATTTGACAGGTTTTACGGCAGGTGAGTTATATCATGACTACACACAACGCAGTATTCTTATCGTGAATATTTAAATACATCGTATCCTAATTCTCATTCACTTCAGATGTTTTTTTTTAAGAGAGAAGGTAATATGGAACCATAACGATGGACCTTCTTGTCAAATTTTAACTTCAAGCAGGCTTGGATTAATACAAAACACACAGCTGAGGTATGTGTGTTTTGAAGTGCTTGAGAGACTCTTTTAATTGCTGCAATCTGTTGTGCCTCTCTGATCTATTTGTGAAGGTGTTCAGCATGGTGTGTGTTTTGCTGATGAGCTGTTCTTTGTCTTGTAATGCAGAAATGTTTTGTCTTGTGTCAGATATTAGAGCCACTGATATTTAAATGTTTAAGAATAGGGAATGAAATAATGAATACTAACAAAAGAAAAAAAGCAGGCAAGACAAGAGTTGTTGAACATTATAATGTGGCCTTTCATTATTTCGTTTTGATTTTTTATTTCTCTCTTTTCTGTTCATTAGCCAGGAGCCCAGGAATACTTTCTAGATAAAGGCAGTTTATTACCACCAAGGAAACTGTTCTCCTACAGTGTATGTCCATATGTTTTATATATTCTTTATATGGCCCTACAGTGGATGTTTTACATCACTGGTCTCCTTCAAAAATTTTAATCTTTAAGATTTCTCTAAGTGTTCTTGATACAGTGGAATATTAAGTAATAACTGATTACTCTGTCTGATTTTCCTTCCAAATGGCTAAGTAATTCTGCATAGAGTCACTATCCAAAAAGGGAATTTATCTATCTATATGGCTAGAACTACCTTTAACACAAAACTGTTACGAATGTGATACTTCATGTTAATAACAAATCACCCATGTGTGATCTCTGCAGCAATCAAACACTTAAAAGGCCAGTGCTGAGCAGACCAAGTCATGGTCTGACTTTCCTCACTGTTTGTAAGTCAGGGGTACCTGGCTGTAACATTTCTTGCTATAATTATTGTGAATTCTCCCTTTCTTCTGTTCTCTCTTGGTATCTTTGTGATCCTACAGATCCTTGTAATTAGTAATATATATCCTAGATACACGTACTGGATCTACTTCTCAGACATTCACCCTATCTCTTTTCTCCACCTGTGCCATTTCCCTTTCCTACCACTCTGGGGTTAGTTCTCTTTCTGTGGAGTTGATCTCATAGTTTATTATGCCGACTCTCCCTGTCTGAAAAGCTTCCCTCTCTGTTTGACTGCCAACTACTGGAATTCCTTTTATTCTGCTGTGGGAGAATGGAAGCACTTGGGGTGCTGATGTAAAGTCATTGTCTTCACTAGCTTTTACGCACGAGCACCCCTTTTGCATAGTATCTTCTAAATTGAGGTGAACCTGACATTTGGGGCATGATTTAATCTTACTTAATCTTTGGAGGTTACTGCTGCTTGCAAGATTGGAACCAAACCACTCCCAGGCTACTCATTCCAAAAACCAGATTAGTCAACAGTTTTTTTCATTTCTAGTGTTTCTCATTTAACTGTCAGGACATCCAATGCAAGGTGAGGAATAATGATCTACCTTCAGATCTGTGTTTAATATTTACAAACCTATGATCACTATTTGATTTGGACCAATCTCATACTGTATACTATAGAGGTCTCTCCCTAGCGCTCCACATCTGTTAAATGTTTTAGATATCTTAGCATTATATTTACGTAGTTGAGATGATGTATTATAATGCCTGTTAAAATCAAGAGTGTATGAGGTTATACTGGGTATTCTGAGAAAGACAGATTTAGCAAACTTAATGGAAACCATTCACTCCTCCATTGAAATGTCAGGATTTGTTTCTCACAGTTTTGCACACTATGTTTAACTCAGCTCTTTCCATCAAAGGCAACTGATGTCTTCTAGCAACACATTCAGACATGGTTTCCTTCTTAGTTCCAACTTCTTCAGAATAAATTAATACCACAGACAGTGACAAGCACGCGAAAAAAGAACACTCATATGCAAAATGATGTGTCTACAAAAATGTCAAGGAGCACAACTTACTGTCTAAATATACTGGGATTCTCTTAGCTTCCTTCCGGGTATCTTGTTAACACTTGACATTTGGACAACACATTTCCACTGCAGCTCAAAATTGTTTATACTTCTAAACCTTTAATCGGTCAAGAATGTAAGGCTGGTTAATACCACAGTGATATGTCATTAAATGTTCAACCTCATTTTCAGCAAATCATTCCACAAGGCTTGAACATCATTAGGTAGACAAAGCATTACAAGTATTGCACTGCAATTAGGCTTCTGTCCAGTATTCCCTGTTGTCTTCTCTAAAATTGAAATTTTCATCCTCAAGAAAGATACCCTCAAACAGGACATCTGTCCTCAAAGAGCTTTCCAAAGGACAACAACCTTAACGACAAGCCAGACAGGTTTAGAGAACTGAAGATAGAAGCGTCCTTGGCTGAGAAATGCAGACCCAACCAATAAAACTCGGTACCAAATCCCACTATCGTTCCTCACTAACATAATTTAAAGAGTTCTCACTAGTCAGCGATGTTACTGCACTCTATACAGGTCCTAATGACTGGACTGGATTACATGAACTTGGAAATTGAGCAGCGCTGCCATCAACAGAGGCAGTAAGCAAGAACTCATTAAAAAGAAACAAAGCCAACTGTATCTACTGTTTCCCATAATCTGAGATCTTTCAATCATTCTTCTACTCTGTTTATTTGTGAAATCAAGCACATTGTTATTTCACTGACTACGCACAGCTGTTGAAGGATTTAGGCAAGCTCTTAAGCAATTTTGAAACATGTTGAATGTATTTGTCCAGAAACACTCCCTAGTTTTGTAGCATGAACAGGTATGGGAAAACTAATCAGAAAACAAAAAAAGGAAATGTTAGGAAAGAAATGCTCTCAGGGGACTACAACACAGGGCAAAAGATCCATTACTGTTCATGGAAATACCTATATAAGCATTTGCTTTGCTTTCTTCTTACAGCATTAATCTTTACACTTCTGTTACAGAAGTCAGTAATATTGACACTTCACCCTGCTCTGTGAGAACCTAGTGTGCTGCTTAACACTACTGACTTTTACTACCAGCAGCATCTGACAGCAGAAGTATTCCAGGATTTTGTGCAGTTGGAGAGAGTGCCTTTGGGAGACAGATGAGGATTTCTTTTCCTCTCTCTTACAAGTACCATGTCAGATCATTCAGAGGGATTCAGTTGTTCTTTTCCTCATGTCCTTACCTTTCTTCTTTTTCCCTCACCATTCCCATAAATTCAGGATTACACTACTTTACTTTTGCTATGGCCTAGTCCACCTTGATTGCTACAGCACAGGCCCCTGTTTTCTGCTCCCATTCACATCAAGCTTTGCAATGCACTCTCCACCCTCTGTGCTACCACAGCAGAAAGGGCTGGATTGAAGAAATATACAACTACTCAAGCATGCTGTGAAAATACCTTGCGGGCTCCCTGACACAAAGTCCAAACTGCTGTCCCGCAGTGAAAAACCACCTCTTCAGGACTAGCGTTTGGTGCCAAGCGCAGAATAAGAAAACCATTCCCAATTTTGAATGTGTCAAGCACATACGAGATAAATAGTATCCACACTTGATAAAATAATAACTGCTCCAAACTCTTCAAGACAGAAGCTTACTGAACATGAAACACAGCACCACACAGCACGACCTTCCAGAAGAGCACTGTCACCTCTTGATTTATCCTTGCAATATCACATCCTCCCTGCATGAATTTCAAAGTGTATGATAATGTACTACAACTCCTCAGAGCCAGAGTGAACTGCTAGATAGCTGGCTCAAGCTCAAAGTAATCAACAGGCCATAAAAATGGCTATAACGTATCAGACCGAGAGTTCATCTAGCCCAGTATCCTGTATCTGGCCAAAAGCAAAGAGGTAGGTAAGCAAACCTGACACTGCTCCTAAGCACTGCAGGCAAAGTGTGGTTTGTCATCCCAATGGTAACAGCCAAAGGACTTCATTCCATCCTCAGGGCCAGCACCGAAAGGTAGACTTTAGTGTGGTGGGGAACACTGTGGGATAAAGCACAGACTGGGAGGTGTAATACAGTTTCAGGGGACTGCAGGTAGGGGGCTTGAGTGCTCAGTGTGGCTCCAGAAAGATGTCAGTAAGGTTCTGGGAGGCTGGGGCTGGTGAGTCTCTTTCTCCTTTTTCATTAACTTACTACCCATCCAGCTGTCAGATCTGGCTGAGGGAGTTCAATCTGCTGCAGCACTGTCAGGCCAGAGGGGACTGGACATGTTGGGCAGGGACAGAGGTATCCCATGAACTCCATGGGATAACTGCAGATTGGGGACACCCACCTCTTCTATGGGTTTTCAACAACACGGCTGCCAGCAACCTATTCCTGAATATGTGCAACTTTATCTGTCAAACCGTATTGCTGCACCCTTTAGTCTCCTGTAGCTGCTGCTCTGAGAAGGGAGGTCTGGCCCAGCACCTGGGAGCTTTCTCTCTCACAGTCAAAGCAACCTGGAGCTCGAGATGGCTGATTACACCAGGACAGTTGACAGTGCTGCTGCATCTGGGCTACTTCCCGTGGTCAGAGCACAGTTTGCACAATACTGCAGCGTCCACTGTGACCGCAGCAGAGACATCTGAATGCTTAGTTATGAATGCACCAAACACCCTGGGGTAACTTCTACATAATTCTTTACATTCTTCAAACGTCATTGCTTCATACTTGGTTCTGCTGATCCTGCAAAGAGTTGCCACTAAGACAAGGCTAGCACAAACCAGGCAGACCAGTGAGAGGGAGCTCCTGGATACACTAATTCCTTTTTACAGAGCGCACAGTTCAGAGCCAGGAGGAAGTGCAAGGAAGTGATAGCTCACACTAAAAAAACCACGGCGTACAGGAAATGCCTGGCTGATAGTGTAAGCACTCATGTAAATTTGGGCCGGCTGGCAGACTGATTTTCATCATTCAGGCTGGCTATGTTCTTTGAAGATATGTCACTTCTCTGGATGTATGCAGCTGTGTGTTCAAAGCACACAGTAGTTGGACAAAATGATTTGTTCATGATCTTAATGTTTAGCCCTTTCAGGGAAAAAAATTCCAGCACTTCAAGCTTTTGTGAGTCTGAAAGGCTCATTTAGTTTTTAAAGACCAGCCTTAGGTTTTTTATTGTGATTATTTATTTGAAGTCTAAACAGGCAAAGGCAATTTGATGAATGAGAGAGAAAGGGTAGGAGAAAAAGCATACAAACAATATACCGCATATAGGTTTGGCAACGATAATGGAACAGTCTACAACCAGTTGAGAAGATTTAGTATTTCTGATGCACTATTAAATGAAGTCTCTTTTATCTTCTTGTTTTTTTCTATGCTTACTATTAACTATTCTATTCAATCTCATCAGGTTTTATTTTTAGGAACTGATGCTGATGTTCTTGCTTACAGAACAGCAAGAACAGCAATTTACTCTGAGTAGTTTCAGGAAACCAATGCACTCGCCCAACAAAATTAAGACACTGGATTCCACAGCTGAAGGAATATTCATTGCATACATTGTCATTATGCAAAGATGCAGAATTTCTCACCTCTGCTTTTTGCATGAATACCCTTACAATTTTACTCCCTTGTATTTGCAAAAGGCTGATTATCTCTGCATCTGAACCAGTATGGAATACTTTTAACAGAAGTTTTTTTCATGTGTTTTTCAGCAGCGTCACTAGCTGCCAACTCCATTCTGGGAACAGTGGTTGTGATGACTATCAGTGAGGCAGACAGAACACAAAACATCACATCAGCTGCCAACAGGGAGCCCAGGACAAGTCTAGTTTGGTTGATTCTCCTTTGACTCACTCCTCTGAGTCTAAAATACAGGGCTTAAATCTTTCAAAAGTGATAGATTAAGGTTGAAGGGAGACCTCACCCAACCCCTGCTTGCCTGGTATGAGCATGGCTATATTGACTTCACTGAGAGGACCTGACCCTACACATTTACAATACTGATGAATTGCCCATCAGATACAAATATTTGGAGAGTACTTCTTGCAGAAATAATCTCAGAGAATCATTCAGTAAAAAATGATAAATTTTCAAGGCTTTCTTAAAGCCTGCCTATTCTACTGTGAAGTTATATATTCAGTGCTTTGCTAATTTCATGTTTTCTTTAAGAGAATCTCTACATACAACAATATGCTATTTTTTTCATTCTGTATTTTCCATAGGACTGCTCTAGAAGTGTGTGGAATCTGGGCCTGAAAACATCTATCTTTGAAGCTCACTCTAAGCTTGAGGGCTACAAAATTATTTCTTAAGCAAAACCAGTATGTTCTTTATTTAAGATAGTTCAGCATTGCCTTGATTATGATACAATGTTATTTAATTGCTGGAAAACTCTAGATACTAAATAAAGTTTATCTTGCAAACATTTTGCCAAATGAAGTAAAACTTAAGAATTAAATAGTTAGAGACATCTTTCACAGCTGCTGACGGAATAATATCCTAATAAATGTTTTTGTATTTTCCCTAGCCCCCTTCAAAATGTAACTTAGTGATTAAACTTAGTGTTAAAAAAGCACAAGACTTGGTGACACTGATTCTCACACTGCATATCCTTATGCGACTCCCTAGTCCTGTTTCTTTTTACCCAGTCTTGGATGCTACCATCTGATTTACAGAACAAGCTGTAACAGGAAGCGGAAGGGAATTCTAAATCAGCATTCCTTCATCAGCCTTCAATGCTAACTATAAAATATGGCATTAAAGCAAGACTGAAAGCTTTCTTCCTTCTCTTTCTTCATTGCAAAGGACATCATGGTATAGCAGATGTAATGTAATGAGCAGTTACGCGATTCCAAACACTCAGCTGCTCTTCATGTGTGTGTTATAAGCCAGGGAGAAGTTTACAGCAAGTCTGAGCACGTGGAATACATTTAAGTTTACAACTTAATTGTGTTGAGAACTAGCAGTCATAGCCAGGATCAATGGTGCTGAAAGGAGCATTTCTAAGTCTCAATGCTTACTGCACTGATTTGCAATTATCATGCAA
The DNA here is from genome assembly GCF_003343005.1 of Rhea americana. NCBI lineage: Eukaryota > Metazoa > Chordata > Aves > Rheiformes > Rheidae > Rhea > Rhea americana. The sequence continues at coordinate 537,242 of NW_028186348.1, read as the reverse complement.
ACTGTCCACTTACTACAGTGTCCTGTAAGATGATGCCTTTTCCATGAGATGATGCCTTTTCCATGAGACATTAAGAAAGATTTTAACTTCTGCAGCTTGCTTTTATTTTCCATCTTGATCTTTCAAGCCTTTTAGAGGATCCACACTGACAGACAGAAGGTGCTTATACTATATGCATTGTTGAATTGCCACTTTAAATTACCACTGTTTTAATTAGATTTACAGGAAATCTTTCCAGGGCAAATTCTTCCCATTTGCAGTTACTAAGCATCCTTGAGATAACGGGATGGAATAGGGAGGAATTCTCTTTTTTTCAACATAAAATATAGTTTATTTGGTTATTTTCATGATCAAAACAAGTGATAACACTTTCAAAAGGAGCAAAGAGGCTCATCTTCATGATTCCTTAATAATTTATCTATAAATATGCACAGAGCTGCAAGAAATAAAGGAAATGAGGTTTCCTACCCCTAGAGTGCGCACAAAATGATGTTACAGCACACACTTTTCGAGGCAGCGAAACATTTAAGAATGCATGTCCCTTTAAATATGGGTCCAGGATGAATTAAGCCTCCAAATGACTTGAGAAAAAAATATTTCTAGGATCCTTCAAGATAAATAGATGCCTATGGGCTTGGAGGCTCAGAGCACAGTCCTGAAGCTATGGCAATGTGTTGCTGCCCCACCACTGGGATGTGCCCTGGAGAATCCCACTGTGTCCAAGACACCTGGCTGCGTAACAGGCAGCAGCCCTTTGCTAATGTGCCTTTCATGGCACAGCTGATGCCCTTTTTTTCTCCCATCTGCCCAGGGTAATAGGGAGCCACAACCCCGAACCCTGACCCCAACCCCACCACCTGTGCTGACCACAGCTCTCTCAGGCACTACAGCGGGGTACTTGAGTCCAGGGGAAGAAGACGGGCACAGGTAGTTGTGGGACACATCTGAAGTGAGGACCTTTTGCTCTCTTCAGCACTCAAGCTGAAGAATCAAGTAGGCATGACTTCGCTCCACAAAGCCTCACCCAAATCTAGTCCAGAATTGAAAACAAATACATGTGAAAGGTTAGATCAGTGAAAATGTGCTGCAAGGAGAGCATTAGCATTTGATGACTTAATGAGGCTACTGTACTGGCTTGTGAAGGCTTTCAAGAAGTTGTTGCTTCAAAAGCTCTCAGTATCTGCAGAAATGAAGGTCATATTTCATGCAACAAGCTACTCCACTTAAATGGAACAGCTGATGAGAAGTAACCCCCTCAAACTGTGTTAACACCTGGTCCATTTAATTTCTGCTTTGAGTGAGATTTTACAGTTGAATTCCGAGACTCTCAGTGAAGGAGGTTGGAAGGGAAATGCTGACTCTCTTACTACAGCAGTATTGAATGACTTTACTGTAAAAGGTACTGCAATTTCACAGTTTTGGTGTGAGCTAAACGGGAAGTAATTTGTTGTCACTAATATAAACTACATTTATCAGTGCAGAAGTTGTCATAGCTTTTCAGACATGCTCTGAGAGTGTTTAAAATTAACAAAATGCTAGCTTATGACCTCAAGGCATACTAAGCTGCCAAGATTATAAATGCAGATCCTTCACGGCCGCAAATGTATTTTGTTACATAAAGAAATTGATATCTACATTAGAACACTTTAGATGTGGTTTATTCCTAAAAATAATCCACGTTAATCTGGAGAGGTGAAGATGCCACCAACAGAGTGACATGAAGAAAATACTTAAAAACAAAGCGGCTACATAGAAAACAACAACCATAAACCCAGAAACTCAGGAATGTGTGTACTATAAATGACTGGAATGTTAAGCAAATCTGACAGAACACAGACCCTTGAATTCAGCATCTAACACAAGGAGACCTATGAAACTTCATAGCACGTAATAAAGTACTGTCTTCCTCTGAAAGCAAATACACAATATTTCATAAGTATTCACATATTTACAAGAATTAGCTGGTTATGTAAAGTTTTTTTTTTGAGCTTCAATCTCATTAACAGTATTAAGTCCATAGAAAGCAAGCGCAAATAAAAATTATTCCTGTCGTTTCAAACAGTGATTCAGAAACATTTTCAGAAACATGCAGTTTCCCAGTTAGGAATGGTATGGAAAATAAGCAGAAGCAGGTAGTATCATTCCCTTAATAATTAATTTCTGTTCTCATTTACTAGATGGGCAATCTCAATGACCATACCATGCTTGAGAGAGCAGTTTAGTTCCTTGCTGTCACAAAATTTCTCTTACAATTTTATCAAACCAGTACAACTAGGGGGGCTTGACAAGGCACTTACGAAGTCCTGGCTTCTCCCTTGCCCTCTCTTGATTTCTCTTTTCTCTTTCTTTGTAAACCCTTTATATATATAACTTTTTGCCCTTAAAACGTTCTTCAGATGTTTAACTGTGAAGATATGTAAAATGAAAGCAGAAACACACGTACCAAATGTTTCAATGCTCAAATAGTCCCTTGTAGCGAGTATTAGATTTTTTTTTTATCACAATCATAATTTAACTCTTGGTTCAATAAATCTTGATGGGCTTCTCAATTCAAGTCAATACCTGTTTAATATTTCATGATCAAGCTCACCAGTAAGCACCAAATAAATCTGCTTTGCTCTAGGTAACAGAGATGATCTGCATAAAACTTGGGGAAACCAGGGCTTGATGTTACCACCGCCTGTTCTGGGGAAGGTGCTGTTCTGCTCTCCTCTTTTTACCTCCTGCTGCAGTTCTGCTCTCTCTAGGTCATGGTGGCTTGCTTTCACTGAGAAGCAGACGACACATCTGCCTATCTGGCTCTTTCTGCTGATGTGCTCCCTCCGCTCTGAGCGCCTCAAACATTCAGCCTTTGATTTAGCAAGATACAGTGCAATGCTGTAAGCTTAGCTCTATGAGTCCGATATCAGAGTTGCTCCAACTGCTGGAAGCCATGGTGCCATTTGAACACGGATTGCTTTTCTTAAGCGCACCTATGCCTGTTATTAGCCCGGGGTTCCAACTCCATGGGGCAAGCTGTCACGATTTTTCTTGGGCTGTTTAAGGAGTAAGAGAAGGCAAAGGCCTTGCCTCCCACTGTCAGTCTGCTTTGCCTAGCTGTTGTGGAGACAGACAGCAGAGTTCCCCTTTCAGGTAGTTCCTATTGCCAGGCAGTGGCCAAGGAAGGAATTGGAGCAGAAAGAGGAATTGTTTTAGCTTCCTATGCCCCCCTTCCTATATCCTCCATCCTTCCCAAGTGAAATCTCTGGGTGCATGCAGTGAAAGAATAAGTTGCCTCTCAAATGGAAGGGAAATAATTCCCCTGAAAAGCATGGGGAATCATGCTTTAGTGTTACTGTGTTCTGTAGATTAAGTGCTCAAAAGATGACTGGCATTACAGCCTGTCTTACGTCCTGACATGGCTCCACTGCTATAAAAACACACCATCTCGTAGTGACTACTGCTTTTCCTCGTGATACAAGTATTAGATAAGGAATGTTATTTTTTTAACCGAGACACAGAGAGAGCAAGTAACTAACTAATTTTAGCCTAATTTTCTCAAATGCAAAATTCTGTCATTTGCACTAAAAATGTGCTTCCAATCAAAAAGGACCATGCAATTTGACTTTCAGCGTGCCTATAGGAACTCCACTCATTAGCCGCCACCTGAGTGAGCACAAGTTAAACAAGAAAGCCTATGCCCAGGATCATGCTACCACTACTGATGATCACTCTAAATTTTCACTTGTATCCCAAAGGTTTGTGCATCATAAAAAAAAGAAGAAAGAAAAATTGTGAATGACGATTATGCCAAAAGCATAGAATTCACCTAGAAATAAATGTTATCTGCAAAAAAAGCACCGCCAGAGCGTGTCTCGGGTGAGATACACAGCCTGCTGTGAGCATCCAGAGAGCCTGAGACAGGAAAAATGGGAGACGCCTGCAGCAGGCTTTCAGGGCACACTAGGAACTAACTGGTAACCCCAGTGTAATTTAGAGCTGCTTCAAGCCCCTGTAAATTCTGCCTGCCTGGCCGACACTCCCCAAGTACTCCTGTCACCTTCGGGAAACCTGATTTCCAGATGAGAGAAGTATAGCAGATATGAGGGCAAGGGAATGCAACAATCAAGTAAACAGTGTGACTTGGTCAAAAGGAATTTCCTCTGCCTCACAAGATTCAACTTTCCCTATACCAAAGCCAGCTGAAGAGATGCAAATACTTCGCCATTTGTACCTGGTAGAAACTTTCTCCTCCCTCACGCACACATTTTTTCCCCTCTTTTCTTCCCTTCACCTCCTTCTTATTCCAGCCATCCCCTCCACAGGTGTATATGTGTATCTATATATGTGTGTGTGTTTGTATACCTATGTATGTATATATGCATACATACACAAAAAGAAATACAGAATGAACCGAAAAAAAACTATGATTAGCAGGTTGATGTATTCAGAAATGTGAAATGTTAACAAAATACCATGCTGAAACATTAATGGAGAAAAACATCAAGTGAGTGGTTCTTATTTTTTTTCAGATATTAATTAGTATTATGTGCAGTATCTTCAAGCTAATGTCCATTAATATTACAAGCTTTGTCATTAAAACAACAATTCTTTAATACTGTTCAGATTTCTGCACAGGCACTTTCTTTTAAACAGAGAAGTAAATTGTGAAGAACGTGGTAAACAGCAACACTACTTTTGTGAAATACTGTACATTTCTCAGTTTGTCACTTGATCTTGTACTGTTTATAAACTACTCTTAAGATACTGAGACAGAAGAATAGGTACTCCATGACATTTGGAATAGATCTACTAGTGCAAGAAAACCCGCTCTGAAAACTCATTTGGTAACTAAACCACACGCCACTTGGAAGGGGAATTTAACCCATCTGATAGGCACATTTGAGGGACATACAACAATAGAACTAGGTAACAAAAGAAAAATTCCTTCACAAATTAGAGAGAGAGGGACGCGGGATGGAGATGAAGAGCAAAAAGCTGGGAAATATTTGTCACAGATCACTGTCAGGCTTCACCCAGCTGGACACTCTCCCAGCTGTGTTTAGAGGGAGAGAAAAATACTCGTATTTGGTAAAAAAGCCAGGAGATGCACGATGGCCTGGTCTAATCCCCAAAATCATGGTAAAGGCACTGAGAGAAATGACTAGACATTTAACGTTTAGTCTAAATCTATTATTTTCTTGGACAAACAAAAGTAAAGAATGACTGTCCCTAACAATCTGTATCAAATGTCCATGTTTGCTTATCCTAATTCTCATCTGTTCCCAGAGAAAAACTATATATTCAAAGTGACCAGAAAAGCAGTGTTTGGGAAGGCCAGTATGAGTTTGGGGAGCTGCAGATACCCACCTTGCTACAGCTGGAGCAGACAGGCAGCCTGTACTACGAGAGCACGTAAAAAGAGATTTCTAGCAGAGATGGCCACTGGTGTCCACAGAGACCCAAGGAAACGAAAAGCACGCGAGTCCAGCACCCTCGGACTGTGGCAGAGCAGCCTGGCAAGGGCTGGGCGAGCTCCACCAGGACTCTGCAACAACTAGGGCCCCAGCAGGGAAGCAAACACCCAAGAAGCTGCCTGCTTCCCTTCCTTTTCGGAGCTACCTCCACACTCTGTGAGTGAGAGAATATAAGATGTTAAGATGTTTCATAAGAATTCGTAAGAATATAAGACCATTACTGATCTGACTTTACTGAAAATGAGTAAACTATTAACAATTAGATTTAGTGAAAAAATATAGGTGACTTTAGAAAGTAGCTTGTAGCAATATAGAAATACACCAAACTTCAAAAGCTGCAACTAATTCCACAGTCTATTTCGGGGGAATCTTTGGTGTTCATCTGTGGGCTCCGGCCTACCAAATCACCATTTCTTCTGGCTGACGGCACCACAGAGAGCGCAGCACCATTACATGTCAGTGCTGGGGAGCACACCATGCCCTGACGTGCAACATCCGCTTCTTCCTCATAAGCTGTACTTCAGGTTTGTCAAAAGGTCTGTTACCATGTTCCTGCCCAATTAAAACCCGGAGAAGTCCACATAGCCCATTTGTTGAGGTAAGTGTTGTGAATACCCCGCAAAATAAACTTAAAACCAACATGAATTAGCAAAGCTTCACTTTCCCTCATGAATATGCATAACTAATATATAAAATGCTAATCCTGCCCTCCTCCACTTCCTTTCTGCCTTCTCTGTCTGCCCCTTTTGGAATTAAGCACTTATCTCCTATGTAGTGAATAGGGCTGCATTATGTAAAGGGCTGCAGAATTCTAATGAATTGCAAAATATAGTTAATTATGAGGAAAAAAAGACATCTTCTGCACTTTTTCATGTAAATTAGACAAATTAATTGGTGTTCAGGATTTTTTTAAATGCATGAAGCCCTAGGAGGGAAAGAAAAAAAAAGCTACTTGACAATTCAGTACTGGAATCTTGATAGAGAAAGGAAAAGAGAGGGGGCATTTTTGATACACTGAACTAATCCAGTCTCCAAAGTGAATACTTCCTAACTCCAATCCAGAATCGTGAGAAAGTTATGGAAGTCTGTTCTCACAAACAAAGTTATTAATTTTTTAAGTTTTCAGTATTTGAGCTCCTAAATCTCAAGACTTAGTATCAATAGCTAGATTTGAACATCCCATGGAGCAGGTACTGTGCTCTGCCAAAGTATCTCCATACCAACGCTCTTTAGATGACACTAGCAATTGTGCCGGTTTGTACAGAAGCTCTGTGATGGGAACAAACGTCCAGTTGGGATATCAATGCCCTATTAGGTGAATTTTCAGTTACACCTTACCAGCATTTGTGTCCAGAACTTTCAAAAGGAAAAATGAACAGTCTGGTTGAAAACTTGTCCACAAATAAGTCAATAGCAAACTATGCATGATTTATCTATGCATGTTACACAAAAATAAAGTGTATTTCATGAGATAATGAGCCTTTCAAGAATAAACATAATATTTATACAGATGACCTAAACAGAGCAACTACATCCTGCTTCAGCCTGCCCAAACCCATACTCCTGCAGGTACACAGATGCTTATGTGCTTATTTGTAGTAGCTTATAGGGGTTCCGTTCAAGTGGAGCTTAAAAACAAAGCACTCAGTTTGTCTGCAACAAAAGAAATAGGGTTTCTTTCTTGAAATGTAAAACTGACCTCACATAGTTTCAGAGCTTACTGTCATGAGACAACACAACAGCAGCAGCATTTATTATTATTACTATATAAAACATGCTGTCATATTATGACTGTTCTTTATAAATAATAAAGTGCTTACATAGCAAGCAACCCCTATAAAAGATTCCTTTGAGCTGATTTATTTGAAGCGTATCGTGGCACCATCGTAACATGTCAATTTTTTTTTAAACTGCCTGTATGGTAGAAGCATCCCAGTCCGGCCCACTGAGGCGAGCATCTGCTCCCATGGAGCAGGACCTCATTCCCTGAGGAATTCCAAAGCCTTGCTATCACTCTTACTGGAGTCAAAAAAGTGCTCACAATCTGATAGCAATGTTGTCTTCCCGGATATACCTTGTGGTCCACTAGCTGTGCTGCTCTGCTATTTTGTGCATGCATTCTGTATGTTTTACTTAGCTTACAGCAAAAGCTATATCCCCCGAGTTTTTCTATTCTGTCTTTATATATCACAACCAATACAGCCTCTACATGAGGCTAAAAAGAAAAAAAGCAAGAAAACTCCAAGCTTGGCCCACAACTTTGTGATAGTTTAATACTGCATGAGAGATATAATGCGCTCAGGCCCCAGTGAAATTAGGAGTCTGGTTAGGCATTTTAAAGCTGATACGGCTAATGGAGAGAGAGGCTCCTTCCCTCCAGGAAGACTCCAAAGCTGGAACCTGGCTCAGAGCGCTCTGACCTTCTCCCAGAATTTGTCTTCCTCTCCCCTAACTATAGACAGATACTTGGGACACTAAAAAGGGCTAAAATTGGCTTTTACTAGTATCCTTGTATCACCTCTTCAAAGAGATTACAAATGAAAACTTTAAAAGTTCATCTAAGTTTAAAATTTATTGCAAACCTCAACAAAATTATCCTCACAATATTAATGAGGTAAACACTATAATTTTTTTCTCAAGTTTAACAGACAGAATTGAAATCATTTCTAAGTATTTGAACATTCAAGTAATGTTAAATACCTATTAAAAAATAGATTGAATCTGACAGAAGAATGAATGTGATTTTATCAAAGTAACAGTTCAAAGCAATACAAACTGCGGCTAATACTGCCATGAAGAAAGCATGCCTGAGAGATATCAGAGCTTGATTTCAGGAACTAATTTTTTTTGAGACATAACACATTTTGCAGAAAAAAACTGCTGATTATATATTTTTTAAGAAGCAGACAGTAAGTCATTCATTAAGTTGGGCAGAAGATAAACTTTGTTGTGGGTCATCTGCAGACAACTTGAAAGCTTGAAAGTATTGAATACATTAAAAAAACACTACGTAAAAAATGCCAACTGTATTGAATACTTGTAGGAAACCCGCTGCTATGAAACATTTGCATCCCGTCAGGAACTCTAAAAGATTAGGCAAAGTTTAGCATCGCAATTTTTAGGTAAATAGGGGAACCCCTATGAATATATAGTATCTTCCATTTTATTAATCATGATTTAAACATTAAAAAATATAACTTCTAACTACAATATTCTTTTCTATCACTAATCTCTTTATGCATATTAGAGCTGGCTTATATTTGATTTTTAGATATCAGATCTAGGATCAAATGTCCTTTGAAATCAGTGTAGGTTTTTAGGGCTATACGTATAAGGCAATTAGTAAGTATTTAAGCACTAGAGCATCTCTTTAAGTGTTGAGCACATGCTACACCCTACCTCTAGTCACTGGTAAAAAAAACAAGATTATCTTACGCACGCTGCTGAAAAGAATGGAAGGACGCACTTTCCCACTGACCAGACCCAGAAACAACAAAACCAGTGAACTGAGTGCCTGTTTCTAAGGATCCTTTATTTCTCTCTCTCTCTCTCTCTCTCTCTCTCTCTCTCTCTCTCTCTCTCTAATAAAAAGGATATGCTATTAGCTTAGATGTATTTGAGGTAGCCATCACAATTTGGCTGTATAAGGATGTTTAGGTTCAGCTTTGCTTTGCATTTCCTTCCAGCAAGAATTATGCCTTTGCTTCTGTTCATAGGGTACCTAATAAAATACAGCTACAGCTGTAAATGCACTACGCATAAGGAATACATCTAATTCAAATATTAAGTAATTCGTAAGTTCTGATCTGAACAAGGAGAACAGTGAAAACACTGAATAGCAACAAGATGATCAAATCTACTTCTGTAGGTATTGTATTGTAAATTTAACATCTTGGATCCAACAAGAATTAATGAGCTCTGCTACTGAAGGTTAAATTAGTCTATGTTCAAGTATACTACTCAGTCTGGATTACATCGCAATCAAATCTGTCAGCTAAAACATCCTCAGTGTTGTATCATCAATTGCAGTGTGTTTGATTTAAAGATCGTATGAAATTTCAGGCTCTGCTTTTCCACCACTGGAATTAGTAACAGCTTCAGCAATGACTCTTGGTACAAAGCAGAATTTGCCTATTAGGGTAAAGCTTCACACAACTGAGCTTCCTCATACAGGATCAATTGGTATGAAACTGGCCTTGATTAAAGGAAATAAGAAAGAGAGAGCACCTATTTCTCAGCTATAGTGTAACCTCTGGAGAAGCACAGGACTGCCAACCACAACTAACCTCTGGCCCTGGGGTAGCTATCAAACAGTCCAACACCCTGAACCAAATACAAGTAAAGGGCCTTATCCAAAGCTCTATAGCATCTCAGTTCAGGCACTAGGTTACCTGGTTACCTGGGAGCATACCCTGCTCATCCTCTAAAAATCAAACAGTTCCCAAAGCTACTAACTCATGTAGCACTAAGAAGAGCGAGCATCTCACTATATGCTTATCTCACATACTGGGAATAGGTATTGTACTATTAATTGAGAAAAATTGTTTAAAACATAAAAAACACTCTATGAATGCTATTTATTATTACTATTACCATGGACAAAGCTAGCTGAGAAAAAGCAAATGAAAAGAACATTTTAAAGAAGAAGTTCTGTATAATGATTAATGAATTCAGTTGATATTATCAAGTTTCATTTATATTTGTCTAGATACGGAATGGGCTATTTTCCTTCTGCTAACAAACTTTACTTGCAAACATATACTCCTATACTCCAAAACCTTACAAGATGTTTTTGCCAGATACAGAGACATCGTACAAAATAAATGGCTTTGAATGGGATTTCAAAGTTATCATTCATTTAGTTCTACTCCCTATCTGCCTAGAACAAAAAAGTAGATCAAAATGTTTTTTCTTTAATTAGCAAATTTCTCACTGCAAGTAGTAATTATCACCATCTCTATTCTCTACATTATCCATGCTCACATATGCCCTTCAGTTTCATTTTTTTTCTAGTACTGGGAACACGTATAAGAAACTGATTGTACTCTTTTAAATATATATTCTAGTGCTAAATGTATCATGTCTACAAGGATTAGCCACTGTAGAGTATTCTTCCTATTTGTAACTTTTTTAAATTTGTCTTTCCTACCTTTAATTGCTGGTGAATACACCATTGTCATAAGGAAACTGCAAGACAGTTAACTATCTTGAATCGGCTATAAATTTGCTTATAGCTCAGGGGATGGCTTTCTCAAAATAATTCCATATCCAAAATACACTCTCTTAAGAGGAGCATATTTTAAAACAATTGGATTATGAGATACTAAAAGAGGACAGTGAAAATAGCCTTCTCCTAGAAATGGGTCAGCATACATTATCGTGCATTGTGAATTAGGAATTTGGCAATTATGCCCTAATCCTCAGTTTTCAAGAAAAATAGTTTAGAGTTTTGTAAGAATGTTAGAAATTCTGGCAAAGAAAATAAAAGGTGATTCCTACCAATTATGCCCTTCTTTCACCTTCTCGATTCAGTGTTCCTCATCTATCACAGTGGCCACTTTTGCTTTTTATTCCAGAAACAAAGGCAGTTGGCTTTCCAATGAACATATTACTCTGAACTTCAATTGAATTTCCAACAAATGATCTAATGATCCTCACTGTGAAAAACGATGATACTTAATTCTCTTTACTCTATTTTTTTTTTGCTTACAGCTTTTTGTCCAACTCCCTTGTTTCTTAATCCATCAGTTGTGCTTAAATTATATGTATTTGATCAGCCTCTAGACAAATCTTAGAAAAGTTCCTTGTTTTGCCTCAAACTTCTGATTAAAATTAGCCTTTCCTCAAAACTAAGCACAGAAACTTGAACTCTCATGAAATCTTTTTTCATTTTCAGTATATCTTAGGTTTCATCCTCTATTGCCTTCCTGCTCACTAGTAAGTTTTGTCCTTAGCATCCCAAAGGAAGCAAAGAAGATTTACTGCCATCACCTTCTTGTTGCATTCCTTGCTTCTAGAAGACAAGACGATGTCATGAATTTAGGCTTGTGATCAGTTCACAGATCCTGTTCATGTTTCAAACTATGGGTGCTCTAACCACTGTAACATCATTGCTGCTTCCACCAAAGCAACAATGGCAGGACAACCCTGCTGTTAACACCTGAGCATTTCCATATCTTTCTCCGTGGTAACAGCAGGCACTTCATCCTCTTTTGCCCTTGTAACACCATAGGAAGATACTGTTTAACTGTTACAGACTAGTAAATAGGAGGAAGGAGAGACTTGTCCTTGGGAGCACTAAGAGTCTTGTTTCCAAGATGGGAATTAAAACTTGAGTTTTCCTGTCTTGCATAGCCAGTCTTACTACTTATCCATCTCTCCCTCATAAACATCCTTTGCATCTACTTACTTCCCTAGTTCCTGTGAGGCTTCTTTCCTCCAGCTGAATGCTGAGAAAGAGGCTTGTGATTAAATAAATGGGCATACTAAAATAAAGTCAGGACAGTGAATCCCCAGATGTATTTGATTGCTGTGCTAGTGAATGAACTGTTACTGGTGATGGGAAAGCTCACTACAGACCAATTCTGCCTTTCTCAGGGACTAGGAGAGACCAATTACTTCTATTTGCACTAGCTAAATGATAATTAGTCTGCTTTATTTACATTTTGCTGCATTTACTATCTGACAGCAAAGTATGAATTTGCTTCAAACTGAGGCTTTGTATTTGCTCTTCCATTCTTTCTGTATCAGTTTATGTCTTCTATGCAATACTTTTAAAAATGCCTTAATGTACGTCAGTTTAGGACTGATCTGTCTGTCCTGAGGAATGGACAGAAGCAGGAAAACAATTTTTTGAGTGAGGCCATTCTCAGCACTTTCCATCAGAACTACAATGCTGGAGTAAAACACTAGTTCAGTTACGCAACTTATTCTCCATTTTGGCATGTAGGGATAGATACACATACAAGCTCTTCCCACTCTCACATAAGAATTTGAGCTGGCAATTAATATTCTGTGCAAAGGCTAGAACTGTTTGTTTAATAAAACAATAGCTATGAAAAAAAGGAAGGTACCTCCTTTTAAACAAAATTGTACATTACTCTGAAGTATTTCCTTTCCTCGGATGAACAATGAATATATTCTGTGAGACAAGTTTAATTATAAAGCTTCAAAACTAATGCATCTTGAAAAAAACTAGGCAAATACCAACTGATCCCTTAAAAAGTCAAAAAAACTGCAAAACATGAAAGGACTGAGCATATGCATATACTAAAACATGCACACAGATAACGTATGTTACCATTGTATGATACCAAGGTATCAAAACATCATGAAGAAACTTGTTCTCACAAGTCTTCTAATACATGACAGTAGATTCAAAAAAAAAAAAAAAAAAAAAAAAAAAAAAAAAAAAGAGAGAGAGGGGAAGAATTCCTATATACACTTCCAATCTGGGAGTCTGGGCAAGCTGAACTCCGCAAACTTTGGCAGCTCATTCATCAAAATGCAAAGCTCATTTCCAACTTGAAAAGGTTTTTTGTTTCTTTATTTTCATCTTTTCTGTGGCTAACCTTTTGCTTCCATCTGTAAGCCAGTATTATATCCCTGTTTCATCTCCTCTTCTCTGGCTCTTTGTCATTAATCTCCAATAGGCAACCTTGTCAAATGTCACAAACACCCAAAATATAATTACAGTGGACTTGAATTTTCCTTCTTTCTTTTTACCAGATCCTGTGCTTGGTCACCACTCAGAGAGGGCAGCATGGCTTTGCACTCACATTCTAGCTGGGAGCAGGACTAAGCTGCAGGGAATGAGGTGTGTAGGCAGACGTGAATTATACACTGATTATCAAGGTTTCTCTGAGCTGTCAAGAGCTGGTCAAATTCAAAATCAGTCTTCACAAAAAGAAAATGAGGATAGACATAGCCCAATCTTTCTTGATGCTCCCCAACTTCCCTGCTGCGCCCTGGTACAAAGCATGTGTGTGGAGATGGATGGGGCTGGAACGTGGTGTCTGCCTGCTCGCCACATCTCTGAGCACTGTGCCTTACTGTGAGCCTCATGCACATCTCAGGTTTCTTTAAAATTGTTGTAACTCAGTGCAGCATGAACCTGCCCAGAAAGTCAGGGAGATTCAGTAACTGGTTTCTTGAGCAGAAGCTCAGACTAGTAAAGCAAGTTGTAACTCTCTTTTTTTTCTTGTGTGAACACCGCAGCTTTGTCTTTTTATAAGCTGGAAACTGAAGCTACTCTTGAGTAGCTTTATACATTTATTACATTTCCAGTGTACAGTAATAATTTGGCACTGATAACCACAGCCACACTGTTGATCTATGTGAAAGACAGTAGCTGTATTCTGAGAGTTTTGCAATAACACTCCCTTGCTTATGAAGCATCAGTGATTCAGAGTCATTCAGTCCAAAACACACACGTGACTGACAGCCGTCAAGCATGTGACTCACCCCTCAATTACACAATGTAATCACTTATGGTTTAATGATGTGTTCAATAAAATGAGCAGTCCACAGTAAAGCACAGAAATTGAAATGTGCCAACGGGGTAAATCTTGCTCCTGAGCTCTTAATTTATATTTTCTGGAAGCACTGGGAATTTGCACTTCTCAGCATTGTGAGGCCTTTCTGAAATGACATTAACTTTCAGCAAGTAGTCATTAACAACAACACAATTGGTCCAAGATCACATATTAGGCTGCTGTGTACTAAGCAAGAAACTCAAGTCAAATTCTGCTCTTAACAAAAAAAAAAAAAAAAAAAAAAACACTTTCTTTTCTTTAAATGAAGCTCTTAACACCAATAATGCCTCTTACTCATTTCTGTGATGGTTATGCAAAAAACATAATCAACATATAAACCTTCCATGCTTTGGGCTACAGATCAACTTGTAGTCCCCTGGGAGACAGTGCAGAAAGCAGTGGTTGGAAAGGGCAAACAGAAGCATATGCAATTTACTTGCTTATAATTTGGACAACCAAGAGCTTAACCATTGTTGCTGTCTAGCCTGCAAAATAAGAAAGTGTATCTACATTTTTATTCACCAGACTGCTGAGTACAACAGGGAAAGCAAAACTGAACACACATGCACAAATGGAACGAGAAGCTCTGTGGGAAGCAGAATTTAGCCTGATTTCCTGTGTCTTTATGTTTTGTGGCTGGACTATCTGATGTGTAATGAGGCATGAGATCTGACCAAAGCTTTTCTTGCAGCTGGGCCACTCAGAGTCTCTTTCCTCCTCCTCCTCCTCAATGTGGATTTTTGCCGTATAAAAAGATAGCCTACCCTGCAGTCTTTCTGTCAGTGCGACGCTGAACTAGATCTCCCCCTCCATAAACGTGTTTCCTAAAACTTCAGGTCTTCAAGTTCTTAAAGATCAGGTCTTAAAATTTCTTGAGACTTTAAATGACTGACAGATTCAAAAGTTACCGAAGGATGAACCAAACCTGTTTCCTAACCTGTTTAATCACTGGCAGCTGAGCAGGCAACTTCTGACCCAGCCTGCCCCTGAATGCCAGCCCCACAGAGCAGAAAACTGGAATCTGATGCTGTTCTTGGGCATAACCAGCTGATTATGAAATCTCACAGCAGAATAGAGGGAAGTTCCCTGGCACTTTGCTTCAGTTAGGGCACCTACGGCAAAGATTTCTCTGCCTTGCCTCTTAACTTCTAGAAGAAACACCTGAGTTTCTAACACGTGTGTCTGTTGAGGAAGTAGTGTTTTGGATCAACGACCTTTCCCTGTTATTCCTTCTGCAACTATTCCCCCTCTTTTTTCATTTTTCAGTTGTTATTAAAAGAATGCAAAGAAACTCTAATACTTTTGGAAAAAACAAAAAAACAAAAAACAAAAACCTCTCCATTTTCTAACAACCAGAGGGCTTCTAAATCTTCTGCAATGGTGAAAGTGGAAAAAAAATCCACCTAACTCTTTAGTTTGAAATATATTCATTTGCCTAAGGATAAAACCTTACAAATTGAGAGCGGGGTGGGAACTTTCATCTTCAAAGAAAATAATGAGTTGCAAGACTGCCCATATTTAAAGATACCACAGAAAATTAGCCACATGATTCTTATTTTTGGAGAGGGAATAGCTCAAGGAATGTTGCACAAAACAGAATTGAAATGGTGCAATCTTATTGCAGAAGGAACATTGAATAGGGCAGACCAACAGAGAATAGCAAGTAACTGACAAGTAGTCCTCTTTATCATTTTCATTAAAAGAATCCAAAACATTAAATGTGTCTAAAAACTTCTAATAGGTCTGAAAGTTAGACCTTAAGGACACAAAATCCCTTTTAGAGCTGCACTCTTGCAAAAGTCATCCTTTCACAGAGACAACGTTTAAGTCATAAAGTTTTTAGAAACTTGGCATCCCAGAGCACACAACTACATATACATTCCTGCATGTAGACTAAAAATAAGCATTACCTTTTACCAAAAGGCCATAAAAGGCCAATTATACTGAGTATTCACACTGGGATATGTAGAACACTTGGCAACATGAAAATTAATTAAAACACTGTTATTCCCAAAAGTAAAACTGAGTCCACAGCTTTTTCTGCAGATGAGATAGGGAAAGTAGTTCCCTACTAGACTTGCGCATGGGACAACTCAAAGCCACGCTCTTCTGTCTGCCACTGCTACGCACAATACAATCAGTTCAATACATCTAGAATAGTGTAACCCTGACAAACTAAATTTAGGAAGCTTTGTTTTAATCCAAACATCTGATCTGGCAGCTCTGCCTCCTTCCTTCGTCAACAACTGCAATAAAACCCTTGGTGACAGTTTGACATGGAATAAACCCAGGGAATGCCATTAGATGCAACTCTAAGATTTTGTCTCGGAATAGAACAGCACTCCAAAAACTTGTGCCCAGCTTTTGCCCAGGTGAGCTTGTAAACCTTCCAGAGAGGAAATCATCTTGTCTGGAATTTGAAATGAAAGACACTACAATCTAGATGCAAAGATGAGCATAGGGCAGGGTAGAGGAGAGAAGACATCTTCTAAGGATGAAGCATCAAATAAGCAAGAGCAGCAGGCCTTTAGAATTTGTGATAGGAGACACTGCTATCCAGAGCACGGCCTACAGGTGGGAACTTAGCATAGTTAGGGACAAAAAGAGATATTTTGTTGATAGCCACCACACTGTATTCTCTTAGAGACAGAGGAAGAAGAAAGCACATCAATATGATAATCACTACTCCTACTTAGAGTTCTCAGTGGCATCTGACTTGACAACCTTTTGATTACCCTGTCCACAATTAGTACTGATCAAAATTGTACGTAAATAAAAGCATATACACACATACATACATGTCAACAGCAGACTAAAGCTGGCAGCTTTCTGAAAGCTACCAAACTGCAAGTAAAATGGAAGCACGTTCAAACTGTTGTAGATATTTAATCTGATTTCTGTCACACTGAGAACTTCATATAAGGCCAAACTAAAGAGCAGAATCCTGAAGAGAAAGTGCCAGCTGCCGCCTGCGGACCTGCAAGAGTTAGAGACTGTTTTGGGGTGAGGGCTACAGGAAAGGGGCAAGGAGGCACAAGACAATCATCATCCTGTCTCTAGGGCCTGTTATTTTTATTTTCTGATTATTCCTTGACTGGAAAATGACAATATAGAGTATTCAAACTCTCCCAATTTCTTGTTCTTTAAAAAAATCAACGCGTCCCTTCAAGAGCGTGCCTAACACTTCCTTTTGCCACTTCCTTTATAGGGCTTACAGGATGGTGAAAGAAATTTGACTGATTCAACTGCAGTAACATAACTGTCAGAGTTGTAGCTGTTATCATCAGAGTTTAATCTGAATCCAAGGTAGAAGTCATGTGAATTTGCTGGATCTCCTTGTTGTTGCTCTTCCCCTTACAGACCCTAAGGTTTCAGCTCATCTGAACTTGAAGTATTGACTGCTGCAAATGGCTGAAACAGAAGAAACAGAAGAAACAGAGATGCTGAGAAACAGCTTTGGGGTGATGCAGAGATTGACCTGAGTTCTGGGGCTGACAGTGAAGTACCTCACCACCAAACTGCGTCCTCCGCAAACTGTGCTTTCATCCAAGTTTTCTAAGCAGAAATCACATCCATGCGCTCACCCACACCCACACAAAAACATATGGCAGGACTTTTGCTCCACGCATCTCCTGTCACCCTATTACCACTGGCAAAATGTAAATGTTTCACTTACAAAGGAGATGGGAGGGAGGACAGGAATGGGTAGGAGAAAAATGTGAGAAGAGAGTAGGGGTGAGAGAAAAAGCAGACTGAATTTTCTAGTGACTTCTCTCATCCTCTATTATCTATCCACAGTGATTTTTACCTTCGCAGCTAGATCATACCGGAGACTTTATCTGGGACCCAGAGAATTAAGTTAATAGAGAGCAGACCTGATATTCTCTTTTTAGACCACTCTCCAATCCTCCAATCCTCCACAGATCAAGTGGTTAAAATCTTCCCTAGGATTAAAAAAAAAAAAAAAAAAAACTCCTATGTTATCCTCCACAGACCAGAATTTCCTCCCATTTGGGACTCCAATAAAATGATCTCGTTTTTTTTCTCTCACTGTACCAGCCAGAAGGAACCGATGCATTTTGATCATACAACCTCTCTAAAATTGCTTCAAGCCTAACAGCAGGCTACACAGCAATTGCACACACTCCAGTATACTAGTTTAACTGCAGCTTGACAGGTCATATCAAACTATTTCAGCTAAAGCCAGATTACAGCTATTCAAGCTTTTCCCCTACTCAAACTAATAAGAAAAAGCATCTACATATAAAAACCGTGCCAGGTTATTTAAACAAATGAAACTCCAAAGTTACAGTTAAAACTCTGTGTACTGGCAAGTCTTAAGAAGAATATAATGCCTTGCTGTCCCCTGTTTATGCACTCTGTGCATCTCTCTTGGGCACTGCATCCAAGAATCTTTCCCAGAAGTTAAATCGCTCTGTGTAGAACATGTATGCCAAGAGCTCCTGAAACAGGAGTAACGGCAGTGACAGAAACTTCCTGCACAGCTGAGATGGGCCATGGAAATCTGGTTGAAAGTGATCATCCTAAATTTTGCCTGAGGAGCAGGCTAACAGGCAGATAGACAGGACAACTTGGATTTCTTAGAAAGTAAATTCACAGCATTTTCTAGAATTCATAAATCACATACAGATGATATTTTACATGTCATAATTTCTGCTTTCTAGTATTTACTGTTTTTCTTTTACTTTTGAATTTGTTATGTGCCTTCCCTTTGTCATTGAATTGAGATGGTTTTTAGCCACATGATCTGCTATTCTGAGTTTGCATTCATGGCTTTCTGACTTTTTACCATTAAATTTAGGAGCGCTAAATGGAATCCTCTTATTTAGAAGGGTAATTATTCAAGTTTTCAAAATAAACTCAATCCATTTAGCTTTGTTTGACTGTCTCAGAATTAAACAGCAATTTATTATATTTTGTTTTGATTATTACTTAATACATCATATTACCTGGCCAAAAGATATATTACACGTCTGGTAACTGGTGTGTACGTTTTTAGTATACTAAGTACTTAGTACTGATTAGCAAGGCTGAATGAAAAAAAAGTAAAGAAAAGAAATATTTTCACCAATAATTGAAGTAATCTTTATAGTAAGAAAGTATAATGTTGTTTCATATGGCTCACAAACACCATAAATAAAGTCCAAAATTGAACTTTAACACTTAAAAGTGATTCATTTTAAACTCTTCAGTTAAAACCTGTGTATCATGCAGCATGACTCAAAATTATCCTCGAGACTAGAACTTCATGCAACAAAGCTCCTTAATATGAAAGCTTTATTCCAGTCACTGGCACAAGCGGTCAATTCCAGCACAGCTCGGTGCTCAGCCCTCTCCTTATGACTTCATCCAAGCACAATTATATAGTCTAAGAAAACCAAATCTAAAGCTTTCCATTTTCTGTTCTGAAATCCATTTTATATTATTAGATTCTCTTATTTCAAATGCCACATCAAATACTGTTCAGTGTCATTCCACTGCAGTGAAGCACAAGTCCTATTTCATTATATTATCCAATAATTACATTGTTTGTCTGCCAGTTCCCTCCCATGAACATGCCATTTTGAAAAACTCCACTGTGAGAGGCTCCTCTTACAGATACTGAATGGAACAAACAAGGCCCAGAGCACTGAAACGACACCGAACACTTTTTGATTACATTTCATAGAATCAGTAAGGTTGGAAGGGACCTCTGGAGATCATCTAGTCCAACCCCCCCGCTCAGCAGGGTCACCCGGAGCATGGTAGACAGGGTTGCATCCAGGCAGGCCTTGAAGATCTCCACAGAAGGAGACTCCACGACCTCTCTGGGCAACCTGTGCCAGGGCTCCGTCACTCTCACAGGGAAGAAATTCCCCCTCACGGTCAGGTGGAACTGCCTGTGCTTCAATTTCTGCCCATTGCCTCTTGTCCTGTCACACGGGGCAACTGAAAACAGTCCCCTTGACACCCTCCCTTCAGGTACTTGTACACATTGGTGAGATCCCCCCTCGGTCTTCTCTTCCCCAGGCTGAAGAGGCCCAGCTCTCGCAGCCGTTCCTCCTAGGGCAGATGCTCCAGCCCTCTGATCGTCCTCGTAGCCCTACGCTGGACTCTCTCCAGTAGCTCCATGTCTCTCTTGTACTGGGGAGCCCAGAACTGGACACAGTACTGGAGATGAGGCCTCCCCAGGGCTGAGGAGAGGGGCAGGATCACCTCCCTCCATCTGCTGGCAACACTCTTCCCAATGCACCCCAGGAGACCATTGGCCTTCCTGGCCACAAGGGCACATTGCTGCCTCATGGTCAACTTGTCATCCACCAGCACTCCCAGGTCCTTCTCTGCAGAGCTGCTCTCCAGCAGGTCAGTCCCCAGCTTGGACTGGTGCATGGGGTTATTCCTCCCCAGGTGCAGGACTCTGCACTTGCCCTTGTTGCACCTCAGGAGGTTCCTCTCTGCCCAGCTCTCCAGCCTGTCCTGGTCTCTCTGAATGGCAGCACAGCCCTCTGGTGTGTCAGCCACTCCTCCCAGCTTGGTGTCATCAGCARACTTGCTGAGGAGGCACTCTGTCCCCTCATCCAGGCCACTGATGAAGAGGTTGAACAGGATGGGGCCCAGTACTGAGCCCTGGGGGACGCCACTAGCCGCAGGCCTCCAACTAGACTCCACGTCACTGATGACAACTCTCTGAGCTCTGCCTTTCAGCCACTTCTTAATCCACCTCACTGTCCACTCGTCTAACCCACACTTTCTGACCTTATCTAGGAGGATGTTATGGGAGACAGTGTCAAAAGCCTTGCTGAAGTCAAGGTACACAACGTCCACTACTCTGCCCTCATCTACCCAGCCAGTCACTCCATCATAGAAGGCTATCAGGTTAGTTAAGCAGGATTTCCTCTTGGTAAATCCATGCTGGCTACTCCTGATCACCTTCTTTTCCTCCATATGTCTGGAGATGACATCTGGAATGAGCTGTTCCACCACCTTACCAGGGATGGAGGTGAGGCTGACCAGCCTACAGTTGCCTGGGGCCTCCTTCTCACCCTTTTTAAAGAATGGAGTGACACTGGCTTTCTTCCAGTCCTCAGGCACCTCTCCAGTTCTCCAGGACCTTTGAAAGATGATGGAGAGCGGCCTGGCAACAACATCCGCCAGCTCCCTCAGTACCTGTGGGTGCATCCCATCTGGGCCCATGGATTTGTGGATGTCTAGCCTGCCCAGAAGGTCTCTAAATCCTATCCTCCTCAACCAAAGGAAAGCCTTCCCTTCTCCAGACTTTCTCCCTTACGTCCAGGTTCCGGGATTCGTGGGGGCTGCCCTTAGCAGTGAAGACAGAAGCAAAGAAGGCATTCAGCAATTCTGCCTTCTCTATATCCCTTGTCACCAGGGCCCCCGCCTCATTCAGTAGTGGGCCCGCATTTTCCCTAGTCCTCCTTTTGCTGCTGATGTATTTGAAGAAGCCCTTCCTGTTGTCCTTAACGTCCCTTGCCAGACTCAATTCCACTGGGCCTTAGCCTTCCTAGCTGCATCTCTACATGCTCTGCATTCCTATAATTCTCCCAAGTAGCCTGTCTCCTCTTCCACATTCTGTGTACTTTCTTCTTCTATCCGAATTTGGCCAAGAGCTCCTTGCTCACCCATGCAGGCCTCCTGCCCCTTATGCAGCACTTCTTATTCATAGGGATGCAGCGCTCTTGAGCTTGGAGGAAGTGATGTTTGAATACTAGCCAGGCTGATCCTCATCAGGACATATGGCAGCACTCAAAGCACTACATACTACTACGTACATACTACACACTACTTCTACTTACCAGAAGTCTGGGAAGCTATTTGCTCCTGGCTATTAAAAAGCTATGCTCAAATTTGACTTTTGCTTGAACACATTTGAATTAGTTATTAGACATGCTTTCATAAGTATGTCTGTAGAAGAGTCTTTGCCATATAAGAAAGTATCTACTGTGCCAGAATTATTAATGAATTGGAGCTGGGAACCTGTTTTCCAAATGTTGGAAACAATAGAATAGCTACTTTTTTTGAATTAAACATATTAGAAGCATGTAAGACCTCCCAATAAATTTATCCTCTGATGTGCCTGAACTGTGTAAGACTGAGGACAGGTTGTGGTTGCTTTCTGCTACCCCTGTGTCCCTTGGGACTATGTGACATGTTGTGTATGTTGCCATTAGCCTGGAACACAGAAGAACATTTGCAGGACCACAACCAGCATGCACGTATAAAAAGCATGTGCATCTCTGCATATACCTGCACACAACTGCTGAGTGACCTGTTTGTTTAAACGCCATGCTGAATGTTGGCCTCTGCTAAAAAGAACATTGGGAGAACATAAAATAGTAGACTGGCAAAGGTTAATGCTAGCCTTGTATTAAGAACCTCCTTAGACTTCCTTTATAGTCAGTGGAGAAGAGTGATTCACAGATAAAAATCTCTATGTCGAGATTCTGCATTACCTACTGGAGGAGGTAAGAAAGAGGTTCTCTTTCTCCAATTATGCAAAGAGTTTAACCTCAAAAGGTTTACATTAGTCCCTCTAAGTATAGCTGTCTCTATTTTTGAGCATGGCCTTCACTCAAACATGCAAGTAATTATACTAAGTGAGAATAGCCAACAGAATTATTTACATCTTTAAAGTTAGGTGTATAATTAAATACCGATTCTACACTTGAAAATGGCTGTATGTGCTAGCTCGTTTGCTTTATTAAACCAATGTTACCTTTTGTGAATACACCCCTATGTCTCTGTATTAGTAATTTTGTAGGAGCTCTCAATTGCCTGAAGAGGCTGGGAACTCAGCTTCCCTCTTCTGCAATGAGACAGGTGTCTCCTGCAGCAGGAGGAATGGGACCACTAACAACGGGGCAATACTCAGACCTCCACAGCAGAGGGAAACACTTGCATGAGATTTATGTGGTAACAGACTGTGTGGGATGACCTTTTTCCAGTGTGAAGGCTTTTGCCTTTGTACATCTCAGAAGTGAGCTTGAAAAAAACAGCGAAGAAAGTGTGTAATTTCTACATATGAAGTGGCACTGCTCTTACTCACTTTCATTTTTCACTCTGCTATTAGTGCTAATACAATAGCAAGGCTACTCATTTCTGGAGGGAACTGGCACTCTCCTGGGTGACAGTTCTGCACAATGAGAGGTTCATCCATGACATCTGGGACTGGGAATACTCAGCCCCAAACAGTTCCACTCCCACATAACTGCACTGAGGCAGAGGTTCATTTCAGATGCATGAAAAAGGCAAGTGAAATACATGCATTATCTCATTTAAAATGCATACAATTCCAAGAAGCAGGATAGATTGTAGGTGTCACTAAACAGTGCATTGTAAATAAATCATATTTGCAATGCAAGACGTATCAGCTAGCCAAAGCCTGTGTTGTTTAGGGCTATAGAAACAGGAGGCCTGGATGTTTTCAGGGAGATAGAGCTCAAACCTCTAAGTGGCATTTTTCAGCCATGAAATCATAGCTAAGCATAGACACTGTCCCATCTATGCTCACGGGTAGGGTATATTTGCAAACGCACAAGAACCACAGCATACAGCCTCTTACAAACACCTTATTGCTATTCAAAAGAACATAAATGAGCAAATGGTTTCCAACCATAGCACCCCGGGATTTTCTTGGCATCACATGCACAGCAGTAAATTTTCTTCTGGCCAGTAAGTATATGCAAATTCTACTCTCTGTAAACACGCAGGCTGCCACCAAAGCAGCAGTCTCCATTTGTTTATGTCAGCCTCACTGGTGGTAATCCAATGAGGCCAGACTTGCACAGGAATCTGCTTGGTGTAAGATATGGAGACTTGCTGTTTACTTTGGTTGTCATTTCCTTTGGATGTCTTCCTATGGGAATTGGCAGCTTCCAGGTATCCTGCTATCAAGTTATTATATAATTGCTCTTGCTCTATGCACTGGAACACATTTCAATGTATAAAGGTACAAACTGCCTATTTCTGTGCTCAAGACCTATTGTCTACAAATTCAGACTGTACCTTGCACATTATAAACAGGAAAAAGCAAGGCATTTAAGATCTAGTGTACTTATTTTCATAGAAATAAGAAAGCAAACAAAAAGCTGAGGTGCACCAGAGAAATGATGGGATCTCCGTTACTGGAAATGGTCAAGACTTGTTTATTACAGAGCCCTAGATAGCTTAATCTAAGGCCCTACTTTCAGCAGAAGGTTGAGCCAGAAGGTATCCAGAGGTCCCTTTAAACATACACCTGTCTGCGATTCTATAGTAAGTTTTCCAATGTGATGTATATATGTTGACAAGAGATGATAGAAGGAAGAACTAAAATTAAAATATAAGCCTCTAAAAATAGTCTTATTTCTAATGCATTTTGAAAAAAATCCTTAATTCCCATTAAGGGACTATTACTTACTACATTCCTTAAAATAAGTGTTCTGTGGGGCACTTTGTGCTTTGTTGTTTTAGCACCACACAGCCAGTGCAATACAATGTTGGTTTGGACTTAAAGAAAGCAGAGGAAAGTCACTCAACCAGTCTGTATTTGAGCTTGCACAGATGCACAGTATTTTCTTATCAGTATTTATACTAGTGTCTCACCTGTGTGGGTAAGGGAGGCCATCACATAACACAGTGATAAAAATGTCGCCTCTCAAGGTACTAACATGTAAAAGCTTGGTTTGATCATGGCTTCAACATCTATAAATGTGATATGGGTAGGTAAAGCATTGTGGGGAGGGAGCATGATTTATACCTCAGACAAATATATCAACTCTCCAGACAATGCCTGAATGCTAATGGAAAACCCTGGGTCTCATTTTGAGCTCAGCTGATGCTAGACTATTGTCAAGTCCTTGTCATAGCTGGAATCTCTGGAAAGTTGTTTGTAAGAAGAAAACGTACCTCTTGGGGAGTTAGGGCTTCCCAGCTCATTGCTTGAGACCTGTAGGGCCAGGAAAACCTGCTACTTCAGGAGGCCACAGTTTTCCTTTATGAATGGCAGGTCTCTTGCTTCTTGGGAAGCTCATGTCTCAGCTGATCGTGTGTCGCGCAGCTGTGAGAAGCAGTGCTTCTAAAGTTGCTCAGTAAGAGTTTGCACAGGCACTAAACCTGCAGCTGTCTCCTCTAAGCACTGCCTCTGTAGCCCAGAGTTGAGGCAGGGCTACTTGGGCTAAAGCGACACATATCCGTGAGGAAGTTACGCTCCTGTTCAGGAGAGTATGCAGTAGTCAAGTGAGACAACAGAAAGTTGCAGGACAACTCTGTTTGAAAGTGATTTTCCTCCTCCTTTAAGAGAAAGTCCCTTTGTGGTTCCCTGACCCTCAGCCCATCTACTTTGGCTTTGCTCTGCAGCTTTTTTCCTTACTGAGTGTTGGTGCATTTAATCTGTTATAACTTTTGATACAACTTTGTCTAATTTTTAGCATCCACAGTAATCCAAACAGAACAGTTTTTATGGGAATAGCCTTGGTCTCCTACAGCTGAAGAAATTACTTTCTAATCCTTGCTATGTTTTCCTCTTAAGTCTATACACTGGCCTCATACCTGCAGAGGGCTGAACTGAGTTAGGAGCAAACTTCGCAGACTATCTAGTGTACAAGGAAAGCAGCCTGATCTACTCAGCTGAAGAGCTTTCATGGGGTCTTTAAATAATATGCCTAATTTAATTTTTTTAAAATGGACTTCAACTAGGCTGATCTTCAGAAACAAAGTACTTCAATATGGGTAAGAAACACCAGTAAAAAAAAGAGTAAGAAATTTAAAGACTAGCTTAGGCTAATAAAAGTAACAGATGGTGAAAACTAGAGCGTAACAAGGTTTGTAAAATTCCTATTAAATCTTTTGGTATTAGTTGAACTTAACATTATTTACAAATCTCCAAGTTTTCAAACAAAAGCAGAAAGATTAAAAAAAGAAAAAAGGAAACCAACAGTTATAAATGAAGAGATTTCCCTCTCTGTCAGAGGGTTCTTTTGCAGTCAGTATTAGAAAATAGATAAGTAACAGACTCAGCCTTTTTTATCTGACAGCTTATCACAGCAACTCTGACAAGAGACATGAACATACATTATCAAGCTTTTGCAAAGGAGAAAACAGGACCCAAACCACTCAGAATTAACCCCACTAATGCTGAGTGTTTCCCTAGAGAAGTAGAAATAGCCACACTTGATAGCTGGAAGGTGGCAGAGATGGTTCAGTGCCAGGACAGCAGAAGCCCTGTACACCTGCTCACGGGGTGAGAGAGCAGGAAGGCCCCTTTTGCACGGTGGCAGGACAACACGGCTGGCCGTGCCCAGCATCCGGAACACTGAGGCGCCCAATGTTTCCGAGAACACATTGAAAGTAAGGGCATGGATGTCTATGGTCATTCAAGAACTGTGTAATACTTTTGATAAAAGAGTGGTAGCAAAAATGATCACGCCGAATTAGTATTTGGGTGGTTTTACTAATTAGGTTGATACTCCAAAATTCATTTTGCTTCTTTAATTCCAACTTAGCAGAACAGCTTATTTTGAGACCAGGATAATGTGAATCTGTTCTGGATTTAGCAACCTACTATCAGCAAGGCTCTAGCATGGTGTGTGACTGGGTAGGTGTGAGATGTAAAATTCTCAAATCTTTGGAAGTGTTTTATATACAACATCAAAGTGTAAGATAGGATCAGAAACAAAACAGCTCTATTCTAAGACTGTATTTTTCTGAATTGACAAAAATGCAATTGCACAGTAGCAAATCAGCCTTAAACAGGACGATTTTTTTCCCTTTATTCTTTTAAGTTTTAGTAATTACAAGTGAATGTCTCTCTGAATGGAAGTAAAAGGCTATTCAGGATACTGCCTCTCTCCAAAATTCAGGCTTTCTTTCTAAAAGCCACAGGGTAAGGTGAGGAATACTGATAAAGGAGGAGTGCAGATCAAGCTCTGACGCTTGCTCTCATGACCTAATTTTCTCTTTTAAGGTCTAGACAGAGTCATCACGAAGTTTGCCTAACTGCTCCTAACACGTATCTTGTATTCTTTCTTTATTTTTTCCTCCAAGAAGTATAAGACTGATCACACCAATACAAACAAACGGCACCAAACTGATTCAGAGATTTTATCCTTTCCACACATTACAGCTACAGTTATGAGACACATTAGAAAGCTGCTTGACTGAGCAGGGAATTATGAACTATCTCACATTAAGCTGTCACGAAGGAATCTGCTAAGCAGCCCAATTTTGAAAGCTGCAAGTATTATCAATGACTTGGATTGGCTCCTGCATTTGTGGGTCTTGCAGAAAGCTTCTGAAAGCATTGGTAGGCAGCCACTGTGGGCAGAGCACAGGCAGCCTTCCTCCCTGGGAGCCAGCGCCAGGGGCCGCCCGGTCCAGCTGGGCCCCCACCACCGCATCAGCCATCTAGTAACAGGAAGAGTTATCCCTCTCTATGTATCCCTCTCAGAGAGGTACCCCAGATGGATCTTCTCAGGTCTGATTTATCAATCCATGCTAAAATGTAACCCAAATTAGTGCTGGAAACAAGTCATTTCACCTGGGAAATGGCAGCACAGTTTACTAGTACTAATATAATCTACTTGTCAGCACTGCCAGTACAGAAACACTTGAGCTTACCAAACTCAGAGTTTGGGCATTGGGTAGCCTTTAGCTTTATCATCTTATGGTGCTTTTCTCTGCCTGTCTCCTTGCTTTAGTACTTGAAGAGAAGAAAACAAGGCTGTCCTTGCTTTTGGCCAATGATCAATCAATCCTCTACCCTAAATAAAACAAAGATCACGCCCAGAAATTTCTACATTTCTTTCCTATTCTACTGAGCTTACCCAAAGCACCTCCAAAAATAAGCACGTTATCATACCTCAGGAATGAGATCAAAAGTAAATACCATAATCACCCTCCTAATGATAATAACTTAATACATGTAATACCACTTAGAAGTGATCAGAAAAAGATGATGGGCTAATAAAACAAACAAAATCATTACATAAAAGAGAATTCATATTTTCAGTATGACTAAACCTTAATTAATTCACCTATTTGACACTTCACTGATAATTGCTGACTTATCTATCTTAAAAAAATCAATTAACATAAAAATAAATAGGCTAATCTAGCTGTCAGATAAATGCTTACTCTCCTCTTCCAGCACACATAAAGGGACGTTTCTGATCGGAACAGTAACAAAGTTCATTTAAGTGCACGCATGATGATTTATATTTATATATTTATACACACACACAATGTAATTTACACATCTTATATTTATATATATATAAATATACAAAATACATAAATGTGTGTGTGTATATACATATACATGTATGTATGCATACGTACACACATATACATGTGCAAGAAACAACACCTGTTAGAAAGCAAGCTCTTCTGGATTCACTTGATGAATTAGGTCCGAGCGTCTTCCTGACATGGCTAGTTTCTACCATATGTCATCTCCGTGACAACCGCTGCCCACCTAGGCAGCGCAAGAGCAGGGCGCCAGGGCAGGCAGGGCCGTAAGACGGAGAGCGCTGGGGGGCTGCAGCCGGGGGCAGCGACAGCGCCTGGCCTTGCAGCCCCCAGGTGCCCCGCCAAGCCCGTTCCTGCTCCTCCCCTCAGCTATTACACCAGGGGACCCAAACCACTCTTCAGCTGGTCTGTGCCAACAGGCAGCAGCTCAAGGTTTAGCTAACCGGCTGCAACTAGAGCCAGGTGCTCAAGGCGAAGGACAGACTCTGGCCTTTTTTTATATAAGGTATTTCTTCTCAGGCTATGTTTTTCTACATGTGAAACGGTTTGGCTCAGTTATAGATTGGAAGAGTAGCTCTCTCCTCCCTCTCCCCCACTTGGCTCAAGTCACTACTGTGACTCAATATATGATTTTGATTTATTTAGACTGATTTCTCCTAATGAAGAAAACAAAACACATACAATGGCCCATCTGGACAAATAATTTCTGAAAATGCTTGCAAGACAAATAGCACAGCATACTCTGAGACACAACATATGAATAATAAACAGTTATTTTAGCATTATGTATTTGCCAGCATATTGGATTTACATAGCATCTCAGATTTGTCTTATTTTAAAATGTTACAATTCTGTTTCTTGAGCCAATATTTTACATGATTTCTGTCTCTATTAAAACCTTTATGCTGTTTTTAATACTAAAAATAATTTCTCATTTCTAATTATAAATATTTAATTATATCGAAGTCCCTAAATTAAAAAA
>NW_028186348.1:449081-508019 GCF_003343005.1 Rhea americana | reverse complement strand
AAAAAAAAAAAAAAAAAAAAAAAAAAAACACAAAGAAACCACAAAAAAACACACACACACCCTGCAGACCTCAGGTCAGGAATAGCATACTGATTTCAACCAGAGATGATGTACACCTATTATCTCAGGTCATCAATCAGCAACAAATGATAATGTTAACATATGTTTTCCATAAAACAATGCCCCAGTGATATTTTTGCAGCAGGACTGATCAGAAAAAAGCTTTTGCAGTCAAATTCATGGGCAAACATCTATTCTGGACATGAGTTTTAATGCCAAAGCAAGCAGAACCAAGGTCAGAGCTTTCAAAGTCCTTTTCTTTGTAAAATGCAGGAGATGAGAGGACAGTATCACTCCTGCACAGGCTAATGCCTGGAGCTGCCAGGCCTCGAGCTAGGAGTTCCCACCTCTCCAGCTCAATAGCCTCAGGACCAGGTTATCGTTGTCTGCTCTATGTGCCCCTCCAGCTGTGCAGGCAAAGGGATTCTGCATGCAGTTTTCTTCCTTCAGTGCCGCAGCAGGAGCGGAGCTGGGAGCTCGTCCCTGCTCCTTCCCTGTGCGCCCCCTCCATGGGCATGGTCCCCAGCAGCCTCACCTGGGATGCAGAACAGTCACAAATGGTGAAGACACACAAACAACTGATCTCAGAGCAATGGTAGTTTGCAGAAAGCTGAGAGCAGCAGCAGATTTTGATAGACTTCAGATGTCCCAGCCCACTATTTAAATACTTCTTGTGATTTTTAAACCTTCTTATGGAAGCCCTGACAGACAAATGCTCCTACTCAGTCAGCAACTAAATACTGTATAATTGTCTGAGACCTACAGCCTTTATTGCAAGACACAGTCCCATTCTTACAGCCTGCTACATGCTACTACATGCAGATGCACTGTTGTACAATATGCTGCTTTGCAAAGGGGGTCCGAGTTGAGTGACTACTTTGGGGTAACAAAAGAATCCCACAATAGACAGCAAATGCTTTGTCTCAACTTTGATTCACAAAACAATGTAAAAATACATCACAAAAGTGAAAAGCAATGGATTCGAAGATGACTTGCTGAGAACTACATATGACAGAAACATACCAGGTTCTTTAAAAGAAACAAGATAGAGCTAAATTGCTATTAGATTTCTGTTTGTTTATTTTTCCAAGGCTGGCAGCACTATGTATCTTTTCTTGCTTTAATCACAGACAGGAGAAAATCTGATGTCTCCAATATTTTTATACAGCGTACATTACGTATGTACATATATATTTCCTAAGAAACTGAAAACCATACAGGAGACTGCAGAAAGAAAGATTAAGCTCAGTTTTTGAGTAAACTAGATTGTTTCAAGCACTGGGATGAGTTGTTTCATTGCATATGGATTATGAAAAAGATCCTAAGCTATCTCAGAGTTGGGCATTCAGTGTATATATTTGGAAGCAAAGAGATGTCTGATTCATAGCAGGGGAGAAGAAAAACAACTCATGAATCCAACAAGAATGAACATTAAAAAGAGTAGGATGAGAAAAAACTCTCCACATATGATCGAATAATTTGAGATGACAGTTTATCCGAAAACAGGCGTGAATAATTATTATCCAGCATAGTAGGAGATAATAATTAAACAAGTAGTCCATTTGCTCTTTCCTGTCATTATAAGACCTTAAAATAGTTTCAATTTCTTCAATTCTATCGTTATTTTCCCAAAGTATACACATTGCTTGCTGCTATTTGGTAATGAACCAATGACTACTGCATTAATTCAGATTTACATATCATTTGTGCTACTGTTTCCTTTTGGAGATAAGGGGTGAGGGTTGTTACCACCTTTAATTTCAGTGATCCGAATTCTGCACTGACCAGGCAAGCCACAAACACATTTGTCTTGATGAAAACCTAACACCTAACAATCTACAGTCACTGTTGCTGAGGACCACGTACACTAGTTTAGTAGCAGTGAGGGTCTTTCATTATTTACATAAGATAAAATCAGTCTTGGGGCTTTTCATTTGGGTGGGATCCTTATAGACTATAACAGCATGCTCTTGGCAACACCATGTTGCAGAGAATAAAGCTTTAGACCTCCTACATTTCTGCATGCAACAAATCCTGAAAGCCTGATACCCTGAGTGTACACAGGTTATTAGTGCACTACATACCCACCATGCGTTACGTGTCTAGGACCTATCAACTTGCTAAGCGTGTGTTTCTATACTAATCTGTACATCTGCCATATATTCAATGCCCTAAACTACATACATTCTGTATGGCTAGCCAACAGAGAAAGAGTGAATGTATCTGGAATTTCCAGATATCTTTGCAGTTCCAAGAGGGATCTGGAACACCTGAAATCCTGAACACCTGAAATTCTTTGGGTAGAAAAAGAGGACCTGTTTTGGAAATCCAGTTCTAAAAAACGTGCTCTACTTTGAGGAGATACGAGTCTTTGCACTTTCGGGGAGGGGAGATCACAAGCAGTAATATTTCTAAGCATATCCCTACACAGGGGTAATATAACAACAGTTTAAGATGATTACCTTTTTTCCTATGTTTTCACTGGATGAAATGAAGAACAGAATATTCCAAGTCTCAGTCCAAGTCAGCTACGACTTTGGATGAAAATCAAACCAACTTGTCTCCATTTAAATCTCATATAAAATAAGTCCCTAATGTAATAAATTTTATAAATGTCTAAAAAAATATATACACGTTTAAATTAAGTAGTAGGCAAATGATTTATTGTATTATTCTTATTGTCTAACTCAATTCACATTCAAGATTAAATTTTGGCTGGCTCATATTATTGATAATAAATATCTTGGTGCTGTTTGGAACTTTGCTACAATGGCATCATTTATACATAATTCTTAAAGGAATTTTAGTTGAATGTGCTTCTTTGTTTACCTGGGAGATCCTGAAACTTTAGTGGAAAAAACATATATAGGTCCAGACTCAGCAAGATTTGCTTTGGCATCACTCTCTCTTGAAGCATAAGGATATTGCACTATCTTCTTGAATTAGACCTATGCCCTAAGTATTCATCTCTAACGGAAAACAGCAAAGCACTTTGTGTTCTCAAACTCTGTCAGAATTAGATTTAGACTGACAAAAGACAAATACATTAAACTTGTAGAATTCTTACACTATAATCCTTTGAGAATGTCCAAGTAAAGCTGCTATTAAAGCTATAGCTAAAGCTTTGTCACTTTTCTCTAACATTCCTACTGCTTTTCAAAGTGATTGATCCTTTAGGATTTTTAACTTTGGTCTCAGAACCATGTTTAAACTGTGAAAATTATTATGCTTAAGACAAATATTAAAACAGATCAAAGTGCAGCAAGAAGTAGTACCTCAAAAAAGGTATAAAAAACGTGGAATTTTGTGTTTATTATCAGTTGCAGTTCACATCTGTTCTATTTACAAAAAAAGGGAGAGGAAAAGATGTTACTTCTAAATGCTAGTTCTTCAAAAAATCCACTGGAACTTCATTTGATCTGTTGCTTTCACATTACTAGAAGTAAAAACTATTATAAACTGTAACTCAATAATTGTATTGCTACGTGAATTCACAGCTACAATAAATGCTTCAAATACCTTATTTGCAAGGGATGTAAATATCAGTAATTGCTGAGTAACATTCACTACATTTCACCTTACTTTTGGCTATACAAAGTGGTTATGAAATAGTCTGGGATTCGCATATTCTTATTGTTTTTAAAAAATACTATGTTGTGAGGATTTAACTCCTAGAAGAAAAAATGAAAAATTGCTATAATCTCCACTGAACTGGCCCTTTGGCATAAATGAAAGTCAGAAATGGAAGAAGAGAAGTGTATAGATTATTTGTAACATGCTAGAGGTAGGATATACCAACTAGAAAAATAATACGCTGACAAGAATTTTGTTTAGGTAATAGCTACCAAAGCAAACAGGAAGGGTTCTGGACTGAGGAAGATGTTAATCTCTTTACATTCGTGGATAAAGTCGTAACAAGGAGCCAAACAAAGGAATGGCTACTGTAGACCAAAGTCTCTGTTTCAGATTTAAGTAAGCACATTTTAAACCAAAAGAAACCACAGTGAACATCTAAGTACAGCTTCGTGGATACTACAGGTGCATAACACAGGCTACAGGACTTTGCTGAGCTCCTACTCAAATCTAACACGCATAACTGGACTGGGAGCAACAGTTCCTAACTGGTGAAGGTCACCTCACAGATGGGATGAGCTTTCAAGGCAGCTCTGGTGCAAGTCTGCTCAGAAGGTAACTCCTTTCCTCCCTCCAACGTTTCTGTCCCACTGGAGAAGAAAGTAGTGGGATTGGGATAAGACTTGCCTCCCACCTTCCTTCTGAGATGCTCTGGTTCCAGCATGACATGCTATCAAGACCCTGCTGCCCCAGGTTCACGCAACGTGGCCACATAACATCCCCGAGCCCATTCTGCTGCTGCTGGTTTTCCTTCTCCAGTAAGGATAGATACAGAACTACACCGCAGAACTACCCAGATAATCTGCTGCCACTTCTGCATGGTTGGGGGCAAGCCACTCTTGCTCAGAGCCTTCTGCTCCATTGTTATCTCAGTCACCCGTGTTATTAAATCCCTACCAACCCTCCCACACTGTGCTGACTATACTAGTACCTGCATTCTCAGCATGGGACTCCCAGTATGGAGGAGGGAGGCCGTGGCAGTAGTCTGGGAGTGAGAGTGGGCAAGAGCCAGAGTCTAATAGTAAGAGACAGAAGGCTGAAGAGCAGCTATGGAAGACAGTGGCAACCAGACTTGTACCACAAAGGGCTGGGAATTGCTAAGCTAAAGCACATCTTTCAGAAAAAATGAATCCAGACAGTTCAAATATTGCTGTAGTTGACAGGACACCACAACCTCAGCAAATCGATCAAGGGGCTGATTATCCTGATTTTCAAAAATGGGCACCTTTGCAAAACAGAATCCAAAGACAGATCTTTTAGGGTAGATAAAGCATGGTTACAGTTTGCTTTGTTAAGAGAAAAATGTTATTTCTTTTAAAATTCCTAACACATATGTCTCCTATCTACAAAGACATTTTCTTTTAGGTAGTTAAGCAATATAGGATTACTGGGGCCTACACACATTCAATCACCTATGATGGATATTCTGTGCATTCCTTTGTATTCTGCTCTTCAAGCTTCCCACCTCGCTAGGATTGCTTTTGTATATAAAATGTTATGCTGCTGCATAAAATGGTGTTGCAAATTTCAAATATTTAAGGAGATATAAAGATAATGCATTATTTTATCATTGCTTAAATTCTCCTTTACATATTGCCTATTAAGAAAAAAAAAAGAGAGAGAAAAGAGTAACTTGTTAAAAAGATCAATTTGTCCATAAAAAGAGTAATGGGATTCTGTATAATTCTTCCTCTATAGTCTACACATACTATTGATGACACTAAAATCCTGATTCAAGCGGCTTTTAAATGTTAGTTTTTATTTGTATATAAATAACCGAAATGAAAGTTCAAGAAGCAGAAAACAGCTACACATGTTTGATGTTGTATGCAAAAGCCTTAGATATTTAGCAACTTCTCTGATGCTTTGATCTCTGAAGAAATCTTACTAAAATTATGATCAAAGGAATTTATATTATTCCAAGTACTTAAGAACAAACCATCTTAGGGCAATAATCAGTATTCTGTTTAATCCTTCATCCCTGGAATCCATTATTTCTAAGCACCTCAATCTGATGGGAGTTACATTTACTTAAGAATGATATTCTCCTAAAGCAGAATTAGAAGCAACAGAAAGCAACATTTCTGACTTATACAAAGAGCTATGACAGAACTAGATTTTATTCTACTGACTGAAAAGTGGTCTTTGAAGCTGTTTTTAAAATGTACATAACTTTAAAAAGTAGGTAAACAGCTCATTATAATGACACCTTCTAGATTTTTATTTTTCTACAGGACAAAGTGAAATAGAATGTGCAATACACAGCTATTTTTAATTTAATCTATTTCTAACTATTTCCTTTTGTCAGTATTTATAGAAGACTATTACACGGACGGATATATCTAATATTTATAAAGTAAATTAACACTCTACTTGATAACATGCAAAGGACAATAAATAATGAATTATCCTTTTCATCAGTCTGACCACATAATGTTTATTTCACTCTAATATTAAAGTACTGCACAAGACTGTTTATTGTAATCCCCTATGGCAAGTTAAATCAAGCAGTATGATAGAAGGAATCATTAAACTAAAGCCCATAGAATATTAGAGCCAAGACAGATTTAACAGAAATGCTAATTAACAGTTAGATTATGGATTAGCCACCTGTTGCTGATGAGATGTGGAGTGGGGTTGTACTTTTGCAGGAGCAAATAAAAGATCAAATCATGACTCTGAGTCACAACCACATTCTTTATAACCTCCCACGTCCTGACTAAGCATATCCTGCTGCCATTTTACCAGCGCAGATTGCTTTTCTTCCTGCATACCCCACCTGCATAGATGGCCTTTGATATTATAACTGTTTCCTAGATACTGTTTCTACCCCCAAGTTCCATCAGTCTTTAAAGGTGAAGGATTATGAGTAGGCTCATGTGCAAGCACATCTGACTGACCACACTGCTGTAAGCATTCTTTCAAGCTTACAAGGAAACATACCCGCTTTAAATGAAAATCAGTCTCTGTTAACGGCATTATCTTAGGAACTGACAGAGAGGTGTGCTGAAGCAGTAGTATTACAGAATCATACATTTAGCTATGAAAGACTACGGATCAACTTGGACTGCAAGCACATCTAATAGAGCACAAATAGATGACAGAGGCAGACATAGGTTAATCATGCTTCTAGCAGACTTATTGGTAGGTTATCTTTCATTTTTGGACAAGAGGGCTTGAGAACAATGTCTGTCGAGGAAACGTTTTAAAAGATGCCCAGTTAACTCATCCTGGAGCACTCTGTCCTGACTTGAACAGTGTAAGGTTCAGTTATCGCACACTTAAAGATTCATTCATTTTTGTGATCTGTTTATGTCACTGAAAACGAAGAAGCTGCACAAAATGAGAGTGTATTCCTCCAACACAAGAATGTCATAAGACTCCAAAAGTCTCTCACATTGACTGACTCTGGTCACAAGTTTGATGTGATTTGTACGGCTTGGGAATTCCTCCATGTTACTGGGATTCCAGACCACAGGACAGCTGATCAACAGCTATGAAACAACAACTGGGAATTAGGGCAACTTCCAGGGAAATAATTTTGCCTCACTAGAATTCATAATTCAGGTTGCACAGAAGTGTCTTCAGCATCCCTTAGTACTAACCCTCCTAAATGGCTACCTCAGGGCTACAATTTTGGGGAAATGTAATATGAGAAGCAGTACTACCGAATATTCTTATCTTCAGCTCTGTTATCAAATCCAGTGATAAAACATTTTTATCTCTAAAACTTACTTACTTGATTAAAGTGCTGAAGTTTATCGATTAAATTGCTGATGAGTGGGTCCAGTGCTCTGACTCTCAATTCTGGATTATTAATTTGTGCCTTCAGTCCATTGGAAACAACTCTGTTGGTATAACTGAAAAAGACAAGAAAAAAACTTCAGTGACTGAAAACATATTCATCAGAATCAAGAATCATATTAAAGGGAGCTTATGAAAAAACAAGAATTCTGTAAATAGTAATAGCAATTTGTAACTAATATTTATAGTTCTTTAAATGCACCAAACCAGAATAAAAACACAGAGTTTATTGCAGTGTCATCACTTCAAACTATTCATGAACCAATATTAATTTCATAAACCCTATATAGGTTCTTTTTATTCATATTTTAATATTTGAGCCTTTAGAATCCACACTCTGGAATTCTTCTATGCTGGTATCTTCCAAAAAATCATTCTTGTGCAATCAGAGAGACTCAGTAGACAGTTAGACAGAAACTAAACCGCCTAAGATTGTAGTAATATTTAATGAAATGGCAATCTGATTTTGAAAAAAATCTTCACCAAAAAATGAGATATTTTGCATGGTGAGCAGTTTATAAGCAAATTGCCTAGACATACTATAAAGCAGCACCTGCTATATCAGTGGTCTCCACTATGCCTTATCTGCATTACCAACTTATTAGGAAGGGGTACACGTACAAGAACTCTCTCTAACCAAGTCCTGCACTATTTAAGGAAGAGCAGCTGTTCTCACACCGTAACTGCCTCTCGGTATCAGCAACCTTCTCACATTGACTGTTGACTAAAAAGTTATTGCCACAGTCTTTTCCGGATATTGTAGCACATTCTCAAAACCAAATATATTTGGGGCTTCACACTATGTTGGGTAAAATTATAGGATTGTGCATGTTTAGGCTCTGCATCCAAACATGTTTTTATCACACTTGCAGAGGGAAGTCATCAGGGAATGCATGGTGAACCTCATGCTTTCTGGAAGTATTCAAACTGCTCCATATTGGTTAGAGAGTTGATATGTTCACACAAGCTAAGTACAACCCATCCTCAACATACTGCAAATCCCAGAGAGATATACAGCAAACTTTTTTGACAGGTCATACTTTTGGGCACTGTGGACAACCACTCTCATTAGGTCTGGTACTCATTTGTCACAAAGTGGAACATGGATGTTTGCATGACCCTGTTATAAGCTGAAGAAGAGGCTATTCCCAAACTGAACTCTCCTAGACTCTTGACACACGCCTGGGAAGAGCCCACTTAGGTGTCATGTTGGCATGGCTATAAACTCAGGTAGTAATAGAGTGTGCTCCTTTCGACCAAAATGTCAAGAGAAATGTCCTGTTACAACTAATGCTCACTTGCAGCATACCTACATAATATTGCAGATGTTCTTCTATCAGTGAATTCTTCTTTGTAAACAATTTGGGACAAAGTTAAGAATAGTATTTCAAAGTGGAAAAAGTGGCAAAATTCTACTGTCTTTCTATGGTAGGGGGAGACTTGGCTTTCCAGAATACATTTATCCTATCTCAATTTCATTTAGGATGAACAATAAATTTCATATAAACTAATGGCAAAAAACACTGCATTATAGTATTGTCAAAGATGAGGTTTACAAAGAGAAAGAAGAGAGCGTAGTCCATTTTTTCATTAAACACAATAAATTTCACTTCTCAAGAAAAAAAATATGATTTAGCACAAAGTATTGAGAGAAAGCACATCTTTTAGGGATATCCGTAGCCACACAGCATTTAGTAGTGGAAAAAATGATAATCTTTTTAGTGAATTTATATTCTTACGTTCAACGGTCTTTTAAAAGGCACTGTTGTTAATTTTATTGATGTGTATCTCACACACATATAAACTAATCTGGCAGCATAATTTTTCACTATGCAAATAGCATACATGAAACGATGGTAAGGTTCTGATCTCAGGCGCAGGCTCACACAGCTGAACCAATGTCTCCATGTAGAACCAGGCTAAAGTTAAATATTACTTACAAGTCTGGACTGCTGCAAGTCATATCAATCCACTTCACTATTTCATTTAGACAGTAAAGGAAAACTGATGCACCTTACCTGCCTACCTTTCTTTGGAAATCGTATCACATGCTGAATGCTAACTGCTGTTCATCATACGAAAACACGTGGTTATTGAAGTAGATAGAGACACTTATTGCAGTTTTTTGAGATCATTTAGTTGCAATACATGACAAATCAGATTAAATGGATCAGCTCACGGCCTTCACCAGTCTGTTTGGTGACTCCCAGTGCGCAATACTTTGTTTGAACATCTGATCAGAAACTCATCAACAGCAGCAAAAAGCAAAGGTTTCCTTTTCATTGCTCTTGAATGCCCACCATTCAACCTGCTGCTAGAGCTATCAGAATCCCTCTAGAGGCATATGTCATTACAAGCCATGAGAAAGGATTCAAAAGTGCCTTCCCTTCCAGGTTGTATTTTTTCCTGACAAATGATATTTTTTCCCTGTGAATCACAAGCCTTCATAAATGCCTCTAGGCACTATTAGAAAACTACAGCACTGACGGAGTTTGTGAAAACAAGACCAATTCAGAGACAATAGCTCTGCCATCAG
Organism: Rhea americana; assembly: GCF_003343005.1. NCBI lineage: Eukaryota > Metazoa > Chordata > Aves > Rheiformes > Rheidae > Rhea > Rhea americana. The sequence continues at coordinate 497,986 of NW_028186348.1, read as the reverse complement.
GCCGGTAAGACTAAGAGTCCTCAAAAGGACACAAAATGTGGAAAAGTCCATCTCAGTCAACTGTCTTACATTGTTGCTGCTAAATACATACACTCTTTTACACATACTGCGTCAAAAAAATAGCATCGTTTTGTACGAGTCCACAGTCCACTGAGACAAGGGGTATACTCATATGTATAAAGTTCCATCTGTGTTTAAGGACTGAGTCTTTAAAGCTCCAGAGATATCCATAAATTATGCTCAGATAACTCTGCTGACCAATTTTTTTGTCCTTAGATCTATAATGTGGATTATCTTAATTTCATATATCCGAGAAAGCGTGTTTGAATTGTGTGAACCATGCATCGGTCCTGTACCTCCTAACTCTAGGAGAGCTTCAGTTTTATCAGTCATTGAACAGCTACATCCAGCTGCTCTGGGAGGCTCCTGGACGTAAGAGTTGGCCTGGTGATTGCCTGGAACGTGAGCTGTGTGACTGGCAATGCCTGGAAAACCAACTACCAGCCTTTGGTAGTGGTGATAGATATAATCTCTGCCAAATGAATGGTGTAAAACATTGATATCAAGAGGGGCGAGAGGACTTAATCCCGTAAGCCCTGCTAAGTATGCTTGGGTGCCACTTGCTGGCACTGTAACTGTCATCCAGTCTCAGTGCTCTTACAGAGAGATCACCTCTGTAACAAAAGCTGAGAAAGACTCGCAAGGGCTAGAAGGGTGAATTCCTCCAACAGAGAAGGTAGGGTACAACTCTTATGGGAAGGAGATGAGGCAGAGAACTGGAGAATAATCACGCAGTCAGCGAGAAAGGAAAAATTCCTGTAGTCCATTGCAACCAGGAGCCAAGACTGTACTAGAAAAAGGCTTTATATCCATCTGACTCAAACTGCTATCTGCAAGCAGTGAATTGTTCTGCTAGTCTGCATCACGTCTAAAATACTTTAGAATAAATAATATGTATTTCCTGAAAGATAAATTGATTACTTCACTTCTTCGCAATATTTAAAACTTTTTTTTTTTTTGTTGACATCAGATCCTGAATTACTGCAAATATACAGTAAGAAAGATCAGGAGTTAGCTTGCTTTATTTAATAACCTGAAATTTAACTTAAAAATTGTCACACAAGACCGTTAAGTCTGGTTACTGCTCTAGTACTTCACTCATACTAGACCCAGAAAAGTTTATTCAAATGACCAGGAAAGTTATATAAAGATACTGTAGTCCCTGCAGCAATCCTGAAGTAACTCTTACATAGGAGGCCAGGGAACAACAAGTACAGGTAGAATTCTCAATGTCTTTCAGAGCTCATGCTAACATTGCTCCACTGTTCTTTTGGGAAAGATATGATGCTTTAAAAACAAACAAAAACAAATGACAAAAATGCTCCCCCAAACCCAGGTTTACAGTTTTTCAGAAGAACAGTGGTAATTATTTCAGACTTCAGCTAATACAGTTCATCACAGATTTAAACAATATATTTGAATCTAAACACTTACTTTCAAATAAAAACAGATGTTATTTGACACTGTGTTCCTTCTAGCTTGCAATATGAAAAGAGATTAAGGTACAGGATTCCCTCAAAGACAAATACACCTCTTTAGATAGTTCAAGACTTTGAAAGTAGCCTACAAAACAAAGCTTTTCAAATTTCAAAGGCAAACAACTGCAGGCACTGCACTAGCAATACTTCTAACTAGCAATGATATTTAGCCACAAAAGCTTAGGGAATGGGGTGCTGTTTTCACACCATTTCCTTCCCTCTTCCCTATAGGAGAGGATACCAGTTTGGATACAAGCGTCTAATCAAAGCTCTTATAGGCAGCTTTTCCAAGTATTATTGATCAACCTCCAGCTGTGAGACTGTTTCCATTACTCCATTTCCCTTGGGGTGCTATTACTCTGAGTTGTGCCACTAACAGCCAATAAGCTCCCCAGTGCTTTGATCCGGTGGCTAATGGTCTGTATTTTTCCTGAATGAAGTCAGCTCTACCATATGTATTCACCACAGGGATTAAAGAGCAACAAACCACACCAAACTTCATATGCTTCACAATGTGCACTGAAAGTTAGTTTCAGAAGAACCCCTATCGGAAATCCAGGATGTTCTGAACCTGAGCTGCATCTGAATGTAATTCTATTAATTTTAGTCCTATCTTTTCTTTTATTTGGCCCAATACAGCTGCTATAATAAATGTATAACAGTTTTTCTTTGTGTGAGAAATCAGACATCTAACATCACAAGGCAAATGTGAAAATCTAAGCCATGCATTCTGTGCAGGGGAATCCATGAACTTCTATAAGCATCTCTACAGTACAGAAATTACATTTCATGAAATGATTTGCCCTACAACCATACAACCTTCAGGGCTGCAGTCAGTATAAAGTAAAATACACTAATTACAAAAATAGAGACACACTTGCTGAGGTTTTTCAAATTTGTTAGCGACAAACTTTCTGAGATAACTATGCATTAGAAATCACTGGAGAAATAATTTGGAAACATGAGTATTTTTCATAGCTGCCTTGCATTTTTCATCATTTTTGTTGGCACCAACTGTATAATTCTGCTACAATCAACAAGCACGAAAATAACAGCATTTTCCTGAGACATATTGCTATGTTCAAGCTCCTAGTGACTGAAAGTCTACTGGTTCTTAAGAGTCACATTTTTGCATTTATTTCTTAGATTTATAATAAAGTGATTTTCCTACTTCCTGTAAAAATACATGAATTACTCTGTAGGAAAAAAGAAAAACACTCCCCAATCTCCCCTCAAAAAAAAAAAAAAAAAAAAAAAAAAACACATTAGAAAACTGCAGACTGGGCCATCTATAAAAAAAAAAATGTTTTCTCAGCCTCTTAAGATTAACAGCTGTCCAGCAGCCTGCTAAAGTGAGAGAAGTCTGAAGAAGACAAGGCACTAATTTTATAACCAGCAAAATTGTAAAATCATTGAAACAAAGTTAGACTGTACAATGATCATTTTAACATCCAGTTCTGCTCTCTTCATTTTTGTGTACAACTTCTTTAAACTTCTTAAAAAATTATTCTAGAGATACATGTTGCCTGTAAAACCACCCAGAAGTAGCTAACACTATGCAAATAACAACTGTACTGAATTAAAATTGTGTCTTTTTAGGCCCATATAAGTCTGCCATTCACTACAGGCTCTTCTTTTTTTGGCTAAAAAAAATCTGAAGTAGCCTGTTTATTCCAGTAATATACTCAGCACACTGTCAGAGAAGACACCACCCACCACCATTAAATGACTCAGAGGTTAAAGGGTGAGAGGGGGAGAAGGAAGAGAAGAGCTTTGAATGTGTCATTTAGTAAGAAGCAATGAGAAATATGGATAAGTTATTTAACTGGTCTTGAGATCCACTGAACAATTAATTCAGTTACATCAGGCATGGTTCACCAGATGGTGTGTTTTGTCTTATATTTATTCATAATTTGACCCCTAGGTTGGAATGGTTTGCCTGAAATTCAATTATGTGAACCCACTACTGATCTACACCAGCCTGTTGTGTCTCTAACTTCATAATTTTAGGGTATTTCTCTTGTAATTTTTAGATGCGGCTCTTGGCACATGTGACATTTTGACCCACGGGGCTCGACCAGGAATGATTTTCATCTAATTCAAGGCACACAGAATTGTGCAGTGACAAGAAAAATATATGGCTGAAGAATGTGTTTGAAATAATTTATCAAGATTATCAGCTTTGATCCGATTAACTGTTCTGCCCATGCTTCTTTACAAAGTAGAAAGACATGCAAAATACGTAACAGTTTTACATGCTTTGCCCAGTTATATTTACAAGGGACTCGATGAATAACTTCAAGGTAATAACTCCAAATCAAGTGTCTTTTGCCTGAAGTTTTACTGATGCGTAAAATATTTCTCCAAGGAGAATTGAAGGAAAAGCCAGCCACCATAGGATTCTCCTTTTACTCAGCTATCCCTAGGCTGCTCCACAAGATGATTCTGTCAGTTGGTAAGCCCTCTGCCAGGTCCTTCAGACCACTGTCATTAAACACTGACCAGCAGATGTACTGTGCTTCCTCTGCAAGCAGTTCCCACACTAGCATTATTTGGAGAAACTGGCTAGTTCTGTTCTCTTGCCCCCCTCCTTTTTTTTTTATTTTTTGTTGATATAACAACTTGGCAAACCTGGTCTATAGTCTTTGGGTACCTTGGCTGAGAGGTTTCTAAGAAAGGAATTATCAGTCCATGACACTTACCAAGGACATGGACATATGTTCTCTTACCAGGTGGCTACAATCAATTAAACAATTTATTAAAAAAAAAAGAGCACAAAAGACATCTTAGACTTAAAAAGACATCTTAAACTTAGAAAGTCAGCTGCCGAGAGTTAAAAAGAATAATAAACTTTGCAAATTTCAGCTTCTGTCTTTTAATCTACCAAGCTTGAATATTCTGTGTGTAAGTGCTTTGTAAAATTACACACTGGAAGATTCCACGACTGTAACATTTATTCAGTTGGCCTGATACATTAGGTCGTTCTGCAATGAGCTCCACTAACTTAAATGGATAAATTCCTTATTTATAGAAAGTGGTATCAATTAGGCCTCCGCTTACAGAAGAACTACAGCAAGAGCTGAATTTCACCAACTAGCTGACAACAGTGTTCTCTAACAAATAATGTTCTCTAAATGACACATGAAATGACCACAAGAAAGTTTAAACCTAGCACATAATGAGTTTAACTACCCTAAAGAGTTTGTGAGGCAGGACTGATGTGATGTGAACACGACCTCTGCCAGAGCTATTGCAATGGATTTCAGGGAAAGCTTCCTAAATAATCTTTTTTATTAATAATTATGGGAAATTATGAGACAAATACAGTTTGCTAATTGGCTCATAATAATAATTCCAAAAATTTCACAAAGCCAAATAGCATTTACTTCTCTGTTTCTAGGGGGCTAAGAAGTCCTCCTGAAGTCTAGATTATAAAGTCAATTTTAAGACTCCAGGTACAAGAACAAGCTAGCAGGTTTCAAGGGACTGGATGATGCCCCCCCATGAAGACTTTCAAACCACACACAGAAAATCACAGTGAAAAGCAATTCAGCTACCAAGTGCCTGTGCAACAGATCTTACCAACAAATCAAATGTTTTCATCCGTTTTTCCAGAAGCATCCTGAAAATGTACTGACTTGAGCTTCAACGAATACTTGTAAAAAGCTTGAAAAGTGTTGCAAAAAAAAAAATAAAATAAAATAAAAGAGAGAGATTGTAGGTGAAATGGCCTACTTTCTTTTCCTAGGTACATGAAAAGTTAATACTACCTTCCAGACACAATGAAAGCACCAAAGAAATTTGTAGAAGTTAATTGGACAGTTTTTATTATGTTGAGGGAAGGAATGTATTTGCCTGAAATAACATCATGCAGGCAGAGACTTCATTGTGAAGTGGAATAACCTCTGAAGGGCACTCAAATGATAATTCTATACCCAAAGTGAAAATAATGAGCAATAAAAATGATACAAAACCAAAAGCTGATATGCTACCTAGGAACTGGCAGCATAAAGACCATTCCCCATTAAATGAATTATTGAGACATAGGACCGGACAATAAACAAAGTAGCTTAAAGTAACATCCGTGGCCATTCCTAGGGGACAAAGTAAAACAAATCTGAAACACCTTTTTCTCAGTGATTTCTAGACCTGGAGAGAACATTTTTCAAGTGCAAATAAGAGAACAGTGCTGAGTTAAATCCTGACAGAGAATCTGACTCTGCACCTCTCAGAGGCTGGCAGCATGCAGTCTACTCTGGGGGCTGTGGAAAAGAAATGGGAACATGACTGCCTAACTTTTTAACTTGACAGATAGACAACACTAGTGGAAAACAGGTCTGACTTGGCATAAAAGAAAACACAGTCTCAGGAGAGGGGAGGATGCGAACTCTCAGAAAAATAATAATAATAATAAAGCAGACTAGCAATAAACTTCACAGCAGTAGAGACAGCATGAAAATCAAGCAAGAGCTTGTAATATTTAGTTGATAGGACTTTGGCAGGCTAAGAAGGCAAGGATTCAACTCCCTTTATGGAAACCCAGATTGCTATTACTTAAAAGCTAGGCTTGACAGGTGACCAAGAATATACAAAAGGATATTCTATGATCCTAGTACAGAACTTTTTAGAAAGCAAGATAAGGAATGTCCTAATCTGTACAGTAACAGACATATTTCAAAGGGAGAAGCCCTTGGCTATGACTCATTAAAAGCAAAGAAAAACAAACATAACAAGACATCAATGTTAAGAGGTGAAAATTCCAGCTTTCTTCAGAAGTCAGTTTCCCCCAAAGCACCCAGACACACATGGGATGCTAAGGAATTGCTGACGACACTGAATGTACAAACTGCAGCTCTGAATTCAACTCAGGGACTGAGCCCTGACCTCAAGTCTTGGCTTAAGCTCTCCAGCCTCTGCACCCTTGCCATTCTCACTGCTGTCTGCAGCTCCTATGGCATTAGCCCTTAGTGAGCATTACATGTCCATGTAAGCATCCACCTAAGAAACTAGTGTTGAGCCTAGCAGAGTAGCATGACTGCAGTTGAATTCACTGCTGCAGTTGCAGCAAGTTGAAGTTTCTTATCTGCATTTTAATGGTTTTCACCACTGTGATTCCCACACTTTGCTGCTTCTCTCTGTGTCCCTTTATCTACTCTGCGGCTTACGCCAGCATCAGCCTAGGTTTGGTTACTTCATTCTTAACCCTATTCTTCTCTTCTGTGCCACCCTGAAATACCTTCTCAGGCTACTTTTTGAGATGACTCACTGCCCATGTTCATATCTCTCTCAATGCCTGCTTCCATTGCAATGCTGACAAAGCCACCAGCTACTGCCACAGCTGATGCTGTGCAGTGAAAGGATGCAGGGAGTAGACCAAATATGTCATTACTACAGGGAAGGTGTTTTGGTTTTAAACCTGCACAGCCCTTTTCCATATCAGCAAAAGCAAAAAAGAAGTAATCTCTATAGCTAACCTTGACATAGGATCACCTCTGTCACTACCTGGCATTCATCCTTGCCGAGGCGGCAAAGACACCGAACAAAATCCAAGGTCTAGTAAACTTTACAGCTGCCTTCAACCCCTTCACCAATATGAGCCCTTCCCCTTCCCACCTCCTGCAAGGATGCATTTGGGTAGACCAGGCCCACTCTCCTCTGGGCTCAGGATTTCAGAGACACTTTTGAAGGCAGTTAAGACCTGCTCTTTCTGATCTCATTTCTCCCAGCTGCCTAGGGATGTCTCTCCAGCACGTATTCTAAGCATGCATCAGTGCACACACACATTTAACCTCATTCCCTTATACAGTTTTTCCAACATATATGTGCAGAGCAAGACTAGGCAACTCTTAACCTATGCTACACTTTCACTTTCTGCCAAGGCCTTAATGGCCTATACTAGGTGTGTGGTCCTTCAGCCACAGATGGAAAAGGAATAGATTTGTTAACCTTTTCTTGTCTGCAAGGGTGTTAGATATACAGTTCCAATCCATCCGTATTTCCAGGTTCAAAGTTTTTGTCACCAAGTCTGTGAATTTTATATAAGTAAAATGTAAATAGGAGGCCTTAAAGTTGTATAGAAAAGATCAGGTACTAACTCTTACAAATCTTATGACTCAGTTCTTAAACTTCCCCTCCTTTGCTTTTTCACCAGGAAGACATCTGAATTCATCATTCAAAGCACGCAGCTTTATTCCTTACAGAGGAAGCAGTAGTTTATTGGAGAAGCTATATGCACTCTCTAGTCAGCTCACCAGCAGAGTTACAGATTTCATCCAACTCTTTTTTGTTGCTGCTTAACTGGCACTGATGAAGGCAATCAAAATTTATTGTTCCCCAAACAGAATAACACCACCAGCCAAAATGCACTTAGCGTATCCTGCTGTCACTGGTTGATATCTATGGGAACTGGATCAAGCGTAGCTTAATTACAGTTATCCAACAGACAACCCTACTGCCAGAATTCCTTACAGATGCACCAAAGCCTCTGTCATATTAGTATCTGAGGAGATAAGTTTTGAAGATGGACATTTTCAGCACTAGCTTCATGTTTTGGAAATAGTTTAGGTAGGCAGCATTTGTAATTTGTTGGTAGTTCATTTCTAAATAAAATCTAATGCAGTAGTTCAGTACTAGAAAAAAAACCATTATTTTTAATCAGTCTGGAAAACACCACAGAAAAGGCCGATCTTAGTAGATGGCAAGTATGATCTAGTTACGGAGATCTAAGTGTCTTCTCACTTCTTGAACGGAAGTGTTGAACCAGGTCAAGGCTGAGAAGTCCCAGAGCAATGTGGGAAATTGTGAACTGCCCCAATTCATGTGTTTATATTTAAATAAAAATATAAAGCACTGTTTTCCTTGGTTGAGTATCTGATGTGTTCCAAAAAAAAATAACTGTACTAGAAGAGTAGTCAAACAAAAAGATTTTCATGTCATCACAAATTTGAGAAAGAGAATATTTATGCAAAAATCAATTTACTTGACTTAGACTGTTCAATTCTTCTGCTATAAATTCTGAAGATTTATGTCTAGTTAAAACTGTTCTCTTCCACAATTTACCTTCTCTCCTGCTTGATTTTTCAGTAAAGTCACAATCCTTGAGTTCATAATTTTATCCTCTGTTGCCACAGACACAAACAGAGAGTGTTGCAGATTCAACATAACTTCACTGCAGGCATAACTACATAAAGGACCAAATAGGGAGAAATTCCATTATTTAAACACCAATACACACTCCACAAAATACTGTGCGAAAAAATACCTATGAAGAGTAATAGGGACAGGAAATCTTTACTCTCTGATATGGAATAAATGACTGCATCTTGAAACACAAGTGGCGCAAAGGCTTCTGCAGTTCTATCTGCCTGTAGCAGGAGCTGGTTTTTGATAGTCACTTCTCAGCTGGAGGATACTAAGCAGGGAGTCTTTCTGAGTAATCACTTCTTGAATATCTGAGAATTCGTGGCATCTTTCCTTAGAATTTTGATTTCTGTTGCACAGATTCCCTTCTCCCTCATCCGCATTAGAGCTCTGACACCCTTTTGTTAGACAAAGTAGGAGTATTCCAAGCACAATCCTCAAGTTACTGAATACAAAGCAGATAATATAATCCACCAATAACAGGTAAACTCAGACTACCTTCCCATAGCACATATACGCACAAAATTATGCTATGTGCCTGAACGTGAGCGGGAATTTCTTCACTGTGAGAGTGACGAAGCACTGGAACAGGCTGCCCAGAGACCCACCCACCACTGCATCCTTCTTCCTTGTGATACCTTGTCCTCCAGGGGTTTTCACAATGGGAATAAACAGGTTCCTCTCCTACCCTCTGAGATAACAGGCATGAAAGATCCCAATCTGTCACAAATAAATTTGCCGGAACACCTCTCTCTGGGAGCACGCTCACACTGTTTTCTTGGACTCCCCCTGCCTCTGCGTACCTTGGAAGCACCAGGCCTGGGACACTTGAACGAGGTTAGAATGTGCTTATGTGCTCGGCTGGCAAGTTCAAGGCAGGATGAATCCTCACTAGCCTACTGGAAAATTTAGCGAGGTGCTCTTTGATGAATGCTCCCTAGAGAACATGCATAAGCCCTTAATTGCACAGCATAAGCACTTCTCCTCACAGTAAGGTAAAAGTCTGGATCTATTAAGCAGCACGTTATTTTTCTATACATTTAAGGCGTGATACAAAACACTTCAGATCTTAAAGGTGATCACATTAATTTCCATGCATTTAAGGTACAATATAAAATACTTCAAAGTTTGTGGGTGACCACTTATCTTAAAACAGGAGCTGATGGCTTCAAGTTGCTGCTATGGGCCAAGGAGATGTAGAGCACTCTCCTCAAGCACAATGGCTGCCCTGACATGTGATTTTTGCGCTTTCTCAAGATGCAGAGAGCTCTCGCTCAACTCCCACACTGGAGGTGACACCATTCAGCAGAAGAAGTATGTACCTGCCTGTGTTCAGCCATAAGGAAAGGTCTACAGACATCAAGACAAAAAAATAACCAAAGAACTGGCTCTGTTTTCCTGCTAAAATCAACAAAAGAAGACAGGACTTTTTTTTAATGATGTGTACGCTATTACAGAACATAGAGTGCCAAAGCCATTTTGAACACAAGACAAAAGTAATGAGAGAATAGCAGGCAGCTTGTTGTGGTACAGCTATTAGCTACAAAGCACCACTTGTTATCTATGTGCTAAAAATATTGTGATGATTAATGGCAAAGGCGAAGGAAAAAGCAAATAATAAATGGAAGAATAAATGATGTAATGAAATTAAAAAAAAGAAAAAAGAAAACGTGACATTTCAACATTTACAATAGGATCTGAATAGGCTTCAGTTGTCCATAGTAGTATCATTCATCTTTGAGGTATCTTGAAGAACATTACAAAGGGGCAGGGTGGACTTTGGTCCTTCTGTGACTCCGATGGCAAATAGAACAGGCATTAGTCACTGCAAACTTCCTCCAAACAAATGTTAGAGGTGGCTATCAGTTTGCAAAAAAACTTGGTAAGTTTGTATAGCTTTCACTGTTGGATACTTGATTTCTATTTTGAACAAAAATGGCAAGGATAGCATAAAGTTGTCGGTGATGGGCAACTATTCATTCTGAGGTCATGAGCTCACATTCTTCTATATCTGAGTGTTTACACTGCCTAATGGTTAGTTCACAGCCTACGTGTACATTTCCTTGTGGACAGATGCAAGCAATGTCTGAGAGAGCGTTCTTGCATGGGAGGTTCCAGGCAGACAGATCGTGAGGGGGACTGGCACCTTCTAGTACAATTTCTGCTCCCTTCAGGGCACTGAATGGCTTTAATGATGGTATTGGTTTAAGGGGAGAATGCTGAGCAGGAGAAAGGAGTGACTAGGTTGCCAGACTGGGCTATAGTGGGAATGACCTATGGTGAAGGTGTCACGCTTTAACCTCACTTTCTGGCTCTCAAACAAGGTGTCACTAACTCAGCCTCTAGCTATTGCAGAAAGAAAGGAATCAGTAGCAAGAAGTCAAATGACCACAGGGACAGTAACCTCTGATGCTTCCTTTTCTGCTCTACTGATAGAGACATAGATTTGTGTTATGAATCTCCACAGTGAATAAATCCCATGAATATTTAAGACATGCAGCAACCCAGGGGCTTTTGCAGTATGCTCATGCTTTATCCCACTTGTCCTGCTTGGAATCCAGTGGGAAAGTAGGGACAGGGTCCTGCATCACTCCCTGATCAGGCCCTGCCCCTCCTTTCTTCTTTCCTGTAACAAGTGGAAACCAGTCTGGCAACTCCTGATCACATTTGCAGCAGCAAAGCACAGGGAGGGGGAAAGGTATCTCTCCTTGATATCTTTGTCAGGACCTTTGCAGCTTTATAGGTCAAGCTATGCCACCAAGGACCAAAATACAGTCACTACGGGGGGCAAAGATGACCTACACATCCAACCACAAGCAGACCACTGCTTTCCTCATGGCCTCTGAAGTGCCCAGGGCCATATCACAGCAGGTATTGCACAGCAGCAGCCAAGGGAATCAACACTAAGGGGCAGGCTGGCCAGACAGAAAAGGCTGCAGCTTCTTGTTGAGCAGCCCATCAGCAGCCCAGAGGGCTTTTGCAGTATGGCTCTGCGTCAGCAGATGGCAGGCCTGGATCATTCATCCCTACCATGCAGTCTCCTAGCCTAACAGTGGAAGGACTACAATCTTCAACTCCATCTCAAACTAAGAGCATCCTAGAAGGTTTACAAAATAAAGCTAACATGCTCAAGTCAGACTTCAAACTCTTCAAAGCTTTTTCATAGCTTTCAATAAGCTTTGGATCACACACGATTTAAAGAAGCTAGAAAACTTACAGTAAGGACCAGAATATGAACACTAAATACTCAGGCATGGAGAATACATGGCTGGAAAAAAATCTCAATTGCTAACATTATCCTGCATGGGGCCTTGATGAGACAGTGAACTCAGTACTTTCTTTAGATAGCAGTTGAAGCTGAAGTGTCTCGTACATTTTTCATCATTAATTGAATGGTTTTCCCCGGTTAAAGGGTTCTCTTAAAATTTGAACAAGATACGATGTCTGAATCTGGTCTGCTCTGATTTGCAGGGAAAAGAGAAATATCTTTATGCATAAACCCATCTACTTTGAAAGTTACACTGGCATAAGGCAAGAGGCGCAAGGGAAGGATGAAATCACATCTAGCAATTTCTACCAGTCCACAGTAGTACTTTTACCATGGCAACCACTTAGGAAAGGTATAGGCCAAATTACTTTATATTATACCGACTTGAAATTTAATGTATCCTATCAGATATACCAAAATTCTTTCAGTAGACATTTATTGAACACTTCAATCTTCTATTTTGAAACTGCATTTTTAAAGAACAATTTATGACAAAAGATTTTTAAATGAGTTTCAAATTAATCCCAAATATGTGTGTGTGTGTGTGTGCGCGCGTGCGCGCGTGTGTGTGTAAGGAAGGGGGTTATGTATGGCTTGCATTTTGGAATTCTTTTCCTCAGGAAAAAAATGACTGAAAAAATTCCAAATCAATTTGACCAAAAGTGAATTTTCCCCTGATGTTTTGTTTTAATGTTCAGACTAAGAATGTCCACAAATTCCTGAGGTATACAAGATATTCAACCATGTCAATATATTTTTCACATAAACTTACATAGCTCATAGTTGGATTTTACCTTGGCATAAGAGAAATTATTATCAAAAATTAATAGCTTCCATGTAGACACTTATGCTCAGCAGTAACAATCTCTAATCTATTTCTCAAAGCATCTCTGAAACCCTAATGACAGCTCTCCTTCAGGCAAATGGTGCAAACACAGCAAATTGCTTGGGGAAAAATGTTTTATCAATTTTTTATTAGTTTTCATCTGGAAAAGAGCAATATACGACCTACATGAAAAGGTAAGACACAGAACTGTTAGAAATTATCAGATAATTAGCTTAGGCCAGTCCAGATTTGTTAGGCCAAACAAAGTTTAACATCACTGCTCTAGAAAGGAGGAGTCTGGAACTTGTAGAAACAGAACTAAGAACCATTTGCGAAAGACAAAATGGAGTATTCACACCACAGGGTGCAGACGACTATCCTGTTTGCAAACCATAAAACAAGAACTCTCCAACATCTGAGCTAGAGCCATGAACAGAGAGCATACTGCATTTCCTTGCCCACATGCAGCCATGTCTTCACCCACCTCATTGGCAGAGACCTGGTCCAGAGGCTGATTCCCACCTGACCCTTTTTTTCCCTTGGTGAAGCTGCCCGTCTTCTGCAGAGGGGCAGGTTTCCACGCTAACATGCTGGGCTGCAGATTGGAAGCCTTAGACCTTAGTCATGAAATCAGCTGTGCCTGGAACTGCACAAAGCAGAAGGAACTACTCACAGATTTCAAGCTACACATGCATACTGCTTGCAGGAGTAGGGCCTTTCATAGTGAGCAGTTAGAGAGATGCATAAAATCCATTAGGGCAGTAACCAAGTAAAAGCTATTGACAGTTACCATACTCAGCAGCTGTGAGACTTTACGTTACAATGCAAGCTCCTAGGATCGTAGTGCAGGTTAATCAGGAACAAAGCAGAGAGGTCTACACTTTGTTTCTGAGATGTATTGTTGACTGATTTTGAGCTGCTCTCATCTTCAACATAAAATAGCCTGGGAGGACTGCCACACTCAGGACAGGCTGCTCTCAGCTGCCTCATGGCAGCAGCAGAGCACGGACTCTCTGCTGAATGCTCCAGCCCTGACCCCTACCAGGTAGCACAGTATGTCTGTGCCAGTCAGTCCTGTCCTGAGCATACCATGTGTGTGAAGGGGCAGCTCAAGTACAGCCTTACTGCAGATTGAGTTGGAGAGGAAGGAGTGTGAATTTTCAGAGAAAGATGCAGAATTTTTACACATTTTCCATGCTGCTGTTACTACTTTACTCAGTACATGAAAGTCTTAGGAGGGAGGGAGAGAGAATCCCACAGTATGAAATGTCTTTGTTCTCTCCCTCTCTTTCTACAACTGTTTGAATCTATCAAAGGAGAAAAAAGATGAAAAAGAAAACATTGTTTTCATGGCCCCCTGGGTTAGTGGGGCCACTGAGCAATTCCTTGTCACTATTAAAACAGTTTTGCAAGCGACTGAAGTGGAAGAAGCAAACCCTAGTAGAACAAGGAAGGCTCTCGCACCTAGGAAGGAGAGGTGGGAAAAAAAACAGTGCCTATGAGACACACGGATGGCACAGCAAGGACAGCCTCTTAACCACGGAGCACCTGGTGGAAAGTGAAATGTTAATGACCACAACAGGGACCTGCCAGAAGGCCGCATCTGGATTCTAGGCCACTTGCTAGTTTTCTGTACCAGCTCCATGCAGGCATTTTTTCACTGCATAGCAAATATCTTCTGTTCATAAAACCTGTCTTCACTTGCCTTGCTGAAAATCTGCTCTCTGCTTCCTTCAAGCCAGTCAGAATAGTGACCATAGATTGTGAGCGTAATATGCGTGGGCTGAGAAAGCTGGTATGTACATAAAGTTCCAAGGTCTCGCAGGGCACCGAACTGCTCCTTGCCTCACCTATCGCATCAGTCCACAATGGACAAAGGTTGAGCCCAGCCAACGCAGCACGGAGCAGGTACAGGATTCGCCACCAGAGCTTCTGCAGGAAGGGAAGGGCAGCTGCTGTGCCCAGGGACCACAGAGCCCTGCAATGACCCTGGGGCAGCACGAATCCCACACTCCAATGGGAACCAGGGCACCTGATGATGGACCTCAGGAGTAAGAGTGCTGAATCTTGTATAAGAGGCAGTGATTAATTGCACAGCTGAATGCTTGTATGAGTGGAAATGAAAAGCCTTTATTGGCATCCTCATTATTTAATGCTAATTAGACCCCTGTGTGTCATAAACCGCCCCAAAATCTTGTTTTTAAAATAGGGGGCAAATGCATTGCTTTTTCTACAGATGTCTTAAAATCTATTCAGTTAGCCATCAAATACGAAGGAAGAAAGAAATGCAGTGCCACAATTATATCCAAATAATATAGAAATAGAACAACCTTTTACCTACTTATGTGCTTTGTTTTGGAGGGAGGAAGGGTGAGTAGCTTAAATTACTCTTGCAGCTTTACAGGGTTAGTTTCCAGCAGCTCTAATCTATTTCATTTATAATTTTTCCCAACTGCAGGAGGCACACTGGAATTGCCAGAGAAGATCAGCTCACTAGCACATTTAACCCTGAATTCTCGCCTCTGGCAACAGTCTAACTTCTGATGCTTCAAAGGAGGAAAAATTTTTTTTCACCGTATACTGAACAAAAGGTATTTTTCTGAACCACGGATGCCAGCTTGCAGCCTCAAGCACAAAATCTGATTACCTAAGTTTACATCTTGTCTCAACCTTTCCTCCTATTTACATTCTATTTATGTCTTGTCTCAACCTTTCCTCCTATTTACATTCTATTTATGACGGTGTTATTTTGCATTGGCCTTCCCTAAAAAGTGACAGAGAAGGCATTTCTTACCCTCTCTTAAGGCAGATCCAACGTTTCAAGGGCTAGCATGTCAGCTGTACACAGCCACCAAAAAGAGATATAGAGCCTGTAACTGAAGTTGCACATACAACCACAATTATCTACTAAACTCTTGACCTTGCTGGTATTTTTATACAAGAGCAGTGTGCTACTGTGCTTTTTCTGGGGAAGTTATCATTTCTGATAATTTCTGATCACAAATACATCTAGAAGCTGGGCAAAATATAAATAAAAGCCACTAACAGCTTTTACAGCAGAGCACCAATGTAACTTCCAAACTGTTCAACTTATTCTGAGAGGGATGGGGATGGGGTCTGGCTTTGTTCCCCCACATTCTGGTAACATTCCCACTGCCATCACATATATATCACTACAAACAGGCAGATGTTGTTTTAACACGCTGCAAGCGAGTAAAGTAGACCAGTGATCACCTTGATTTTTTTTTTTTTTTTTTTTTTTTTTTTTTTTTTTTTTTTTTTTTTTTGGTTAAATTCTGACTTTTGGTAGGAGAGCAGCTCAGGAATTTTCAATTCCAATTTAAAAGCCAATGCAGTAATTTTCTATCATTTCAACATGCTCATTTGACATGCCAGTCATAAAAGTAATCCTACAGGAATTGCACTTCCATTTTAATATAATTTCAAATAATAACACTACATCCATTGCTGAAGAATGATTAGTACCAGTACTACCATTAAAAGCTAAGTGGCATAAAATTACCGCTGAAGCTCATTTGTCTACCAAAGCTTATCAAATGATCTTCTCCTACAGACTCTCAAAAGTTATGAAACTGCATTCAGTGCAGACAGGTATAAAAATGATATGCAAAGAGTTGCTAAGTTTATCAAAAAAAATCTTTGTGAAGGGCTATATTAATTCAGCACAGAGGAAAATACCCATTTATACCTTTTCTACTGAAAATAATCAAGAAGCTTTTGTTTCATTACACCAGTGTTTAAACTACCATATTCTAGGAAAACATTATTTTATACTTGAATCTAATACAGTGAATAGTTTAAAGCAGTCTGGCTAGTGAGATGTTCCATACAAAACTATGAATATTCAGTAGCAGTTTGAACCTTGAGCTCCCTCTTGTGCCATATAAGTACATTGCAAACAGATTTTTTTTTTGTTTGTTTGTTTTTGTTTATTTTTGGCCAGTGGATGCAAATATGCTGCCTAACACTGGACAACCACCAGCTGGCCCATCTCAGCACAAACGTGTAATATTACATATATCAATTCAAGGCAGCACCTGACTGAGGAAAAAGATCAAGGAAACCTAAGGACAAGAATATTTTCCTTCTGCTCAGCGCACAGGAGCATGAATTAACCTTAGTGACATCCCCATCAAAACACAGCTGCAGTTTAGTCCATGACATGTACCATGCACAGAATGGTGGGACCTAGAACCACCGTCTTCACAGTCTCCACTGTATTGACTAATACACCATTTGTGACATGTTCTTCAAGGATTATTGCTTTTTTTACACCAACACGCATGGAAATGTAGCATAACCTGAGACTGAGAGTCTAACGTGAGAACTGTCTCTGAAAATCAAATGTCATCATCTCTAGTGTTAGAATAACTGTCTCTTGTTTCGAAAACGGAGAATAACACAGACAACAATTAAGCAGACAAAATACTAGACTGCTCCAAGGCCAGCGTTTGGAGCTACTCATTATAACCTCCCTGTTCCAGAGTTATATTTTAATTCTGAAGTAATACATCACCTATAAAAACATAAGGCACTTTGGCTACATCAGGTTTACTATGCTGTGGGTTACTAAAGCTGGTATCTGAGTGCTCCAAGAATGACAGTCATCCTTCAGTAACAGAGAAACATTTCTAAACAACGTGAACTTGACTACTTGAAATAGAGAAAGAAGATCCATGCCTGTACCCGAGTTTGGCTTATAAACCACGTGCAAATAAAAACTTCCTAAAAATAACACTGCTCAAAAGTCAGATTAACGCACACACAAGATTTAACAACCAAATCTTAAAAAAACTTATTAAGAACTGTCCTCCCATCCAGACGTCTATGATAGTGTGGCCACAGGGCTCCCCTTAGAATCACAGAGAAACCAGAGTGGGCTGGGGCCAGGAGATTGAAGACCCTTTACAGTATACAAGTATCTGTCACTTAAAGAAGCGTTTGAAGGTGTGGGCTGTAAGAGACAGTCCAGCAGGCACTTCTCAGGCTTTGCATGCTTTGAAAGATGAGATTCTTTGAAATCTTTAAAGGATAGATTTGTATTGAAATCCGAAAGAAACATGTACTTGTTAAAGTCTATAGGCTGGTATTTTTTGGTTCTTTAAGCATAGTTCTGCTCTGCAAAGTGCTTCTATAAACCTGCTTCTTCGCATTTGCCCTCCTCCTTCGCCGCATAGCAAAGGCTCTCAGTGTACAAGCAAAAAGACAACCTGCGAGAGATCCGGAAGCGTGCGGAACACAGTGCAGACTGGGGTTTTTCCTCTTTCATCCACTACCAATTCTGCAAGCTTAGGTAGGCTCTGCTCGTAGTGACACCTGACCCAAGCCACTGCCTTCCCTGCATTTGCACAAGCGTTAGCAACCAGGAACTTTAGAAACCAATTCCAGCAGTATGCATGGAAACAGACCAGCAAAGCTAATGTGTACCTATTATCACCAAAGTCCACAGACAAGACAAAGTTCATATGATGCATCAAGTAATTCCCCACTCACAGGTCCTTTCACATATAGTCATTTTTGAGATTAGAAAAACACTTCAACTGCCAAATTCTGCTTTCCAGTGCAGGTGTGTATAAAGTAAAAACTGTAGAGCAATTACTAACACAAACTGTCTCCCTGACAGATTAGAGAAAGTTGTAGTGAGAGAGGGACAATGGAAATGTAGTTCCTTTCGCAACTCAGCAGATAAATCGATATTTAGCAAATATGTTTACCTGGGGTCAGTGCTTATATTATCATTCATGCATCTCTCAGACTTTTCTATTACATGTTAAACAGGCGACCAATTTGCAAAATATAACTAGTATTAGTTACTAGTTGGTTAGTTTTAACTAGTGTTAAAAACAGCCTTTATTTTTAATGACATCAATTTTCCTATCCTCTTCTATGATTATGGGTTTATATTTTCTTCCTAGAGACAGATACTGACTTGCAGTTTGCTGACCCCTACAGAATGATCACAAATGAAGCAGCCTCACCAGATTAGTATTCCTTATTTCCAAATATTTCATTTGATCTCGTAGACACTTTTAATCTAGTGGATATGGGCAGTGCTAGTTTAATACAGTCCTACATATTTTTAATCAGAATGTCAACTAGCACTTTGTTAAATGTCTAAGTGCATTAACAGAGTTACTTTTATCAAACTTGTGAATTCCAGCAAAAACACAAGCATCGAGTTGGTTTGATAAGCTCTCCTGTCCATAAACCAGTGTCGCCTGGAATTAATTACGTTACCACCTTCGGTTCTTTACTAATTAGGTCCCGTACAACCCTTCTCTGCAAGAGCCTGTAATTATCAAACTAACCAGTCTTTATTTGCCTGAGTCATCCCATTCTCTAGTTTTGAAACAGTGACACAAGTGATTCCCAGTTTTTAAGCAGTGTTCTAACATTAAGAACATGTCTGTGTCCTTACATGGACAGATGCACATCAGCAAGAGCTTTTCAACTGCTGCATATCAGAGAAGTCCAGAGAGTGATGTCAAAGTGTCCTGGATAAGACCCTGGCTTCATGCTTCAAAGATCATAAATATATCAAAACTTCAAGCCTAAACTGTGCACAGACTATGCCTAAGGCAACACATTCTGTGGGAGAGCAACAAAAGAAACGTTGTAAAATTAACCACTACTCTTGGCAACTGAATTCCATCATGTATTCACAGTAAGCGGCTTCTCTTTCATTCGCCTTTTCCATTCTCCATTCCTACAAAAAGGAAGTAATTTCTGTTAGGGTCATATTTACAATAAAAGTGCTGTTTTCCTTTTTCTTGTGACATATATTCATTACGATTTTTCAAAATCATTTAACTTTAGCCTGACTCTGCTCCTGTAAAAATCAATGGCCAGACTCGCATTGATTTCAGGAGGGCACTGGCTAAACCTAATTGATTTTACTGTCTTCTCTACTCTATTCTCTGGGACAAAGGCAGAGCTTCTTGTCCTTAGTGGTGAATAACTAACTAAGGTTTGAATACTTCTTTGTTCCCACACACTGTTTCCAGTCAGGATCAGGCAAGCTGAAATACTTGAGGATGCCCAGTGTTCAGGTAATGCAGTCAGTAGCAATTAAGATATTGCAAAAATAGTTAGAAGACACCATCACAACTAGAAGTTTCAAGAAGTTTGGGAAGTATACAGACTTAAATTTTGCACATCTAAACTGACAGCTCTCTAAAGACAGTCATATACTTAAAACTCTTTATATGATATTGCAGACTCACGTATGCAAGAAGAACCTGAGAAGGTGTCCCCCTTCTTGGACCCAAACACAGCAGAGGAAAACACCCCTCCATGATGTTGCAGTTGTGCCTGTACTTTGCTTGCCAGTCACACTGAGCCTGAGGAGGGAGATAATTCCTGCAAGGGGCCAAGCAAAAGTTTAAATCATAAGAGCAAAAGAAAGTTGCTCCTGAGTTACTGTCAGACTCCAGTAACACCACCACTTGTGAGGGACTCTCAGCAGTTTTTCTCTAGCGCTTTGCTCTCCCCACAGTACAAACATGCTTCTTCCCCTTTCCTAGGCGACCTTCTCACTTCAGCCTCCTGCTGGTGCTACTTTCATCTGTTCTGCCCCTTCCTTCAGGCTTTCTTCCTCTTTCCAACAGCACAAAACCCTACTCAAACCAATCGCTGAGGGGCCTGCACAGTCCTCCTGCACAGTGCCTCCATGAAAGGGAGCTGCGTTCAGCAGTACACAGCACGCAGCGCAACAGGATTGCCACGAGGGTATGAGACTTCTTGTCCATCACAGGCCACCTTTGGGGCAGCCTTCTGCTTAAAATACTGTGAGGATTCGGGGGAAGGGGAGAAAATGCATTTCCTACCTTTGCACGGTTCAGGTGAGATGTGGGAAGGCAAGGCAGCCAGGTCTGTGGCATCCTGCCACAGGGCTGGAGCTAGGGAGGACAAGAGGCCCTGCGCAGGCCACCCACCCCTCCTGCTGTGGGGAGCAGGAGAGCCAGCATGAGGCCACCCAGGCCCACGCTGCCCTGGTACAACGCTCTTGTGATGAGGAATAAGAACACGTTCATTTCCTTTTGCATGTGCCGCCTTACTTTCTGCAGCTCATTCTGTTGCTCGTAACTAGCAGTCCACCATTCTGATTTATAGCAATCAAAGATCAGAGGGATAAATCTTAAAAACAAAGAATTTTTAGGTGCTTTGGGGAGTTTTGATTTCCATTATTTTCTGTGGCAAAACAGAAACAGAAAAAAGAAGAGAAATAAGGAATGCTTGTAAAGCCAGGGAAAAATAAAATGACTTGAAAATCAAGATGTTTTTTCTTCTCTTTCCCCCAATGTCAAAGAAAGAAAAAAACACATGGAAAATTCCAGATTGGGAATTATTTTCTTTTCGGGTTGAGCTTGCATATCTGTGAATTAAAATGAGCTATCATCTCGTAACCATATACATCTCTTCTGTTGAAAACAAGTGTTTTTTTTGAAATTTTGTTTTTTGATTAAAAGAAAAGAAACAGCAAGATGTCCCTGCTTTCTAAACAGAACACAGCAAAAAGCTGACCATTAGATTGACTGTGAACGCACACAAAAATTAAGCTTGTGAAACTTCAATCTGAGAAAGTGTGTTTATAGGAGATAAACATGAAATACATTATAACAAATCAAAGTTAATCTGTTGTTATCTCTCTCATTTTGCCTACTCTTTGGATTAGGCTACACAGCTTCACTACATCATACCATGCACTACAAATAGAATAGATGGAACACTTTTTTTTTTATTAATCTTATTTAAAAAAAATATACCTTTCAAAGCCTGATTATAAATCTCTAGTTGTGAGGAATTACTACCAAAAATATTGTGCAAAGATATAGTCTCTGCACAGCGTAAAAAGTTTTTGTCACGGATTTGAGGAGAATAATTAACAGCGTATCATTAAATGTACAACTAGGCAGACAATGTATTTTTTCAAACGAACTCTAATAGCTTACTTTTATATTTACATATTATCTCTTATTTGACATTTTTAGTTATATAGCAGTCTATATATTTCTATATATTTAGACGTAATGTACATGTATCTGCCTTCAGTTGCACAGTATTCCTTCAAGGCTGAAAAGGGAAGTGGCACCAACTCTACGCTAAATTACTGCATGTGGAGCATCTCTACAGCTCTTATAGTGCCTTTCTGCAACAGAAAAAAGTAAGTTTAAACAACAAGACTGTGGCATGCTTGTCCTGAAATAGTGAATCTTAACCCAACTGCCTGGGCAAAACAGTACAGGCAGGCAACTTCCCAGCCCGCGGGCAAGAGATGTCCCCTATTGCCGCAGAACTCTCTTCTGTGCTATTACCAGGTAATATTATACTGCATGTTGTGTGGCCTGTCACCTATGTCTGAGAGGCTTTATTTACCTGCAACAAGGCAAACATTCTCAGTCCCCTCGTTCAGTGAAATGGAGAACAGAAACAGAATTGAGTAAACTCACTCAGCAAGTGAATTTCAGTGAAGTCACTGGGCCAGTGAATAAAGGCACAGAGGGGTGGCTAGGATGTGTCACATTTTGCTTTGTGTCTTGCTTCTCTATGTCAGGCAATGCTAAAACTAGCTTTAGTGTGAACTGACAAAAAGGTTACAGAAACAGTGAATAAAAAAGAGTGAATTCCACTAGAAGATTTATACTTTAGAAATTCTGAGACTGAAAAGATTTTTCCCCTATGATTTATTAATTTTCTTCAGCCTTCACTCTTATTGTTCTTGTCTCTTTTATGAGCTCCTCTGAATTGTTGCTTTTCACGATATCTACTGATAATTACAGGCAGTGATAGAGTACTGCTAGTAACTGGTATACTGGCTCAATAACACAATCTCACTTACGGACAAACCCTAAAAAGTAATCCATCAAAAGAAGAATAAGCCTCCTCTTTGTCCCAGGGGCAGAGACAGGGTTTTATTAAAAAAGGAGGAGGGGGTTATGGGTGAATGTCTTTGTCAAGAATTTTTATAATTATATTTCAGTTTTCCTTGCAACACTGAAAAGTCTCTTGTTCCCACTTCTCCTGGCTGATCTGCCTGCATAAACCAACACAATGTTAATAGACCAGTTTAAAAATTAAAGGCAGATCAAATAGGGAAGATCCTTAGGCTATAACCTATATGACAATCATTAAATAATTACAGACTCTTCTAAAACGAATGCCACTGAACTCTGAAGCATACCCTCAAATCTTGCTAAACTCAGCAAGTTTACCAGCAAATCACAATGCTCACTACCCCCACAATAACATCATTAAATTCCCTGGATCTTGGGCATGTATTCCGCACATAGTATATTATATCCAGTGCATTAAACACTCTCTTAGCAACTAAACAACCGCTGCTCACCCAAATGAGCTCACTCAAATTCTTAACAAAGGACAGAAACCCTCAGATACCAGTGGGAGCACATAATTCACATTCACACAACGCATCTCTGACCACTCAATCCTCCAGGGAGATCAAAACTACTAGAGCATAAGGCTTAAAACTAAATACTAAAAAAAAAAAAAAAAGGAAAGCAAAACAACACCCTTCCCCATACACACATGCAATAGCGATACTGGTTTCAGGGCACATTATTCCTCCCTCTCCCAGCTACCCGCTTTACGATCCGTAGACACCGAATGACCTGTCTCTTCCTGTCTCTCTCCTGGCCAAAGGAAGTCTCCCAGGGGTGACAATCCCTTCCTCCACCTGCCCCCATCGCATGGGTACTACCTTTTTTTCAATGGTTTATCTCATTTACATAATACAGTGATCACGTGAAAAATAGGATCACATCACTTCTGGACATTTGCTCTGTTTAAGGTGGTTACCAAGGAGCAGTAGATATTGCCAGCCATATCACCCCATAAGGCACTCGCCCAAGCACATTTAATTATGAGCTGTCTCCCACCATATTCCTTGGCTCCTTTTTTTTTTTTTTTTTTTTTTCCCAGTTACCTATGTAAGCAGTCCCTCTCTCTAATGGGCTCAAAGAAGATATTTTTAAAAAAAAAAAAAAAAAAAAAAAAAAAAAAAAAAAAAAGGCAACTAATAGGCAGCTTCAGTTTGAGACAAATTCCTATTGAAGTCAGCAAGCAGTGTTTTGATATCATCTTAAATATTACTGTCCTTGCTTACTATGACCAACAGTAGTTTTGTCATTTCCTGGGTTGCTCTGTAGATAGACTTAGTCGACCTCTCTCTTCCTATCTTCTTTTTCTGAAATATAATTGCTCGCTCCATCTCCTTCCTTATTCATAGTGCCCTTGTGCTAATCAGGAGGATTTTGCTTCAGAAACACACCCAGTCCTAAGTCTGAACAAGCAGCATCTGCATTTCCAGAAATATATCAGTAGCTACTAGCAAAGAACAATAGCTGTTCACAAGAACTTCCTCTGGTTGCTGATAACCACTTCACTAACTGCAGCCTAGGAAATCTCATTTAAATTGTTTGTTTTAATTTGCATTATGTGCCACTGTTCCTACAAGTCCCAATTCAGCCAGGCACTTTACCACATAGTCTCATTACCTCGACATAATCAACTGAAAAATCCAGTTGACCTGACACAGTTGAATAAATGCAATGGATCACAGCTTAAGAATTTCACTTTGCTTTTATTCCTCCTTTTCCCAAATGAGTTTCTATTAAATTACTGGTAACTTCACCAAGGACAACATGTCCCTTTCGGCAATATGCTCTCTTACCCCACCACCTCGCCCTCCAGTCTATCACAGGATAGACTTGGTGATCTTTATTAGATAACGAAAGAACCTTGGGAGTGATTTTGTAATGTTCCTATCTGATTTTTTTTTCCAGAAGCATAAGACAGCCACAGACAAAAACCTAAACAATTCTGTGAATTTGAGTCATAGCTCTGCGTAACAAAGTACTAAAATACAAATCCAAATCAAAGTGCGACTAAAAGCATCTTTCTTCTACTGGGCTTTTTCCTCCAACAGGAGAAGCGAGATAAAGCAGAAACTGCAAAATGACAAAAAAAATTTAACATAGTCCTCCTCTCCTTCTAGCCTTGTAAAGTTGAAAGAGATTTGTTCTAGGATACGGACAGCTAAAGTTCTGTCTCAGTCCTGCTGACGTGACTACAGTACCTGCACACCATGTCATTCAAAATCCAGGGAACAAATCACAAGTTTACAAAGGTCTCGCGCACAGGACTGCAATAAGACGTTTTGCCATTTGGGTAGTTAAGTTTGTTCAAGGATCCATACTTCTGGGCTACTTTGTCATGCCAAGTCTCAGTTTACTTCACACATGACTCACAAATTCACATCCCCTAGATTCAAAAAAGATTGCATTTCTCTTTTCTTTTTTTTTTTTTTTTTGACTTTTTCTATTTTTCTCTTTCACTTGTTGGCCTATCAGCTCAGGATAGAATTTATTACAGTTTGGTGTTGTGTAGCATCTGTTCAACAACAAATTAATCACTGTCAGGGAAGAATAAAGTTAATGTATTTCCTACAGTATGTCTTTTTCTTTAGTTGTTAATTACCCATACAGGGACCTGTACCTTTCATAGAGTCAGCATATTTACAACATGCAAGTGTCATTATTCAATCTCTGTCTGAAAAATATTAAACATCTTTGTACTTAAGCAGCATTGAAAGTTAATGCAGTTATGCAAGTATTTTTAAGCTGGTGAATACAGTATAATATGACAGAACCAATACTGTCAAAATGCAGCAAATTGCTATTTACTAAATATTAATGTTTGATGGTGTAGGCCAGTTTTCTAAAATGATGCAGCATTTTAGGAGAAAACAAAAAACTCTCCTTAGTTGTTTGAAATACAACTTTGGTTGCTCTTTTTTGGAAATTTTCATCATTCAGTAAAATGAAACAAGTCATCGCAGTGTTCTAACAGCTATGTTACTGTGCCAGAAAACTGTATTAGAAAGATGACAGCCATTGCAGCCAGATCAGAGAAAAAAGGACAACTGTCTGCTGCACTGTGGTCTTTTCATATGGCCTTCTCTGTACTACAAGCACCTTCTTACAAATTCAGATAAAGACACTCATACAATTTTACAGTGTTTTGAGCAAAAAGCCCAGTAAATTCTATATATCAGGTATAGAGTTTTCCACTTCCCACCTTCCCAGAATAGCATAAGAAATTTGTACGTAGGATTAAAATACAGGGCTCAGCTCATCCAAGGTATTGCCCATAGAAGACCAGTGCAGAAAGCAATTTATTCCACGGTATCCCAGAGAAGAGAAGTTCAGCTCTGCCGTTGCCACACAGAGGGCTTCGCTGACTCCTTCCACGGGAGAAAGAGAGCAAAGGCTTCGTGCCTGTCCCAAAGACTTTGCTACAGCAAGTACCTATAAAACAGCAGGTTCCTTTGGCGTCTTTATTCTTCATCCCATTCCTTCTCTGCTGTGAACACATGCCATGTCCTTGACTCAGACCCTGCAGTCAACTAAGCACACGGAATGCATTTCAAGGAGGATATTAACATGTAAACTAGTGGATTCCTAAACTATCAACTCATTAAGTCCATAGGCTTAATAATGTAATTAATAACATGATATACTGTTCATGCTTAGATTCACCTTTTATACATACATACATATATATATATATATACACACACACACACACACACACACACACACACACTTAAAAAAACTGGGGGTGGGGGAACAAAGAAGGTGGATGGGAGGGATACCTCTTCCCAATCGCACTAGAGAAGTTCAAGGGCAGCTGTTAAAACAAATGACTAAGCTGGAAAATGAAACAGAAATAGTGCACAACACTTTCCCTGACACAAAGTCGTATCAGTACGCCTTTGAAAGTAAAGCTCCTGCAGATAATGAATTGAAAGTAAAACTCAAAGTTAGCTTAAGCAAGTATCATAATATGAAACACTGTAGTGATTTCCACCTAGAAAAGATCTGAGTATTTCCTCTCCTAATTGCCAGAAGGTGGTAGTATTTCAAAATACTAGTATTTACATATGGGGAAATACACTTACTGGTTTATGAATTTTGGCTGTCTGCCAGAGCTGTATTACTGTATTTGTAAAAGTTACAGGTCAACAGTCGTGCTATGCCATAACCTAGAGACTTGGGTAGCAAAGGGACAGGAAAACATATTGCAGCCTTGTTATTCAAGGCAACATATTTCAGGGGAAAGATGTATTAATACCTGCTTGTCATTGGGACTAGTCTGACACAGTATCAAACACCAGTGATGTCTTCCAGAATCTGCAAAAGAAATTGAGTGAAATCTTCTCAGATCTGAGAACAGATGTCTCTGCAGGATCGCTTGAGGCCAAGTCTCCCAGTCTAAATGAACACCTCTTTACAAAGCCATTAAGTCTTCCAGAGCTTTTTCTGCAATCTTCAAAAATGAATTCTCCAATGAGGACAAAACAAATTTTAGGTTGGACCTGTTATTAAAGAAGGCTGCCAAAGAATGAGTCTGGCTCACATTAAAAGCTAATTCTTGGCATACAGTGTTTGACTATCTATCAAGGTAATCTAAACAAAAGCCAGTCCACGTAAATGCTAACAAAAGTATTTTGAGCATTTTTTGCTCATAAATGAACAAACTTCTGCAAATCTCAGAACCAGGGTGAAATTGCTGTAGTCATATAAATATAGTGCATGTTGCTTAGACCAGATGTGCTTAGTCAAAGGACTCAATTGTAGCAGACAAAAAACAGATGTTCTAACCAAATAAAATATAATGTATTTTTTGTAGGATATTATACACAGAAACAGCACTGCTAGTGGACACCTTCCAACCAGTTCTGCAGGTCCTTATTAGTACTCTTAGGATGAGCAGAAGACAGGTGGCCAGGAAAAATGGTCGTTTGGAAAACAAGATGAGAAAAGATCTCAGCAGTCTTGCCCAAACGTATCCAACACAGCCCATGCTGGCTCACTTAACGTATTACCAAAGAATCTCTGCAAGGCGAATATCTATTCAACAGACAATATTACGCTAAAATTTCTTAAATTTCTCATACAGGTGGAGATGAATGGGATCAAGGAGAGAAATGAGATCAAAGGCTGTGCCTCTTCCCTGTCTCGCCCCTGGCAAGCTGCTTTCCGTTTGTGGCTTCCGCAGAAGCCATGCAACATCTACAGCAAGCGTGGAAGGAGTCAGCCCAACATGAAGCTGATGGCCATGCTTGCTTTCTAGAGACTGCAGAAGGGTGTGCACAGATTCTGGGGCCTCCATGGTTCTTCCATAGAGACTCGTGAAACATTTTCACAGAGAATTCCTTTCCTGTTTGAGGGGGAGGAATAATTTATCTCATGAATCTGAGAAAAGCCGAGTGGAACTGTCAGGGTTTGACCCACAAAACTGAACACACTGAGTAGTACCAAGAGACTCTCATTTTACTAGTAATTTCTTATATGTTGGGACATTTAAGTTATTCTTTGTAGAGTTAATCTTTCTTGGATACCTAATAACACTCATTTTTTAAGACTGCCATTTATCTACCTACAGGTAAAAGAAGAAGTGGAAAACCTCCCACCGGAGTGCTGCACACACTCACAGTCAATAAAACACTTTGCTGCAATAATTGCCTCATGATTCTTGTCTTTTTATTTCATTCCTGCATCTTTCTGCTAAACACAAAGTTTAGCAGAAGGCGTCTTTAATATCCAGTGGGAAAAAGAGCTTTTACAATGGCACCCCAGGAACCAAAACAATAGCGCTGCCTTTATTCTGATGTGATCTGTGCAGCTTGAAAACTAATCTAGAAAACACAAGTGCTATTAAAAGGGAAGGATCTTTTTTTGGGGAAAATAATTCCTTAGGGTGTGATACATAGGAAAATCAAACCAAAATTTTATGAATCTTGATTACACTTGGAGAATTGCTTTGTATGCTTCAAAACTGTTAGCTCAGCTCTCATCAAAACCCAGGCAGAAGGAATGAGGCTGAAAAATAAAAGGCTATGTGGGAGATCCCTGGTGAATCAAAAGCAGTCTCATTCCAGACAGGAGGAAACAGCCACCCCGGATCTTGGCTGCCAACACAATTTTGTGATGGGATGTATTTTAGAAATGGAGTTTAATTCAAGCTTAATTTGAACAAAGTTTAGTTCAAGACTAATTGGTTGTACACGGTATAAAAGGTTGGCCCTTTAAACATGAAAGAGATGATTTCTAGGAATTAAAAACAAAAGACAAAACAAAGGAAAATCAGTAGGAGGCAGGCCAGCTTCAATTGTTAGATTTGTATTCAACCTCATATTATCACCTGATTGAATTTTCAGAGAAAAAACATGATACACACTAAGGAACATTAAGCAGTAACCCTACTCATTCTTCTGCTGGCTTTTTTCCTGGGAACCAGAGAATTTTTAGGGTTGAACTAAACTCTGCTCTGGATTTTAAAGGTACACAAATGAAATGAACAGAGTTCTATGGTGTCAAAGACAGCAGGTTTTGGCTTTCTTTTCCTTGAATTACGAAGAGGAAACTGTAAAGCAACCAAGAATCTGGCACCTTCACTGCTAACTGGATTCAGAGTCCAAATAACTCCCGACCTACTTCCTCAGAGAGACTATAAAGTGATGACATGTTCTGGACTGCACTTGAATGTATCAGGCAATAAATACACTACAAAAGTTCATTTTCCTGGACTCTCTGCAGGACTGTAGAAAAATTGTGAGTCCCTTATTAACAGGAGCCTACTTCTTCCACAGTAATGTCCTAGAAGAAGATATTTATTAGATAATCACCTGACAACTCCTTGTAATTCAAAGTGATCTCTAATACCAGCAAGTGATTCCATTACGGTGAAATTCTATTTTGGCCACTTCATTGATCCAAGAATGTTCATACATTCATTTTTCCTGTGTAGTCCTTAAAGTCCGAATCCTGTTCCTACTTGTTTCCTTTCTTTCAACAGTTTAGGGTAGAATTTCCAAAATCATCAATAATACTTAATGCTCAACTTCTGTCAGCAATATACAACCTAATATCTATATCTCAGCCTTAAAAATCACATTCTTTCAAAAGATATCTCTTTGCATTTTTTTCTCATCATTGAACACTTGTTAGCTAGCCTCAAATCCACACCTTCTCCAAGAGCCTTTTCCCTATATTTTAAGTGGTTGTTTTTTAAGAATGTTTATAATTTGTTCTACGGTGCATAGGCAGTAGGAAACAATAAGCAAATAGCACATGGGGATGAAGTGCCTGTCCCATGCTGAGTCTGTCTGCCAGCTGCCTACATAGACATTTAAAGGGAGCAAATGAGAAGACCAAAGAAAGACGAGTCCTCGTGGAACTCGTATTTTTGTCAATAAGAAAGCCAAGCACGTCAGGTTGGTAGATACACAGCTAAAAGTGAACGCAAGAGTGCTGTGGGTATATGACTTTCATTTAATGTTAAATCAATGAAGAGATGTATTGTTTTTACCTCTGCCAGCAATCCTAACACCTTCAACGGTATTGTATTCTCTACAGGCCTGTGGCATGGCAAGGAGTGCCCCACTGTGACTAAAAGTAGAACCTCCTCAAAGTAGGAGGCCCAGTGATGGCAGCACTACAAGTTTCTCCTTCCAGCCAGGTGTTTATCATTCAGAAACCAAATTCCTTCCCAAAATTCCTCTACTTTTGAGGGGAAAGAGTATCCCTTGACATGGTCTATAGCCTGTGACTTTGTCACCTCCCCGACCCTTCTGTCTGCACATGGGGCTAGGGCAGTTCTGCGTTGCACTGCACTCAAACATGATGACTCTGAATAGCTCTGAAAGCACTTTGGCTATATACACAGGTAGCTGTGGGAGTACAGAGCTAATGACGCCTTCCCTTTGTGGATTTTTTCATGTCTAATAAAGCTGAACTCAACTTGCAGCTTTTCACTAAATGGAAATGTTAATATGATTTCTCTCTGCTTCCTATTCTCATAGAAATTGTAGAGCTTATACTGTTGAGACTTCTTCCTTTCCATCAAATTGGTTGAGATTGGGTCAAGTTTAAATTAAATTGGCCAAGGAATGACAGAAGTACAAGCAGACTCACAAACAGAAGCACGCAGTGTGACTGCAGATACCTTGCTTCTGTAGGAAATCAAGCCAAAGAAACAAACAAAAAACAATGCCCCTCCCCTCTTTTTTTACAGTAATGTTTAACAGTAGGGAAAAACCTAACTCATCCTAGGAACCTTCTACACACCTGGCTAGTTCTGCTCATACTTTTAAGACAGACAGTGAGATGGTACTAGAATTTCCATTCCTCTGAAACATTTGACTGAAGATTTTAGTATCTTCAAGTCAGGTCAAGAAATACTGTGTGAAACTCAAAAATCAGACTTACTCTCACAGCAGGGACAACACCTTGGCGGTTAAAGCTGCATCAAGACCTGGACATTTTTAGTACTCTTCCATCTCAGCAAATTATTTTAAGAAGAGAAGTTGCTTACACATTTATCAGTTAATGGGGCTTTAATACAAGAAAATGCGCAAGAAGATGAGATTGCCAATGTATTTTAGGGGGCACTAACACTGAGAGGATTCTGAATGAAGAAGAAAAGTAATTTTTTTTCAGTAAAGCACATGCCACATACCAATAACTAAGAGACAAAATGAGACCTAAAATATTGTATACATTAGGGCTTATTATGAAAGTAGATGGCTTAGCCCTTTTATACTTACAGTCAAGCTCTGTCACTTGACTGCTTTCACCATGTAGGCTCAATTCATTTAGTTTTGAGTACAAAAATTCTCAGAGTTGGGGGAGGAGGAAAAAGGGCATCTGGATGAGACAGCACAGTAGTGCTGTAGCATAATTAATTTAGGTACTGCTAATGTGCCTATTACTCTGAACATAACCATCAATTACTGCTGTTTTAGTAGTTAAGGAAAGACAGCAGCACTGAGGAGAGAGAAAGAATTACAGAAAAAAACTGAGCACAAGGCAGCCCCTCCCTCCAGACTGCTGCTCTCCTGGAGTACGATTTTCTCTTATCCCTGAGGCTCTCCACTCCTCCTCCCTCTCTTTACACACCCTAAAGCACTTTCACACAAACTAAGTTATTTTCTAAGTATGTGCAGGTGCTGAGCTACAAGTTTTTCCCCCCATACAAGCCCCTTGTATGTTTAATGTGAGCAAGAGGCAGAACAAAAAGCTGGCAGTAAGTTTCCAGTGAAGTTTTTGTTCCCTTTCCCTTGAAAGATTAGAGAAGACTAGTGTTGACCTTGGGTGAGAAGAGCGTATTTATTAAAGAAAGTGAGAAAATCAGGATGATAGTGAGAAAGGATTTATGGACTTGGGAGGCAAAATGGTGGGCCAACTGCTGAACCATAGTGCTACTGACTGAGTTTATCAGCTTTCCACCGGCTGGGGAACTAGCCTATTTGTGGGAAGACAAAGGGAGCTGGTCTAGGACAGCATGTTTGTCTGAAAGGGTTAGAGATTTCAAGGAGTGATCTAGGCCAGGTGGAGTCTCAATCTGCCCTGATCACAATATCAAAACACCCTATCCTTCCCAGCCACCCAAGTTACGAACTTCGAAACTAGCACCAATGAATTCTTTGAAGCTTTCTAGAGAAGATGAAGTCATGTAGCTAATTTACACTTCAGTTATCCCAGTACATATTGAAGGCCTCCTTCCCTCACCTAGCACCATGTGTAACTACTTATGCCTCTCCAAACTCAGGAGAACATGTAAGTAAAATCAGCAGCTATACCTTGTGCAGACATTCTACTGGTATAAGCAACTGAAAGTAAGCCTTTCCCTTCATTTTCCCCAAGAATTAATGGTATTATTTACAAGTTGCATTGAAGCCAAAGAAAGGAAGACATTCTAGACTTTAGAAAATAATCAGAACTCAGAATTTTAGCTTTTTAACCCTGAAATGAGAAACTAGTCCATGCTTCAGAGATGGACAAGACCAATGATGCAAAAGCAAACAGCTTACAGGCTGCTGCTCCAGCCCAGATGAATGGCTGGGAAAGAGGAAGCTCTATGGGAGATACGAGACACTGTCTACTCAGCAATTTTAAGTGGTCCCGCTAGGGCCCTCTCCAAAGGTGCTACAGCGCATTTGAAAACACACACTGATTGTGTTGGCAGATTATTCAGACAGCATGAGCACCCCAGACAGCATGAGCAAGCTGAACTACTGAAATGCACGTCAGAAAAACTAACTTATGGTAAGACTCAGAGAAGGAAAGGGGAAAAAACTCAAACAAATACAGCAAGGCACAGAGCTGCTAACTCAACCCTTTACTGAATTAGGAAAAAAAACATCTGTTCGTTCTGGAAAAAAAAAATGAACACGGAACAAAACTTTACATTTAGCATTACTGAAAAGAAGTGTGAATCGGAGCAAGTTTATTTGCTAATATGCATGCTGTGTGCTGGCTCAGACGACATGGAAACGTATATACCTCAGAAAGACATCTCTGAGATGGAAAAAATACCCCATATTACTCAATGTTGGCATCAACAAACTCCCTCAGCATTGGGAGACTGGAAGCCTCCAAGCAAAGTAAATCAGCAAGGCAACAGAAATGTCTACTTCCTCCATCCCCAGCCTGCCTACCCACACCTCTCCTGCCAGAGGTGGCTGTTCCCACTGATGCAGTGGCGGGGCCCACTGATGCCATTGTTCCCTGTTGCCAAGAGGAACTGGGTGCCATGGAGACTCCTATTGAAACTTTATCCTCACTAAGATCATTTTGCCTCAAGTGCAATTTG
This sequence comes from Rhea americana, assembly GCF_003343005.1. NCBI lineage: Eukaryota > Metazoa > Chordata > Aves > Rheiformes > Rheidae > Rhea > Rhea americana. Next base: position 464,517 of record NW_028186348.1, on the reverse strand, counting down.
CCTCAAGCAATTTTGACTCCGTCAAAAGCAACATTCAGAAGGCTTAACACTGCTTTTCCAATGTACATTACAACCAGAAAATACCATGGTATCCTCACATATTTGAAGATTTCCATCTCCGCTATGTTTGTAGGCAGCAGTACTACTCTCTACTAACTGTCTGAGACAATATTCGAGACAGTACTCTGAGATACAATCTTTGCTTTACTAATTCTCTTCACGGAAGCACCTTTCAGAGGCCCCGCACAGATTCGAGGTCAACACTTGCCTACATGGAACAGATCTTCAGGACCTGACTCAATTCTCATCTGAAGCAGCTTAGTCTTCTGCTAAATCCTTAGGGGGTATAGAGAGGCACAAATCTGTGCCTGCCAGTGGAGTTACGTTAATATATACTAGTTAAAAATGCAGCTCATGACTTCAGCCACTCTTAATTGCTACTAGTACAACTGGGATAAGAACGGAGTCCTCTGAGCACAGAAACCCACAAATGATTGCACTGATCCAAAAATGTCTGGTGTTCCTCCCTCATCATTGTTATATCTGGCACTGATAAAATATGTATATAACACAAATCTTTCTCATTAATATCCTTCAGGAATAAGGTCTACTAAAGACTAAGGATCACAGTAGTAATCACACAGCAATCCCCCTACTGATCATGGATGGCTTAGGGAGGGAAAGACTGCTGCTTTTGCTAATGTGACAGGGCCTCATGCACAATAACACAGCTATTTTGGCTTGCATGGAAAAGGGAAAGGGAAGACACAGCCCTGAGAGAGCAGAGGGCAAAGAGTTCTCAGTTAAAAACTTTTTTCTTATGCACAGTATAAATATCAAAGCTCTAGGGAAAAGGGAGTTGGTTATATTCTTCAGGCTGTGGTTAAGTTGCTGGGATTTGGTAAATAAGAAACATTTTTACAGCTTATTAAGTGGAGCTTTGGGAAATGTTCTCATATCCGTTTTCAAGGGGCTGTGGAGAGCTTGTATTGTGTGGTGGGTGAGGGAAGCATCATTTCAAACTAAAGGTTCTGTAGGACAGTATATATGGGGCTGAGAAACACTGGCATGCAGTCATTTTATTTTACTGATAAATGGTGGCTGTTAATGCATTATTGCTTTCACTTGGTTGAAGGGCAGTATTTTATACTGCTTAATGAAAGAGAATCTAACAGCCTGAGAGGACAGGACAGTATAACTAGAGCACTTTAGCCGATTCTACAAGACCAATCAATTATTTTCGTATTTTCTCAACATCATATGAAAACCATTTTCTATGTGTGCAGCTGAAATTCCCAAGCATGCTTCACAGGGGCTGTACTACTCTTGCAAGGCTTAAGGGAGGGCAATCTTTCCATTACTTCTTTTTACAAGCTCTCTAAAAAACCACATGTCCTCCCCTAACAAATACAGGGCACTTAGTACAGGTTGTTACTCCAAAGCAAGCTGTGTCAGTGGGTCATACCAGCTCACTGACAGTGGGGCTGAGAGTTACCTCTCAGTAGCGCTCCTTCAGCTAAGGAAGTCTTCGTCCACACACAAGAAGATACAGCTCTAGTGGCGAGTATGGACACTCACCTTCTCGCTTCCCCCTCAGAAATCTCATGACTTGGGGCCCAAGCTGTTCCATGCTGTATTTCTTGTGAAAACGCTCTCTTTCACCTTGAAAAGACTCCCAATGAAGGGTAGTCTTATGGCAAATACAGCTTGAAGATCTCTAGCAATTTGAGCCTCTCCTGGCTGTCTTGGAGCACACAGACTGAAGTAGGGTAGCTGGTTCTACCAGCTGTTTTTGCCATGGATTCCCAGAGGTTCCTAACACTATAAGTCAAAGAAGGCTCTGAACAGTTTGCCTTTCCACTTTCCTTTGCCTTGCAGGTATTTTCAGGGGGGCAAATACAGACAGTCATTCTATTGCTTATGTCAGCCTTACCATTTCTTCACTGGTCTTAGGAAAAGACATAAATTGCCACCTGGTTGCCTGATCTTGGCCAAGACTTTCAGCTTCTTTACATGGCCCTAGCAATCTGGACTTTACTTACGTATGGGGGCTTGCAAGGAGCCATGAGCTGCCCCACTTAGCATGGAAAGCGCAGGCCACTGGCAGTGTCAAAGCAAGGAGAACAAGAGCGAAAATTAACGTCAGTAACAGAATAGCCATCTACTGCCACTTTTCCTCTTTCTCTTGTACACAGTGATATTCCCCTCTAAGCAACTAGCTTTGTGCAGGCACAGGAAGAGAGGTATTCAGCAGTTGGGTTTACTGCCACTCTCCCTCCTCCAAGAGGGACTTAGGGTGGCTGGCCAGTTACAGCACTCTGATTTACATTATTCACTTCAGTGTCATTCCTGATTCAGGACTTGTTTCTATATAGCACTGTAGTCAACAGGAACAGCTCCTATCCATATATGCTGAATAACAGAACTGTACATGAGAATAGAATTAGTGCTATAAACTAGAGAGATCAGAGCATTCCTTTTCTGACGCATTTCCCTTTAATACTAACACTTAAAACATCCTGAATATTATATCATTGAAGAAATTTTAATGGCCACACTTTGATCTAGAAATAACCCTACAACTTATAAGGTTAAGTAAATTGCTCTCTTTCCAACGGAAAAACATAATGTAACTACATTTAAATGTCAGATTAATAGATAGTTTGGAAGAAAAATGCTAAGAACAGCTAAGCAAGTGAGGCCTGACGTACTAGGTGAGCAATTCTTAATTCTGAATGGATTTTAGTTTCTCAGTAACACTGTAATACAGAGAACATTGATCCCATTTTCAAAAGGGGGAATAATGGACTATCACCTTCTCGACAAATGACTTGATATGGTGACAACTGCAGGCTGAAAAAAGCTTGAACACGCTTCTCTTGAGCATTAACCCAAAGACCTATATTCTATACCAGTATTTCCTTATCTTTTCAGGCTGGCAATCCTTATTTGCAAGACATTCCTTGCATTTACTTTAAAAACATTTGGAAAAGAAGAAAGAAAGAAATGAGAAGTATGGACATATGTACGAGATTTAAGAGGCTGAGACAAACACTTGACCATGGTAATATGGCATGTAGTAACAGGGGAGAAACCTATGCACAAACAGACTAAGAGTTTCACTAGTTAATTACTGTCCAATTGCCTAAATATGCCAATTCATCAGTTCAGAAATGCTGCATTTAACAAGTCTGCCTACACTGCAAATCCATAAAGCAACTGACACTATTCTTAGAAGAAACTGACACACACATTACACACTCTGACATAAGGAAGTTCAATTTGGATCACACCTGAGGAAGCCAGAACATTCAGGGAGCACTGGTATGGTAAAATTTCCTGAAATATAAATTTTCCAGCTGATTTCCAGTAGACAACCTCTGAACCTCCACAGGGAGTTAGCCACACCATGAACTGGATTAACAAGTTGAGAAATAACTTATAAAACAAACCAAGGAGTGCTAGCCTCTTTGAGCCCTAGCAGGACTCCTGAAACTGGCCAAGCGGTCTTCACTTAACCTCATCACAATAAAATCTTGGGATCTGCCCAAGACACTCTTACCTTCAAAATCTGAGAGATACTTACGAGAAACTACATTATCCCATACACCACTAGTACTGAGCACCTAATCACCTAATTATATCCATATACTTCTAATTCATACTGCTTTAAAATAAGATCACAAGAGTTTTCTGAAGGCTGAAACACAGCCTAAGAACTCAGTGTTTCCATATCATCAATGCCATGTACACTCCCCATTCATGCCTCTGCACAACTCTAAATTATTTAAGGTTCTGAGTGAAGCATATGAATCATAATCACTCCCTGCTGCACATAGGGCTAACCTCCATCGTTTTTGTGTAGAATTCTGAGTGAACTCATATTTCAAACCATCTATAAAATTGAGAATTACACAAGGAAGTAACTAAGTATTCAACAGAAAGGATATTAACTCCTTACATCTTTAACATTTTGAGGATATTTTAGTTCCCTTGGAGTTTTAACTTTTCCGTTTTTTTTTTTTCTTTTCTAAAGAGCACATTTTACGCATCAGAGTGAAATATTTTTTCCTCACAAAAGAGCAGTTAATTAAGTACCCTGCAGGAGTGCTAAAACGTACAAGAGTTTCCAAGTATGTGAAAAAATCTCTTATGGACTGTACTGCATATGCTCACAAATGATGACACAGTTGACTTAAAAGCTAGCAAGTTTGCCCATGGACAGTCATGAACACTGTTTAATTCAAGTTCTGACATCAGCATTGTGCTTTAACGAGAACAGCCAAACCAATGGGGTGTGCCTGGAATTAATGTATTGGAAGGAAATTTGCTGACTGGCAGCAAACAGGATGAAGTCAAGAGCCAAACACTTTCTAGGGCTGTTTCAACAAAATCATACAGGACTTGATTAAGAGTCTCCCCAAGGAAGCAGTCTGTCACTGCTGATTAGCTTATCCAAACGATCCCGTTTCACTGGGTAGAATGAATTGGATTGACCTTTATACTTGGTAAATATTCCTCCTTACATTTTTCAGCATGGCATGCCATGTGTATTTGTACCTTCTGAGAGCCTTCACATAGGATGAGCTTTAAGCCTTCAACGTTGTTCTTAATTCCTAATTGTCACTGCTCCTTGTGGCCCAGTGACAAATCAATAGGCATCAGAAGCTGACACAAATGCCACCTTATTACCTCTATCAATGCCACCACCTGCTATCTATCTTCATGTGCCTTTCTGGGGTGCCTTTTATTGTTTCTAAGACTATGAAGCACCAACAGGAGTGGTTCCCACTGTCAGGTTTGAAAACAGAGGAACATACTTCTTAACAGAAGTGGTGGTATAGGAATATGAAGTTTTTGTCCAGTAGTTTTAGGGCATTTCTCCTACCCAATGCATAACTTCACTGTTCATTCCTCTTCACATATACATGAAAGTGGAAAAAGAAAGCTCTTGCAATAAAAGGATGCTAATCTAAAATCAAAGCAACAGCAATCATAAATGGTTATCATAGCAATTTGTGTGTAAAATTGTAACAGAACACTGCAGCTTGAACAACAGCTCCATGTAGTTCTCTGCACTTATGGAGGAAATAAGGTAGGAAGTCCCAGGGCAAGACAGAAAAGATTCTTTTTTTCTTTAATACTTTTGTCATCCTTTACCTCACTGAAAAGTAATAAATCTTCTGAAGGAAAAGAAGTACCTGCTGGTATCATTAAGAGACTTAAACATGGCAAGATAAAACTCCCTGAAGTCAAAGCAGCTATTTGTGTCAAAGAAAACAATACAGCAATTTATATTTCCACTCCAAGTTTTATGTTACTGCAAAAAATGTGGTCCTTTAACAATTAATCATAAATCAAAACACTGACAAGATATTGGGCTCCTATTCCTTTGAGAGAAAAGTGGAATGTACATCATGAAGCAAAAATAAGAGTCTGCTTGCCAATGTGTCAGATGGAAGCTGTGTTAAGGGAGCTCTGTATTTTCTAGTGCAACAGCAATATGGAATACCTGATTCAGCATTAAGCTGATGATCTGGATGACCAAGGTTCAAAATCCATAGGCTCCACTTGAAGTGAACTACTCTTTTAGAATACTTTACAAATGTAATTCAGTAAGTATTACTTACAGAAAGCATCTCAGATTGCATTCTTTTTTTCATGGAATACGAAGGAAAGTGAGAAGACCATGTATTAGAAGGGAAACAAAGCACTGATAACTTTAGGCAACATCCAAAAACGCAGGACATTAATTTTTCACATAAGAGATGGGCAAATGTCTTCATTTAATTAGTGATCATTTTAAATAGCTAGAGGCTTAAAAAAATGCTGAAGTCTTCAGACAGAGGAATTCTACAAGTGTTATATTCACAATGTAAATTTACATTGTGAATATAACAAATGAATACAAACTGTTAAGAAATAATTACAACATGCCTCTATACAGCTTCAGGAATTGTTTTACTATGAAATGTATTTAGTTGCCACCACCACACACACTGTGTATTTACCTAGCCTGATTGCTCATCAAAATAAAACTCAAGTGTATAACATCTGCCCTTTATTTTTGATACAAGTTACCTACTCAAAGATGGAAAAATTTTTCCTTATATAGATAATAAATTTTTGTAAGCTTTCCAGGTGAAGAATTAAAGGCATTTGGAATAAAAGGATTTCTATTAGGTACTCAGCACTGTCTTCTCCTTTTTGAAATGGATTTGAGGGTGATGGCTAACTGACAGAAAACTTTCCCTCATCTCACACAGCAGTCAGTGGAAGAAAAAGGGTGAAGCATGAGACAGTTAAGAGGAAAGATCAACATATGCTCTATCTGTAAAATTACCCAGGACTTTATAACATTACAGACTGCTCTTCTTCATCAAGCCTGCTGAGATATATGTACTTTTTTCAAACTTAGTACCTTTAATCCTCTTAATGACTACTGAAATTGTGCACACCCTGAATAAAACCAACCAGGATAACACGAAATTCCAAGATCTGTGGTGGGAAGAAAGCGAGAAGTGCTCTAAACTGCTTAACTGGCCTTCCAAACATTTTCTACCAGCAGTAAGGTTCTTGTTCTAAAGCAGCACATTCATACAGTCCAGGTTTGAATATTGAAAGAGCATCTAACATCAGTATGGAATCATTTCCACATTACTTTCATATCTAGTGACTCTGGTGGGATCACAGCTTCCTGTGGGCTCTCTCTCACACACACACACAAAGTGATACTTTGCTATTTCTCTGAAAAATGAGTAAGAAATCCTTATCACCATTTCTGTAAGGAATGCAGTTAAAAATCTAAGCTTGCGCTCACTTTAAGTAACCGCTTAGTACACCAATTTCAACCTGTTACTCCTAAACAATTTTCTCCCTAACAAAGAGATCATGCTTGAGAGCAAAACATTAGGAATTTCAGTAGAATTCACTTACATCTCCAGTAAGTCATATCTTTAAAAATAAGAAGTCTGTAGATTCACTGAAGCAAAATACTCCTGTTTAAAAGCTTGGCCATGAGCAATCAGGAGGTCCAGACAATTCCCTGCTGCTGTACAATGTCTCATCACTCACTCTCCCATTGATCAAATTATAACATTCAGCCAACCTTAAATTAGCATCTTTGTTCTGCTCAGTAACAGAGATATATTGCTGGATGTAACTGATGATATAGCTGATTATCTAGTGTGCAGTAAAGGTTTCAAAGGAATATACTGCTAGAATCCATTAAATTCTGCTCATGGTTCAATATTTTCTTGGAATGTGAAATTACTGGTAGATACTAAAATACTCGCTAATGTACAGCATCAAAATGGAAAAAAAAAATCATATGACAAGAACAAGACAGTATTTCAAAACATAAAAAGCCTTCTTTCCTCTCCTGAACTGTCTGAAGAATTAGCTTGCTTAGGCCAGACAAGGAAGAACTGCAATTATAATAGGTATTGATGAAATTAAATGAGGAAACTAGTTTTGGTCTCAATGTGGTACAATTACAAATAGCTAAATTCCACAGAGACAACTCAACATTACGGGAGTCTCTAAGTTTCTGTTTTTGCTTGGTAATTCGATTACAGAAAGACTCCTACTTGAAATCCTATTCTATGCTTTTTTGTAAAAACAAGCTTAGATCACTAATTTCACTAAAATGAACATTAAGAACATTTAATATACATTTAAAGTACTCTTCTACAGCTCTCTCAGCCAGAGTTATGCTAGAGTATGAGAGCCATGTACATAGCAATGGCTAAAGACTAGGAACAGACCATTTTTCAGGCATGCTGAGATGAACAACATCTTCAACTGTCTCACAATAATGTTAGAAAAGATGTTAATTTTGTTTGCTTCCATTTGTTGTGAGAGATATACCCCATCCGGGGCTTCACAAAATGCAAAAGGAGACCTTCTCATATAGGTTAAATTCACATTGCTGTATTATCACTATTGGCAATAAAAGGTTAGAGGGAGTTCTTCCTCTGGCAGCCTTTCTTTGTCTTTTTACTTTAATTGCTAGTGTCACAATCTAGCATTCTAATACTTAGCAATGTTTCTTTCCTCCTGATTTTACAGTCTTCACTTTTTGGACTACATTTACACAACTACTTTCTTGTAAAAATACAAATCACAAACCCTCACGCAAGTAGTTAAACTGATCTGTTTTTCCATTGCTTTCTAAGGAGAAAACAATCATGGAAGCAAGAAGATAGTGAGAATTGAAGTTTAGTTTTACTGCCTAGGAAAAGAAGATGCATATTTCAAGGAGTGGCATTTACACAGGCTGTATTTGCAGGAAAAGTCCGCTTTAATTTCAAATGTGGTTCAAGCTTAGAATACGCTTTGCAGCTTTACAAACATTTTACAAATCATTTTGGATATTTAGAATTGAGTGTCTTTCATACAACTAGCCCAAAAGAGACATCTCTTGTAAGACTGAAGAAGACTATGAGCTAGTTTATTACGTAGCTTTATATAGTTAAAATGAAGTTCTCTTATTTAATGGATTAAATTGTCTAAATCATTGATGATCTGCTAGATCACTTGAAGAATTCACGGCTGACCTCATAACTGACTCCTTGCAAGACGTGCTAGACCTACCTATGCAGGTCTTGACATGAAGACACCTTAAATCTGTATTTCTCTGCCATGGAATTAACATTGGAAGGGAAATTCACTTCTTCACCATGCATAAATAGCCTGTAGAAATCATTGCCACAGAATATCACACAGGACAAGAGCTTAGAAAGATGCAGAGTAGGATAATACATTTATACAGAGTGCAAGGAAATCTGAAGTCATAACAATATATTTGAAAAACTAACAGTAGATGGTATAGGCATTCTGGTGCTATGCTTATCAGCGATCAGGAAGGATCTACACACAGCTGTCTGTGACCTTCTGCAGAAGTATCTGGTATGTACCGGTGTATCTAGTCACAACCTTGATACTGGATTCACTGGACTAACCTCTTTTTTGAGCAGATGTGTGCATTTAAACACAAAAAATAAAGCTCTAAATTTACAAGAGTTCACTGGCCTCTGCGCTGTTAAAATATACAATCATTATTTGTAAATGGAGAGAATGCTTGTAGTAATTTTCTAACCTGAATATACACTTAATCTTTTCACCACAGGATAAATATAATCCTTCCCCTACTTTTCTTTAACACTAATGTAAATCAAACACTTTCTGAAAAGTCACAAAAATGTCAAACTACACAACTGCTCTGGGCGGACTCACTGTCATGTTCAGTTTATTCAGGAGAAGATTAAATTGCAACAAAAAGCAGAAAACATTTAAGAATTTTGCGTCATTTGGCATGCATGCAAGTGAACGAAGAAGGCATGCTACACATCTGCTTCCTGTCATCTTTTAAGCCAAAACGCATGTGACAATTGCTTGCTTTGCTTTTTATTGCCATGCATACCATAAAATTCTGAGACTCTCCCTCCTATTATGGATGTAACAGTTTCCAATCTGCTCATGAATATGAAGTGTGGAGTACAATTCCTGGTTAACCAACCATTAATTATGGACTGTTAGGTAAAAGGGATGGCAGATCTCTCTGAAGAACGTCATGGAAGGGTCATGACAGGAACGCAATGCAACACACAAAGCCTGCTAAATGGCTTGAATAAGGTTGGTAGATTCTGCAAGTAACAAGCAGAAAGAATGTTTCAAATTTGCTCAGCTGCAGTGAAAGCTTGTATGTTGTTCAGGAGCTCTGAGGGAGAAGGCCTCAAGCCCTGTGGATTTTTGGATCAGGTGGGCAAAGAGTAACTGGTTATTGGTAGTTGTGGTAGGGTTCATTCTTTATTAACAAATTCCCTTACTGAAAATTCCTATTTATCACATTTCCTGAATTGATGCAATATTATAGGGAAAGGTTGAGTTCAGTCCTTTCTGCAGTAAGCCCCATACCAGCTCTAGCTTCTTTAATGTCACACCAGTAATTCATTCTCTGTAGTTATGCATCAGATATTCCACCCAAAAGCTGAGAGACTTTTTATGCACCGAGTGGGCTCAACAGAACAAAAGAATCTGATTAGAGAGAGCACAGCACCACCAGACAAACTTTGCCAACACACTTTCCACATGTGAAATGAATTTCTTCGAAGTGGTGTTCAGTGATATCGTGTCGGCTCCATCAGTGCGGTTGAGCTAGCAAGGGGTGAGTTAGCACTGCACGGGCGCTCTCTGGCTGCCCAGCTTGGTGCTGCACCACTGGGGCGCCTGTCGCAGAGCTGAACTGCAAGGGCAAGATAGCTGCCTGCAAGAAGCTGAGGCGCTGCCCAAGGAGGGGAGCAAGGCCAGCCCAGACCGGTTATGTCCTGCCGTGCCAGGGACAGCAGGTCTTGTGCAGCCGCAGCTGCATCGCAGAAACACAGTGGCTTACTGAAGCGGAGCTTTGCTGCAGCGCCTTGTTTCCCTGTGGGGCAGGGTTCCAGTCGACTGCATGCCCCCAGCAGGAGAGGAAGGACCCAACTGTGTGCTCCTCTTCCTCCTCCTGCTTCACGCTGCAGTTGCCGCTGCCACAAAAAATACGTACATCAGCTTAGAAAAAGCTATTCAACATATCAGCCTAATTACTGAGATTGCCCTTTCTATTGAAGCGCTTGTTAACTTCAGAAAAACAGGGGCTGTATAGACCAATACTGCTATATTAAATTTTAACAGTCTATAACCATCTATTTTTTACCAACATAAAAGGTTCTTCACCACTAATGATGTGAGCTCTGAGCATTACTAGTTCTCTACCGCAAATCCTATCTCAAGCAACGGATCAGAGGCCCTGCTAGAACACCCAGCCATGAGGCACTGACAGGGAATATGCAGTTCACTGAAGGCTTAACTGCACTCTGATGGCAACTCTGGGCATGAGGAGGGAATTGAATTTGCCATTTACTAATTTCATTATATTTTGTCCAGTTAAGTAGATCATATTACCCCATAATTTCTTATTTTTATCATGTATTTTAACAGTAAGAAAAACAATAAATCAACGTGAACAGTCATGGTTTCAGTGTTAGGTGGTCTTAATGTGCAGTCTAAGGAGCTCACAAACAGCATAAAGCCCATCTTCTAGTAACTACAAAGTCAGATGCATCAAAATATGCTGAACGTTCACTTTACAGACTACCTACGCACAACCTATAAATGCACACTAAAATCTCATTACATCTCATATTGTCAAGCTCGCACTGGATATATAACCCACGAGCCCTTACGTGAGGGTCATGTGGCTGCACAGTGCGGCTGAGCCAAAGATGAGGACAGCCGCACTGGGGCAGTCTTTGAGAGCATAGTCTTCAATCTCACTCCTCTGTACCTGAGCTTTGGTGGGCCTGTCTCATACCAGGTTGCAGCTTCTCCTCTGCTGCGCTCCAAATTTATCCTCCCTTCTTCTCGCCTTCCAAGGAGTCAGGTCTCACCAATAAATTAAACGATGGACAAGGATGGTAAAGCGGAAACTTCCTTCTTTAAGTGGAATTCTTAGTGTAAGCCGACATTACCAGGCACCTGCTACTGCTACAGTAAACATGTTGTTCATGGTAACAAACAAAGAGAATCAGATCCTGAGCAATCCACTACTGAATAACTTGGTCTAACAGTACCAGTCTTTAACAGCTGATAGTTTTAAGAAAAGTAAATGAACAGTAAATGACTTTTCAAATGAATTTTGGCCATTAATGTTTTGCTCCAGGTCACCCTTGACTGTGGCCCAAAATAGACAAACATTAGCATACTTCCCCTGCCAGACTTTCTAAAAAAAACATCTTTGATTTTAAGATCCAAGATAACTGGAAGGCCTGATACGACCAGAGAGATTTTCTGGCTTCCCAGACAGAACCCAAAATACACTGCCTACCTCAAAAAGCCCATACAATCAGGCTTTGAAGTTATGACATTTTTGAAGAAAGGAAGGCTACATAAGGTTGCTACCAAAAAATACTACTCTTGATTCACAATCTTTGTTGCATCTGACTTCTGTCTATTTTGGCTAATGAGGTCAGGTTCCCAAACAAATAAATCAACACAGATGATTTACACCTACTCTTGTTTTGGACTATAGAAAATGAACTGAAAGTGAACGAAAATGAAAGATGTGTGTTGCTTTCTACTTCACAAATAATACGATTACTTCAAACTCTGCTTATGAAATACTTAAACCAGGTGACAGCATTCAATACAAGACAGGCACATGGACAAAGCGATGTTTGGAATGTTTCGAGAACTCTTAAAAAAAGAAAAAGTGTATGCTGAGTAACATAAAACAAAAATCTGCTTTGATATTTATTGCTCTAGAAGTCTTTGCTTCTCTCTAGATAAGGCATGTTTCCAGCATAAAAATCAGCAAAACAGAATGAATTACAGCATAACATTTAAAACTTTTCAAAATCTATCCAATTAAGTCTGACAGTTTATTCTTTGGAACTTTTTTTCTACAGAACCTATGATTTGACTGACACTTTAAAGAATTGTCTGTCTCTGTTTTCCTCTCTCATGGGTACTGAGCCAAACACTGAAAATGAAAAAGAAACACCAAAACTTTTAAACACAAGAGAACATAACACTTTCATTTGGTCTTTCTGAATTTGTAACCTATTTCTGAGACCAAGAAAGATGCTATGCTAGTTAGTGACTATAATAAAACACAGCTTTAACATAAATAGTTTTGTTACAGTTTACTGAGGACACCGATGTTTCCTCCGCTCAGAACCATTGCCATCAATCCCTCCTCAATTCCTTGTCTTTCACCCAAACCTCAAAAGAAATGCTACACACAACTATGTCCCTTTGCAGAAGCAGCAGGAACACAAGCAATTGCCCTTTAAAGAAATAAGTGGTTCTTCAATTTAGCTACGCACAGTAAGTACGTGGGTGTGCACGGAACACATTAACAGATCAGATATTGTTTCATATTTGCTTTCTGGCATCAAAGCAAAGCTGAAAATTTTAAACAAATTTTAAAAGCGTGGAACATATAGTTAGTAACTTCTCAGTGCCCTGTATCTTTGCATAAAGGTATAGGTAGGGACCCTACCTACATGTGTAATTCCCATTCTGTGGAGTAGATCAATTCCATTCTACTGCAGAGGAGCAGGCGTGCTCTCCTGTTCTTTGTTCGTGGTGCTCAGTGGCGTTTTTATTAATCTAATGTAGAGGTCTATGAGTGTGAAGGACATGTCTCTGTTTCATCTCTAGAACCTGTAGCATTAACAGTCAATAGGAAAATGCCAGGAATTTTAACTAGAAGATAACTGAATACATTTTTTGGTCCAGCATTTAGTACTACTATACGGTTTAACACCCAGTATTTCACTACTTTGCTTGTTCATATAAGCATCCAGCTAAAATTGGATCTGTTTTCATCAGATTTGGTCAAGTAACTCTTTACTGATAACTTAATAAGCTGAACTAATTCTCCTGCTCATGGAATATCTATGAAAACATTATAGTTATCTTGAATTTACTCACTGTTTGAAAGCACTGCTTTACAATATATATAAAACTCCACAGATTAAATGCAAATAGCAATTTTCTACAAGTAGTTCTCTTTAGGCCCTGTAGGTTACTTGTGAAAGGGCTGCTAATATAAGGCAATGCCCTCTGCTCCCTGAGCGAATAGCCTTAAAAAGAGACTCTGAAGTAGTGCTCCAAGCACACCAAATATTAAAAAAAACATGACAAACAGAATGTAAATCACAAAAACATTGCACTAGCCAAAACATTTGCAGTAGTATTTTACTAACTTCTCTCTGCCCTAACTTTTCATTTGCTAGCATAAGTGAGCTGGAAAATATAAATTAGTATAAAAGTTTACTGAAAGCACATATGATTTGGTTGTAAATGGCCCTACAATGTTGCTGACAATAATAATAATGTTGAAACAATATTGAGAATACATGCTGAAAGCATGTGTTCTGTAACCAGATGCCACAGCTTCTATATAGACTGGAAGTAAAGAGTATAATGGATTCTGATGAAAGGAAAATAAGAGGAAGAAGAAAAAGGAAACAAAGAAAACATAAAAGTAGTATGAGCAAAGGATTTTTAAGAACTAGGAAACCTTTAAACAGACTTCCCCCCCCCCCCAAATACATGAGAATGGTAAATGGTAGTAAGATGCAGTCCAATTGCATGGCACATTAAAAAGATGCTTGAAAAGGCATGAAAGTGTCAGGATAAAATACCCCATTAAGGCACATACTATGTTCTGAAAATCCTGTTAGAACTGTTGACATCTGTCAACCTATGCCAGAAGTATTTTTGTTTACTCATCTGAAAGCCAGGAAGCTAATACATGGAATCTAACAACAATCCAGTTTTTAGAGAAAAATATCCAGTAAGTTTGGGAAAAGGTTTGAGGGCCTTTCTTTTAACTATTTCATGGCTTTGAGAAGAGAGTTAGGAGTGGGTACAAGCAGTAAAGAAATTAAGGATTTGTTCTATTTTCCTAATGTCTTATGGCCTCACAGGCCTGGGATTTAAACATTACCTTTCCCATATAGCAAAAAGGGCAAAAATAAAGACTTAGACATACAAAAGAAAAATAACACTTCAGTTATTTGTTATCGAGAAGCAGAGGGTCCTTCTCATACTGCAAGAACAGCAATCATATGGCAGAGTGGGGTGAGCCAAATTAAAATTTGACACTCTCTGCTGACAATGAACCCAGCCTCAGGCCAATAAGGCTTCTAAATTACATGCTTCAGTTAAGTAGTTAAAACTAGGGGAGAGCAACCCAGGCTATATTCAGGATGAAGGAACACTGCTAGAGCCTTTTGTGCAGAAAACTCTCCCTTGGGTGACACAAATGATAACATTAATCCTTTCTCTATTGCTGAAAAATTCCACATGCATGAAGCACCAGATAAATACATTTGATAGCTATGTCCATTCCTTCACCCAGCACAAATATTGTGGCTGCCAGAACAAAACAAAACAAAAAAACCCAACCAAACCAACAAAAAACACTTTGCTGAGGAAACTAAGGAGATAGTCAAACAAATTAAGGATTAATACCTCCAGCGGTTTTAATTCTGCTCCTCCTGATGGCTGTGTACAGATAACATCTGTATCAATGTTATTAATATCAATCCACATGCCAGGAGCTGATGGTTTCTTGGCATTTACAACTGGCTATGTGAGGGCAGAACTAGGGCCTGCTGCTCAAAAAGATGAGCTCAGACAACAAAGGGATTTCTTTTCCAGAGACTGAGCAATGGAACATGTAGTACAAGTCCTCAAAATGAAAAAGTTTGTCTAAGTGAGAATGAAAAGGGGAAGACGATGGTGCTAACATTTGAAAGGGATTAGTTAGCAGCCCAGTTGCTGTAGCAACACTACTCTTTCTTTTTTTGCCGCCCCCCCCCCCCCCCCGCCCCGAGTGCAAGCCTCAACCATGGGAAGGTGCAATAGAGATGGATATTGGTGT